>NW_026137881.1:1202500-1652500 GCF_019393585.1 Leptopilina boulardi | reverse complement strand
AAGTGGCGAGTGTCGGTATAAGGCGATAAGTCCATCGACCTTTTACCTCCCCGTCCCATCTTTGTTGCCATTTTTCGACGAGCCTGTGCCTCGCTTCGAAGCGGATGCGGTCCTTGCTGGGTCGATCTTCCTCTTCAGAGGAATTCGCCTCTTTGAGAAGGAGGATAATTTCCTCCCTCTCAAGCGCCAAAAGATCTGCTGGCGGGACACTTGCAAGGACCTGCACAGCGCTCGTAGATACTGTCCGATAAGCAGAGGCAATACGTGAAGTAATGCATCTCTGCGCGGACAGCATCTTTTTACAGATGGTTGAACATCTGTTTGTTCTCAGGGAGGGGGCCCACGCTGGCGCTGCATAAAGCAGCTTAGCGTGGGCGACACTCGCCACCAGTCTCCTTTTCTTCTCACGGGGGCCTCCAACATTTGGCATCACCCGTGCTAAGTTAGCCGCACATTCGATCGCCTTGTTTGACGCCGTAGCCATGTGGTGATGGAAGTTTAACCTTCCATCCAATTCCACACCAAGGTACTTTATCTGTCTCCTCCACTTGACCTCGAATTCGTCTATCACGATTCGTGGGGATTTATAACCACGTCTGTCTGTGACCAGCAATGCTTCGGTCTTTTCCAGGGCCATTTGAAGACCTCTGGTTTCCAGCCAGCATTTTGCTAGCCGCAGACATTCGTTCACCAATATCCCCAGAGCTTCCGCCGAGTCGGCAGTGCACACGATCAACGCGTCGTCCGCAAAGCCGACGATCACCGCACCTTCGGGCAGGTCCATTCTCAGGAAGTCATCGTAAGATACATTCCATAAAAATGGTCCTACCCTCGATCCTTGAGGGGCCCCACGCTGCATCTCTTCCTTGAGAATGCAGGTGTCTCCCTCGTATATAACCCACCTGTCGCTTAGGTAATTATCCATTATCCGCAACAGGTAGGGCGGTATACCCTTCTGTATCATCGACTCGATGAGATCTTCCCATCTCGCGGAATTGAACGCGTTCCGTATGTCGATTGCTACCAACGCGCAGAAGCTCTTCTTTTTATCTGGACCCAATTTGTTTTTCCCTTCTCTGGCGAGGTCCACAACTGCCTTTATGGCATCAACTGTGGACCGACCTTTGCGGAATCCAAATTGGTTATCGGATAGACTATTCTCTCCGGTCAAGTGAGATTGCATTCTCTGCAGAACCATGTCCTCTAGAAGTTTGCCCATCGTATCCAACAGGCATATAGGCCTGTAGGATGAGACCTTATCTAGAGGTTTGTCACCCTTTCTTAGGAGGACCAGCCTTTGCCTCTTCCAGTCTGGAAAAAACTCTCCTCTCTCTAGGCAGCGATTGAAGATGTCCAGCAAAATCTGGGGGGAAGCAACAATCACCTCTTTTAGGATCTTGTTGCTTATCCCATCGATTCCAGGCGCCTTGCCTGTCTTCAATCTTCTACCTGCTTCTTCCAATTCTTCAAGAGTAAAGAGTTCTTCCCCTGTGACTATGAAAGAACTCCAGTCCTTCCTAAGCCACGGCTCTGCAGGAGGAAACAGGGCTTTTATTACCTTTCTGACCCAATCGGGATTGTCCAGGCCGGGGGTCTTTTGCCTCGTTACTAATTTCTTAGTAACGATTTTAAAAGCCAGACCCCATGGGTCCTTCTCGACGTCCTCGATTAGGTCCTTCCAGCTACGGCGTCGCGACGCGCGGATCTCTTTGCTGAGGTTCTTTTTGGCCTCCTTGAATGCTTCCTTGAGCAAAGGATCTCCCTTAGATCGGGTATATGTCCTTCTTGCTCTGAAACATGCCTTTCGCAAGGAGGCCAACCTTTCTGACCACCAGTGCAAGGATCTCTTCCTGTGGAATGTGCCATTGCGACGCGGCATTGACGCATCGCAGGCGGTGACGATTATATTTCTCACCGCCCGCACCGCCACATCAAGACTGTTCGGCCTCCTTACCCAGCCCAACTCTTGAATTAAGCGGGCTTCTAGAAGGGACTGTCCGAACTTCTCCTTGTCGAGTCTCTTAGTGTTCCACGAGGGGCTTTTTCGACTAGGAGCTTCCTGTCTTCTGCCTCCTCGTGTGTCTCCCACTGAGACTGAGAACTCGATGTACTGGTGGTCACTTGCGGTATAATCCTCAGAGACCCGCCAGTCGCATATGTGGCTAAATATTTTGGAGGATGCGATCGTTAGATCTATAATGGATCCGATCGCATCCCTCCTAAACGTCCATGTTCTCCCCCGGTTCACAACTACTAAGTCGTTCCTGGAGATCATTTCGCCGGTCAGAATTCCTCTTTTATCGAGCCTTGTCTCGCCCCATTCTGGAGACTTTGCATTAAAGTCACCAGTGACGAGAACATCCAACTTGGATTGACGAAGGCTCGATTCGAGGTCCTGTATATCGGATTCGAAGTCTGTCAGTGGATCATTTGGCGAGAAGTAGCAGCTATACATACGTATGTTAGCCACCTCCACCCAAACAAATCCACTGCTCGTCTCCAGGAACTTGTCAACCGGCAATTCTGGGTTGCACACCTTGATGGCGGCTCTCTTCGCCTTGTCCTGATACCAGGGAGCGAGATCGCTTCCTCGATACTGCTCACTGCAGAACAGGATATCGATCTCATTTTCCCTGGCTGTTTGCATCAGGAGGACCTGTGCATCCTTACTTGTATGCAGGTTGACCTGGAGAAGCTTTAAGGATTTGCCCTTTTAAGCCTCTCCAGTTCCTCCTTGTAAACCGGGCAAGAACTTCTCCCACCGACATGGTTCGTTTCTTCTTTCCCTAAATCGGTGCACGTTAAGCACTTATTATTATTATTATTATTATTATTATTATTATTATTATTATTATTATTATTATTATTATTATTATTATTATTATTATTATTATTATTATTATTATTATTATTATTATTATTATTATTATTATTATTATTATTATTATTATTATTATTATTATTATTATTATTATTATTATTATTATTATTATTATTATTATTATTATTATTATTATTATTATTATTATTATTATTATTATTATTATTATTATTATTATTATTATTATTATTATTATTATTATTATTATTATTATTATTATTATTATTATTATTATTATTATTATTATTATTATTATTATTATTATTATTATTATTATTATTATTATTATTATTATTATTATTATTATTATTATTATTATTATTATTATTATTATTATTATTATTATTATTATTATTATTATTATTATTATTATTATTATTATTATTATTATTATTATTATTATTATTATTATTATTATTATTATTATTATTATTATTATTATTATTATTATTATTATTATTATTATTATTATTATTATTATTATTATTATTATTATTATTATTATTATTATTATTATTATTATTATTATTATTATTATTATTATTATTATTATTATTATTATTATTATTATTATTATTATTATTATTATTATTATTATTATTATTATTATTATTATTATTATTATTATTATTATTATTATTATTATTATTATTATTATTATTATTATTATTATTATTATTATTATTATTATTATTATTATTATTATTATTATTATTATTATTATTATTATTATTATTATTATTATTATTATTATTATTATTATTATTATTATTATTATTATTATTATTATTATTATTATTATTATTATTATTATTATTATTATTATTATTATTATTATTATTATTATTATTATTATTATTATTATTATTATTATTATTATTATTATTATTATTATTATTATTATTATTATTATTATTATTATTATTATTATTATTATTATTATTATTATTATTATTATTATTATTATTATTATTATTATTATTATTATTATTATTATTATTATTATTATTATTATTATTATTATTATTATTATTATTATTATTATTATTATTATTATTATTATTATTATTATTATTATTATTATTATTATTATTATTATTATTATTATTATTATTATTATTATTATTATTATTATTATTATTATTATTATTATTATTATTATTATTATTATTATTATTTTTTTTTTTTTTTTTTTTTTTTTGCTTAGGGACTATTGGGAAAATCTGTATACAGATACCTTGGCTTCCGCATGCCAAGGTTATGTGGGGTTGGTAAAAAAAAAAAAGGAGAACAATAAACAAAATAAGCTGGCGACCTACTACCAGCCCCGACCCACTAAAACCCGTCAACCCTTCTTGGGAGCCCTTTTATCCACCCTCGGTACTGTCGTGAAGACTTTTGCCTTCGAGGGTGGCGCTCCAACTCTGTCGCAAAAGCGACTTCGTCCATTCCTGCGGACATCCTGCGTTATCAATTTAAAATAAATCTAAAATCAATGTCAAGCGGAATCAACAGCACACCAGAAAAGAAAACAATAAAAAGTCAGTAAATAAAATAAAAGTAAAATAAACAAAAGTCAAAAATAAAATTGTAAAAAGACAGATGAACAAACAAAATATAACATAAAAGTGTAAAAAGACTAAAATAAATAAATAAATAAACAGAAAATTGTAAAAAGACTATAAAAGGACAAAATAAATAATAAAATAAACAAATAAATAAATAAAAACTGTACACTGTCAATTTCGCCTATCTGCGGCCATCGAGATCCTTTCTCATCATAACAGAGATGATAAAGGTCTCGATGAGCCGCCAGTTTTCCTGGGACTGGATCATCAGCGCTACCATGTTCTCCGGTGTAACTGTAGTGTTTACACCGGTGAACATGGCCTGCCTCTCCAAGTCCCAATGACTGCAGGCAAAGAGGGTGTGCTCTGCGTTGTCCACAGGGAACTGGCAGTAAGCACACACCTCACTCTCTTTCTTCTTAAAGCGCTGCAGGTACGAATTGAAACATCCGTGACCTGTCAGCGCTTGTGTCAAGTAGTAGGAGACCTCTCCATGGCTCCTACTTAGCCAAGTGGCGAGTGTCGGTATAAGGCGATAAGTCCATCGACCTTTTACCTCCCCGTCCCATCTTCGTTGCCATTTTTCGACGAGCCTGTGCCTCGCTTCGAAGCGGATGCGGTCCTTGCTGGGTCGATCTTCCTCTTCAGAGGAATTCGCCTCTTTGAGAAGGAGGATAATTTCCTCCCTCTCAAGCGCCAAAAGATCTGCTGGCGGGACACTTGCAAGGACCTGCACAGCGCTCGTAGATACTGTCCGATAAGCAGAGGCGATACGTGAAGTAATGCACCTCTGCGCGGACAGCATCTTTTTACAGATGGTTGAACATCTGTTTGTTCTCAGGGAGGGGGCCCACGCTGGCGCTGCGTAAAGCAGCTTAGCGTGGGCGACACTCGCCACCAGTCTCCTTTTCTTCTCACGGGGGCCTCCAACATTTGGCATCACCCGTGCTAAATTAGCCGCACATTCGATCGCCTTGTTTGACGCCGTAGCCATGTGGTGATGGAAGTTTAACCTTCCATCCAATTCCACACCAAGGTACTTTATCTGTCTCCTCCACTTGACCTCGAATTCGTCTATCACGATTCGTGGGGATTTATAACCACGTCTGTCTGTGACTAGCAATGCTTCGGTCTTTTCCAGGGCCATTTGAAGACCTCTGGTTTCCAGCCAGCATTTTGCTAGCCGAAGACATTCGTTCACCAATATCCCCAGAGCTTCCGCCGAGTCGGCAGTGCACACGATCAACGCGTCGTCCGCAAAGCCGACGATCACCGCACCTTCGGGCAGGTCCATTCTCAGGAAGTCATCGTAAGATACATTCCATAAAAATGGTCCTACCCTCGAGCCTTGAGGGGCCCCACGCTGCATCTCTTCCTTGAGAATGCAGGTGTCTCCCTCGTAAATAACCCACCTGTCGCTTAGATAATTATCCATCATCCGCAACAGGTAGGGCGGTATACCCTTCTGTATCATCGACTCGATGAGATCTTCCCATCTCGCGGAATTGAACGCGTTACGTATGTCTATTGCTACCAACGCGCAGAAGCTCTTCTTTTTATCTGGACCCAATTTGTTTTTCCCTTCTCTGGCGAGGTCCACAACTGCCTTTATGGCATCAACTGTGGACCGACCTTTGCGGAATCCAAATTGGTTATCGGATAGACTATTCTCTCCGGTCAAGTGAGATTGCATTCTCTGCAGAACCATGTCCTCTAGAAGTTTGCCCATCGTATCCAACAGGCATATAGGCCTGTAGGATGAGACCTTATCTAGAGGTTTGTCACCCTTTCTTAGGAGGACCAGCCTTTGCCTCTTCCAGTCTGGAAAGAACTCTCCTCTCTCTAGGCAGCGATTGAAGATGTCAAGCAAAATCTGGGGGGAAGCAACAATCACCTCTTTTAGGATCTTGTTGCTTATCCCATCGATTCCAGGCGCCTTGCCTGTCTTCAATCTTCTACCTGCTGCTTCCAATTCTTCAAGAGTAAAGAGTTCTTCCTCTGTGACTAAGCAAGAACTCCAGTCCTTCCTAAGCCACGGCTCTGCAGGAGGAAACAGGGCTTTTATAACCTTTCTGACCCAATCGGGATTGTCCAGGCCGGGGGTCTTTTGTCTCGTTACTAATTTCTTAGTAACGATTTTAAAAGCCAGACCCCATGGGTCCTTCTCGACGTCCTCGATTAGGTCCTTCCAGCTACGGCGTCGCGACGCGCGGATCTCTTTGCTGAGGTTCTTTTTGGCCTCCTTGTATGCTTCCTTGAGCAAAGGATCTCCCTTAGATCGGGTATATGTCCTTCTTGCTCTGAAGCATGCCTTTCGCAAGGAGGCCAACCTTTCTGACCACCAGTGCAAGGATCTCTTCTTGGGGAATGTGCCATTGCGACGCGGCATTGACGCATCACAGGCGGTGACGATTATATTTCTCACCGCCCGCACTTCCCCATCAAGACTGTTCGGCCTCCTTACCCAGCCCAACTCTTGAACTAAGCGGGCTTCTAGAAGGGACTGGCCGAACTTCTCCTTGTCGAGTCTCTTAGTGTTCCACGAGGGGCTTTTTCGACTAGGAGCTTCCTGTCTTTTGCCTCCTCGTGTGTCTCCCACTGAGACTGAGAACTCGATGTACTGGTGGTCACTTGCGGTATAATCCTCAGAGACCCGCCAGTCGCATATGCGGCTAAATATTTTGGAGGATGCGATCGTTAGATCTATAATGGATCCGATCGCATCCCTCCGAAACGTCCATGTTCTCCCCCGGTTCACAACTACTAGGTCGTTCCTGGAGATCATTTCGCCGGTCATAATTCCTCTTTTATCGAGCCTTGTCTCGCCCCACTCTGGAGACTTTGCATTAAAGTCGCCAGTGACGAGAACATCCAACTTGGATTGACGAAGGCTCGATTCGAGGTCCTGTATATCGGATTCGAAGTCTGTCAGTGGATCATTTGGCGAGAAGTAGCAGCTATACATACGTATGTTAGCCACCTCCACCCAAACAAATCCACTGCTCGTCTCCAGGAACTTGTCAACCCGCAATTCTGGGTTGCACACCTTGATGGCGGCTCTCTTCGCCTTGTCCTGATACCAGGGAGCGAGATCGCTTCCTCGATACTGCTCACTGCAGAACAGGATATCGATCTCATTTTCCCTGGCTGTTTGCATCAGGAGGACCTGTGCATCCTTACTTGTATGCAGGTTGACCTGGAGAAGCTTTAAGGATTTGCCCTTTTAAGCCTCACCAGTTCCTCCTTGTAAACCGGGCAAGAACTTCTCCCACCGACATGGTTCGTTTCTTCTTTCCCTAAATCGGTGCACGTTAAGCACTGCGGTCTTTTTTCCTTAGGGCAAGTTTTTGCAAAATGACCTGCTTCGCCGCATCTCCGACAGTTGTTTGTTCTATCGGGGCCCTTGCATGAGCGAGTCACGTGGCCATATGCAAGGCACCTTAAGCACCTTGCCACTTCTAAGTGTTCCCGAATTGCTGCGTTAATCCACCCAATTCTTATTTTCCCTAATTTTATTAGAGATTCGCTATCTACTTCAGACAGACGAATCAGTGCCACCTTCGTTCCGCTGAAACGTGGCAAAAGTCGACAAGTCATTTCTGTATCCGACCTTTGCAACGTTTCCTTAACAGCAGAAACCACGTCCTCTTCGGTTGTGGTTTCATCCAGTTCCCTTATCTCTATGGTCCTTCTGTTAATAAGGGCCGTAACATCTGCCTTGTCATGCAAGACGGAGGTAAGCTTTTCCGCAAACTTGGAAGTTTCCCCCCCTTTTCTTACAACAAGAAGAACCTCCTTTTTGAGAGTTCTTCTGATTCTCAGAACCTCGGTACCAGTTTCCTCCGGTTTAACCGAAGTCTTCATCAGTTTTAGGATCTCGGCATAGGACTCAGAGTTCTCCGCCGAGATCTTAACTGCCTCCGTGGTTCTGAGACGCTTTGGGGGATTTTTCCGAAGCGTGCTCCTTTCCTTTTTCTTCAAGGCCTTTTTTTTGCGAGCCTCTTGTTTTTTATTGGTTACGGTTTTGAAGCCGTCACCATTCTCCACTTCTTTTCCGGAAGTGGCTTCCGCAAAAGATTTCTTGGTGGCTGTAACCAGACTCACCTCACCTACCTCCGTCTGCAGGGCGAGAGTGTTCAAAGAGACATCCTTGCTCTTGACCCTCTTTTCTTTCGGTGTCGTAATGAGAGAACCAGCCTCTGGGCTTCCACACTCTCTACGACGCTTTTTTAGGTCATTCGACGTACACGCACTGGATGCAGCATGCGTCTTCATCACAGGAGTTCTTAAATTGGAATTTGGTACGTCTGAGCTAATGAAGGGTTCTGGTATAAAACGCAGATTACTGCGAATTACTTCGAACGCCTTCCCCAAAGCGGCCATTCCGTCCTGAACATCCCTGCTGATGTTCTTCTGTTTCTTACAGGCATGACGCATATTTTCCAAAATTTTTGGGATCAATTCGAATTGTTCAGCAACGTTGAACTCGAAGCTATTGCCCGTATTCCCATTCAAATTTTTGTTTTGGCCACCCCCAAAATCCGTGGGGCCTGCACTGACTACCGAGGCTTTCACCCGATCAGAATCAGTGGGAGTATTGTCCCCTTGCGGGGTTCCTCCTTGGGTTAAAACACCAATTTCTTTACTCATTTCATTTAGAATTTTTTTTGGTTTATTTGGTCAGGGAACCACCCTGGTTGCTGGTTGTCCTTTGGTAAAAAGCCCCACCACCACGACAAGGTCTACCAAGAATTTACACGATTCTTGGCAGTGGACAACCATCGGCAGGGATTATTATTATTATTATTATTATTATTATTATTATTATTATTATTATTATTATTATTATTATTATTATTATTATTATTATTATTATTATTATTATTATTATTATTATTATTATTATTATTATTATTATTATTATTATTATTATTATTATTATTATTATTATTATTATTATTATTATTATTATTATTATTATTATTATTATTATTATTATTATTATTATTATTATTATTATTATTATTATTATTATTATTATTATTATTATTATTATTATTATTATTATTATTATTATTATTATTATTATTATTATTATTATTATTATTATTATTATTATTATTATTATTATTATTATTATTATTATTATTATTATTATTATTATTATTATTATTATTATTATTATTATTATTATTATTATTATTATTATTATTATTATTATTATTATTATTATTATTATTATTATTATTATTATTATTATTATTATTATTATTATTATTATTATTATTATTATTATTATTATTATTATTATTATTATTATTATTATTATTATTATTATTATTATTATTATTATTATTATTATTATTATTATTATTATTATTATTATTATTATTATTATTATTATTATTATTATTATTATTATTATTATTATTATTATTATTATTATTATTATTATTATTATTATTATTATTATTATTATTATTATTATTATTATTATTATTATTATTATTATTATTATTATTATTATTATTATTATTATTATTATTATTATTATTATTATTATTATTATTATTATTATTATTATTATTATTATTATTATTATTATTATTATTATTATTATTATTATTATTATTATTATTATTATTATTATTATTATTATTATTATTATTATTATTATTATTATTATTATTATTATTATTATTATTATTATTCTTATTATTGATTTTGATTAAAGCGCGCACCACTAAGGAGAAGTCAATTCTCGGTCAACCGCGATCCAATTAGCGAGAGCGGAAAATAGATTTCAAGTTCGCGAACAATGTTCTCTTTCCTACTGGTTCCGCTCACGTCGTGGGAAATACTTTGTAATATATGTATATATAAAATATATACATTAGAAAAACGTGCGATACAAATGTGTGGAGAAACTTGAATTTATTTTTTTTTTTTTTTTTTTTTTTTTATTTCTTTTTTTATATAAACGTTTATATACATTTAATGTGAGACATTCATTTTATTAACCTTGATTTAGCTTTTTAATTTATATATGTAGCAAATATGGTATTTAGCTGTGTATATAATTAAATTTAAAATAAATTATATTTGTATATTATATGATTTTATTGATTGTTATTTAGAAAAAATTTTGTAAACGATATTATTGCGGTTTATAAATGAAAAATAAAACCATTATTTTTTCTACTTGAAAATAGAGGCCCTAACATAACCTCAAAAAAATTGGAAAATGATTTTTGAACGCAAGTATAAAAATTAATTTCAAAACAATTTTTTTTTTAAAAGACTTGAAAATTTTTGCGATAAAAAGCATTTTTCAGTTTTTGAGGTTATGTTAGGGCCTCCATTCGCCTTAAGAGGAATTCAGCATTTTAGTTTATTGACGATTTCGTATTCTCTTAACACACAAATGCTTTCTGTTTTTTGTTTTTAAATCTTCTTTTTGTAAATAAAATAAAGAGAATAATTTTTGGTCTCTCCAGATTTTTTTTTGTTGTCAATGGTGCACAGTATAGATTCAATAAAGATAATAAAAAAAAGGTCGCACTCAATAACAAAAGCTAATTTTCTCTACAATCTTGGTGCGGGCAATAAGTGTCAAAGAGAAAGGGACCACAATTTAGTTTATAGTAGTGTAGATTCTTCGGTTTTGTGCAGCATTGTGTATATATATGTATGTGATTCAACATTAAATTCTCAGGAAATAGTTCAGAGAACCACTACTCTCTCTCTCTCTATATATATATATATAGTGAGGAAACATTTGTTTCCATTCGGCATACAAAAAACTAAAAAACACTCACAAAAACAATTCTCAGTAAACGAACCAGAATTCTGATTATTTTAACTAGGAATATAGATTGAATAACGTTTCTTCTTTAATGCATACATTTCGAAACATTGAAAAAGCGTAAAAAATTAATTTTTTTTTTATAAAATGTTGATAAAAAAATAAGAATTTTAATATTACTTTCTTTAGCAGAAATTGACCCATTTTGTTTCGTAAAAAAATATCTTAAATGAATAAAAAGAGAATTTTATAATTGTGTTTTTAATAATTTTTTTTTTACTTGAAAAAAATTATACGTGGTTCAATTTATGGCTAAATTTCCCTAGTTATTTTATCATAAACAGAAGGTAGTTTTAATATTCAAAAAGAAGTGTTGAGTAAAAGAATGTCAATGTAGCTGCGTGGGTTCAGTACACGGCTCGCGTCCCAAGGGTCCTGGGTTCGATCCCCCATGCCTGCGAGATTTTTCACAACTATTTTTCAGTGTTTTATATAATAGATATATGTGACGCCGCACGAGAAAAGGGACCTATCCCCGAAATAACATTAGGCTTAGTTTTCCGTGTATAGTGCACGGAAAACTGAGCCTTATGTTATTTCAGGGATAGGTCCCTTTTCTCGTGCGGCGTCACATATAGTAATCTTGAATAGAATATAAATCAGTTATAAAAAATAAAAAAAAAACTTAATTATTCTAAATAAAAATAATTTGGTCAGTATTCACAAATCAATTTCCTTTATAGGGTTTATTAGGGTTTCGTGGCTCAGGCCCAAAAGCCTTATAGTTTCGCTTTGGCGTCCGTCCGTCCGTCTGTCGTACACTCATATGGTTGCCATGGTAACAGTTACTATGATAACAGTTACTATGATAACAGTTACTATGATAACAGTTACTATGATTACAGTTACTATGGTTGCTATGGCAACTGTTACCATGGCAACCGTTTCCATAGCAAGCGTTACCATAGCAAGCGTTACCATAGTAACTATATCGATAGTAAAACCATATCCATAGTGGAAATTTCTCATGCTGCGGATCACTTTAAAAAAATTAACCTGTCTCTATTTAAGAACCATGAGTCAATGTTTTATTTTCTATTACAGATATTATATAGACTTTCACCATCTATAAATATCTATAGGGTTAAGTTATAATATTTTTAAAAAATTATTTATTGTTATATTTCCGAGATGTGCCAAGTAACTGTGACGTAAGGAAGCTAATCATTTCTGGTTTCACACGACATTTGCCGCGCATAGTGGTCCCCTCAAGCGAAATTATGCTTGGTCGATTGTCCAGAATGGAGCGAGATGAGCCACTTCAATGAATATACCTATATATAAAACACGTGAAGATCGTGATGGCATTTTCGATGTTACATAATGGTGAAAACCAAAGAATTCTTATGTCATAATCGACTTAATGGCTCAACAAAAACAGGTGCAGTAGATTCCAAAAATAATTAATTATGCGAAAAAAAATTTTTTTCCCTATATAAATTGTATATGCCAGCCAAAAAAATGTTTCTTTGAATCAAAAGAAGTATTTTCTTTTGATATATAGGGTCAAAGAAAAAAATTTCTTTAATTTACAGAAAATCTATTTAATTTAGAAGAAAATTTATTTAATTTAAAAAAAAAATTGTTTAATTTAAAAAAAATACTTTTTCAGTATCAAAGTTTTATTTGGAATTGGAAAAATTTTCTTTAAATCAAATAAATTTTCTTTAAATTAAAGAAAATATGCAGACAGATAAAACTGCAAAATTTCCACTCCCGTTATTTTTTTTTTTTTTTACAAATTTTATTTAAATAAGCGAAATATTTTAGGGATTTGTTACAGACATATAGGGTAATAATAATTTACCAAAGTTACAAGCCAGTTCAATAATTTTGAACTTTTGACCTAAACAGTTCATGAATATTACCCCAATATATGGGACGTTCAACATCAACAAGGACATGTTTTTGGACAAAAGTAGTTTTAACGAATTTGAATGTTCTAGGGCTTAAAAATCTCGTATATATTTTATAATTTTAAAAGCCAAGTAGCGTTTTTCGAAAATTTTAAATGGCGATTCCAATATGGCGGATAAATTACATTAAGTTCGGAAAATTTGAATTTACCTAAATGTCTTCAATAAAATTTTTATTTAAACCCACTTGTTTTGAAATAAATTTTATTTAACCTAATATTTATATAACAAAATATATACATAAAAAGCTTTTTTTTTTGTTTTTCTTTTTAATTGCTATATTTTTACGACGGAATTTACTTTTAATATATAATCTTAAGTGTTCCGAAGTATTTAATTAGCAAGATGGATTATATGGCGAAAATGAACTCATAAATCTTTCTTTAAAATATATATTGTTGAAAAGATAAAAAGTGTTGAAGTCAGTTATATATTAAGAAAATAAAAAAAAGAAAAAAAAGAGCGCAGAATATTGCTTATTAATATTATTAATTTTTTTTTTGCTCCGCCTTATGGCAAATAAATCCTCGAGTTCACTTTTTTTTGTTATTTATTTTCTCTTCATCTCTGCGCACACTTTTTTTTCTCCATCATCGCGATTAACTTATGTGTTTGAAAATTCTTCTTCCTGGGTATATAAGTTTGGCTCTTGGCTCTTGATGCTATATGGGCAAAATTCCTACCATAATTTCGGACTTTAAACATTCTCAGAATCAAGTGGATAGACATTCACGGTACGCCCATTTCTGTATATTTCTCTTTTCGGAGTCTGTCTGGAGCATATTGTATATATATATAGATATAGAAATTTTTTACAAAAGGACCTTCAAAGGGTTTCAACAAACTATCAAATTCTGCGAATGAATCATATTTCGGACCACGAAAAGTTTTTCAATTGTCTTTTTGTAAATTTTTTGATTCCATCAATTTAAATATTAATTATGAAGGAAAAAAAATTTATATTCTGAGCTCGAGGTCAAAGCATGACTACTTTATGTTTTTTGGATCGCCGAAACCGAATCTGATGTCAGTTTAACCCCATCACGTCAGGTATTTGACATAATCTCAAAAAACCTCAAAATTTGTCGTCAAAATTTTAAAATCAAGTAAAATTCGGATCTATAAATGTTACCGTAAATACTTTATGTTTTTTTTGGTGTTGCAAAAGTCGAATATGAAGTCAGGCTTTTGAAGCAAACTCAAAAAATCCGTTCCAAAATTTAAAAATCAAGAAAAATTCTGATTTTTAAGTCTTACCGTGACTACTCTTTGATTTTGAAGTCACTGAAATCAAATCTAAAGTCTATTTCACCCTATCACGTCAGGATTTTGACATATCATAAACAAAACATTAACCTTCGCCGGACTGGATACTTTTTATATACACGGTTGACAGGTCGGTGAAGTTCACATCGATTATGATCATCGAAAATTTAAAATCCAAGTTACTCCATAAACACAACAAAAACGTACAAATAACTTCAAAAAAAGAATATACATAACAAAAAAATTCAGTTCAACCCCAATTTCATTTAAAAACCACCCCTAGTATAACCCCCTATAATGACACATTGAAAAAAAATTCACCAAAAATTCAATTTTTCTTAGGCTCAAAATTTTATTTCATATTCTCGCACTAAACACACCTACAAGTGTTGAAAAAAATTGACACCCCAAAAAAAGTGGGGGAAAGTCCCCAAAACCTACCCTAAAGACCCCATCTTTAATAAAAAAAATTCCCAAAAAATTCAATTTTTCTTAGGCTCAAAATTTTTTTTCATATTCTCGCACTAAACACACCTACAAGTGTTGAAAAAAATTGACACCCCAAAAAAAGTGGGGGAAAGTCCCCAAAACCTACCCTAAAGACCCCATCTTTAATAAAAAAAATTCCCAAAAAATTCAATTTTTCTTAGGCTCAAAATTTTTTTTCATATTCTCGCACTAAACACACCTACAAGTGTTGAAAAAAATTGACACCCCAAAAAAAGTGGGGGAAAGTCCCCAAAACCTACCCTAAAGACCCCATCTTTAATAAAAAAATTCCCAAAAAATTCAATTTTTCTTAGGCTCAAAATTTTTTTTCATATTCTCGCACTAAACACACCTACAAGTGTTGAAAAAAATTGACACCCCAAAAAAAATGGGGGAAAGTCCCCAAAACCTACCCTAAAGACCCCATCTTTAATAAAAAAATTCCCAAAAAATTCAATTTTTCTTAGGCTCAAAATTTTTTTTCATATTCTCGCACTAAACACACCTACAAGTGTTGAAAAAAATTGACACCCCAAAAAAAGTGGGGGAAAGTCCCCAAAACCTACCCTAAAGACCCCATCTTTAATAAAAAAATTCCCAAAAAATTCAATTTTTCTTAGGCTCAAAATTTTTTTTCATATTCTCGCACAAAACACACCTACAAGTGTTGAAAAAAATTGACAACCCAAAAAAAGTGGGGGAAAGTCCCCAAAACCTACCCTAAAGACCCCATCTTTAATAAAAAAATTCCCAAAAAATTCAATTTTTCTTAGGCTCAAAATTTTTTTTCATATTCTCGCACTAAACACACCTACAAGTGTTGAAAAAAATTGACACCCCAAAAAAAGTGGGGGAAAGTCCCCAAAACCTACCCTAAAGACCCCATCTTTAATAAAAAAATTCCCAAAAAATTCAATTTTTCTTAGGCTCAAAATTTTTTTTCATATTCTCGCACTAAACACACCTACAAGTGTTGAAAAAAATTGACACCCCAAAAAAAATGGGGGAAAGTCCCCAAAACCTACCCTAAAGACCCCATCTTTAATAAAAAAATTCCCAAAAAATTCAATTTTTCTTAGGCTCAAAATTTTTTTTCATATTCTCGCACTAAACACACCTACAAGTGTTGAAAAAAATTGACACCCCAAAAAAAGTGGGGGAAAGTCCCCAAAACCTACCCTAAAGACCCCATCTTTAATAAAAAAATTCCCAAAAAATTCAATTTTTCTTAGGCTCAAAATTTTTTTTCATATTCTCGCACAAAACACACCTACAAGTGTTGAAAAAAATTGACAACCCAAAAAAAGTGGGGGAAAGTCCCCAAAACCTACCCTAAAGACCCCATCTTTAATAAAAAAATTCCCAAAAAATTCAATTTTTCTTAGGCTCAAAATTTTTTTTCATATTCTCGCACTAAACACACCTACAAGTGTTGAAAAAAATTGACACCCCAAAAAAAGTGGGGGAAAGTCCCCAAAACCTACCCTAAAGACCCCATCTTTAATAAAAAAATTCCCAAAAAATTCAATTTTTCTTACCCACATAACACATAATATTTCAGCAATGTTGCTGCAATATTTTTTTGCAACATTTGAAATATTTCTTTGTAATATTGCAATAATATTTCAGGAATATTGCTATGTCCGACTCATGGAATATTTCAAAATAATATTCCAGCAATATTTCAATGAAATTTTACAAAACCATTTACTTCAATATCTCAGGAATATGACAATGAAATATTGCTGATATGTTACTTTACAATATTGATGAAATATTGCTTCGCAATATTTTAAAAATATTATTTTAAAATATTATAAAATTTTCCAAAAATTATTTTTGAAACTATTAAAAAACGTGTATTTTTTATATATAAAATATTGCAATTTGATTTTGTTAGTTTTACTGTTTATAAATAAAATATTAAAGAAATTTCTTTTATGTACAATTTGAGGATTTAAAAATGAATTATTTTTTTATTTTTAATTTATTTTTAAAATATTTTTATAATTTATATATAGGAATTAGAAGAACATATTTCTTTATTTGCCAAGATTCAGAGTAATTAAATATAATAGTAATAGTTACAATAATAAATTGTGGTAACACAAGTAGTCAAATAATAGATAATAAAGAAATAATTTAAATAAAACGACGAAGTTTAAATCAGATTAACACTGTAATTAAGCATCTTCTTCATCGTCAGCTTCAGTTTCTTCGAATTCTTCGCCATCATCTTCGCCATCATCTTCGCCATCTTCTTTGCCATTGTCTTTGTCATTGTCTTTGTCATCCCCTTCTTTAGCTCTACAGAATAAAAACATTTATTTTTTAAAAAAGTTATTATTAAAAATTTATAAAATGAAACTTTTTTCTTTAAAACTTGTAATTTTTAACTAGTTATAATTGATTTTCAAGAAAAGTTGAAATATCAAATTTAGAAAGAATCCATATATTTATTTTCACTTTTCTTAAAGTGAGATCTCACTTTCAGGAATTTAGAAAATATATTTTTTGAATAGAAAATAAATATTTGTTAGTTATATTAATAAAACGGAAAATAATGTTAACAACAATGGCTTTTCTTACAACTCTCTGGTCAATCTTGTTTTAGCTTGTGCGAACCACTTAGAACCAATCAACTTAATTGTATGATCAGCTTCATTTGGGCAAGATACTTTGACACTTCCTGAAATAAAGTGAAAAAATGATTAATTTATTAAATAAATAAACGAGTGTAAATTTAAATAATTTTGAAGAAATTGTTTACTTTGACTTGTTTCTTTGGATTAAAGTCAATTTTTCTTTGATTTTAAAAAAATTTATCTTTTATTTTTTTCATTTTTAATTTAAATAAAATTTTTTTAAACCAATATGAATATTTGAATTTCTTTGATTTAAAGAACAATTTTAGTTGATTGAAAGAAAAATTATTTTAAATGACAGAAAAAGTCAGAGAAATAATTTTTTTTAAATTAAAAAAAATAAATTTTAAATTATTCGAATTTCGTTTATCTTTTCTTACTAATGATTAAATTTGCAAAGTTGGTATCCTCCAACGACTTCTTGGATTTCCTTCCTGCCCAACTGTAAAAAGTAGCAACCTTATTTGAAAAAAGTTTGCTGCATATATTTGCCAAAACATTGTTGACATCTCTACCACCAATGGATCCTAAAGCATTTTTCTGAAATACATAAAATTATGCAAAATATTTTCTTATTCTTAAGTGATAGTTCACAAGTATCTTAATATATTTTTAGAGTATCTAATTTCTATTGACAAAGAGTGAACTCCAACTTTCGACATTAATTTAATCCTAAACTAAAATCTACCCAATTTTTTGTGCTTTGTATTAATTTTGAAATCAATTTGAAACAGCTAGAGAGAGTGAAATCAAAATCAACATTAACTAACCAATTTAATTTTTAATTTCTTATCGTCTTCCAGTTTTTTACTTATTGACATTACATCTTTTTTGGTACCAATTGGTAATTTCGGGCATTTTGGGGAATCGAAGAATGATCTACTATCATTAATAGTTCCCGAACTACTTTGAGACTGAATTTTCATGCTTCTAAGAATTAAAATTATTTCATTCAATTTTGATAATGATAACTCTTCATATGAAACACCTATTTAGAAAGATAAAAAAATATTGATAAATGTATGAGAAAAAGAATGAACCTTTATAGTAAATTTTATAATCAAAATTGTACTAATTTAGATTTAGGGAAATGAATTTTCTAGTATAAAATGAAAATATTTCCGGAAAACCTCGAAAAATTTTCGGAAGTTTATTCCCGGAAGTGAATTACTGTAGACTTTTCTATGGAATTCCTATAAAGCTTCTGATAATTTCTCATGGAATTTCTCAGGAGCTCATTCCTAGGAATTATCTCCCAAAACTTTGCCGGAAATATTTTCACGTGGAATATTTACGTTTCAGATCTGAAAGAACCATGTGTTTCATATTCAATTTTATATGAATACGAATTATTTTGGAATGTATTTTAGTGAACAAAATTTTTTGTTTCATTACCTGACATTCGATCTCGGTATTCCAAACTTGCCATACTGTTCCCAAAGTTTGATACATTTTTAGTTTTAGGCGCATTTGAAATTTTATCATTGACAGATATGTCATTTTCTGAAGATGCTAATGTAGATGTGGCATTATTTGATCTTTGTCCATTTTCAGACGATGTGCTTGGAGTAGCAGTATCTTCTGTGGTCAAACCTATTAAAAAAGTAATTTTCATTCAAAATACCATAATAAAATTTTACAAAAGGAGGAATATTGTTACTAAAATTTGGAGCAAATATCATCAACAATTAAAATATTAAAAATAAATTACTTTTTTAATATATTTATTTCAAGTAAAGTATTAGTCAATGATAAATATAAAAATAATATACTTATAATATAAAAATTTTAATAATAAATAAAAAGGTTTAAGTTAATAAAAATATTTAATTTATATCAGTTATTTGATTCTTTTATTTCATTTTCACTTCCTTTATATTATATTTTTGGTTTATTTTTTAACTTTAAAAAGTTTAATTTAGTTTAAAAAAAAATATTTAAACGAATTAATAAAATTAAGACAATAATAAAGTTAATAAATATTTACTTTTAGTCCTAGTTTAAAAGACTAACCCGTTTGTTTTGAATCATTCAATGATCCTGGCGTAACAAGCACAATTGCATCTCTTGATGTATCGTCGACGGACGGAGGCTCGGTATGGGAGTCATTTGTAGAAAGGTAACTTGTGGATCCTGGGGATTTTGTTTTAATAAAATCTAATACAAAGATCAGGGATAAGAAAATTACTGAAAACAATTTAGAGTAAATTTCACACAGTGAGTGTGTTCAGAAGTACTGTAAACAATTTATTTATTTTATATATTTATATGAAGTAAAATAAGATTAGTCAATATTTTAATAAAGCTAATTGAAATAATATTATTAATAATAATAATAATAATAATAATTAAACTAATCAATAAAATTAAGACATTTATAAACTTATAAATATTTTATAAATAAATATTTAATTTTTTGAATTGAATAAAAAATTAATACCCTTTTGTTTTGAATTTTGCAATGAACTTGGAGCTGCAAATGCCCTTGCATCTATTGTTGCATCTTTTCCATTGCCAGATTCATCAATCCGAATTCGTTTCACAGGAGGCAAGGGGATACTAATGCGAGGCTCTAGAATTTTTTCATACGTTATTTTTGGCTTTTGACGTTTCGTTTCTGAGCTGCTCACGCTTTTGTCGATTTGTTTGATGGTTTTTATAGAATCATCTTGAGGAGTTGATGATGAAATCACTTTAGCACGATCACTTCTAGATTTTTTATAATTGTCGGAGTAATTATCGATGGCGTCACTATCAATTTCTGATAGAACTAAGGCTTCAAGCAATTTTTGTTTGCCTTTTTCAAATGTACCTAAGAATAAAAATATAATTGAAACAAAGCGACTACTTTGCTGTTATAAAAGAAAAATGAATTATAATTACTTGACTGAAAAAAATTTTAAACTCAGAAAAATCATTTATTTCTTTGATTGTGAATGAATGAATGAATAATAAACAAATTTATGAAAACGTGTGTAATAAACGTGGGTATGATATGTTTGAATTGTACAATGTTAAATATGAACAAATTTTTTTATTTTATTAAAAATGTGAATATTTACTTGTTCTTATTAAATATTTCTTGACATCGTATTGTTTCCAAGTTAAATCAGGGTTTATCAATTTTGAGATCATCTGATTCAATTTTGAAGTTTTTTCAGAAGGCGGATAGTAACATACGTATTTGTTGTTTCCAAGATTGATAATCCATGTCGTCGGGACTAATACAACTCCGTCATGCAACTCTACCACAGAAAACGGCATATTTTTTGCGTACCTTCTTTTATAACATAATTTAAATAAATCGCGCACTGAAAACTATTTGTGTACGTCAAATCTGTTATTTGCTTTGATTAAGTGAAGTATGTTGAATTAAAACAATTGCACATTGTTTAATGGTAACTAAGAATGAAACATTGCAATGTTAATAAAATTTAGTCCGTAAGATGTCACTTTCTAAAAAATGTCATTTGGTTTAAAAATTATTTAATTCTGTTAAATGGAGTTTTAAAAATATGAAGAATTTATGGGGAAAACGATTCGAATAAATATTTGAATTATATAAAAAGTTTGATGATTATTTTTACAAGTATTTTTTCACAGAGGTAAATAGTAATTTTCATATCAATCACAAATAACTTATTTGAAAAGGAAAATCGTAAATAGGTATTCTATTTTTTCAAATTTTGAATATATTTTCAGACTGCTTATTTTGTGTTTAATTATTTTTATTTTTCATTTTAATTTATATACTTTTTTTAAATTTTTTTTTGTGGTGTTAAAAATTCAATTTTTTTCATTATTTATATTAAATTCTTGTTGTATTTATTTGTATGCAACGGAATTATGTTTTATTTAAAAATTTTCCGTCTTAAATTTTTTTCCTAAAAACTATAAAATTTTCGTTTCAAACTTGTGATAATTTTAATATTCGTCAAAAAATTTTAATTGATTGAAAAATATTTATTTTCGTCGCGCATATTTTTTTACTGTTACAAATATATTAATCAAAATAATTATTTAATCTGCTCCATTCAAGCAGAAGTATACTAAATTGAACAAATTTTTGTTTTAATTAAAAATTTGAGAAAATTCAAGTCTAAATTTGGATAGAACTGCGGAAAATATTTATTCGATTAATCGAAATTTATTTTAAAATTTTTATTAGATTATTACTATATTATATTTTATTTATTCTAAAATAAAGGATTAAATTTAAATTAAATTATATTTAAAATTGAAATATAATGTGAAACATTATAAAAATATGCTTATTAAAAAATTACGTTTATTTATACTAATGAAAATTTTTCGTATGTATTTATTTATCAGTAGAAATCAAGTTACGATAATGTTGATCTCATAAATTTACTTCTCAAAGATTTATCTTCTATGATTGTATGCGTTTTTTCAGGTTATAAAGCTCTTTTTGTAGCTTCTACCATTATGCCGAAAGTGAGTTCTCAGAATAGTTATTCAAACAGACATATTAGGCGATTACGAGACAATCTAACAAAATTGGATTTAAAACGTTTAACTTTTCGAAAACGTAACAAAGATTCAAGAGAAAAAAATACCGAAGATTTAAACAAAAACAAAAATGTTCTTTTTAGTGAAAATATTGAAAATGACGACGATTATATTCCTACAGATATACCGTCTGAGAATGAAAATGACTATCTATCTTGTAGTCAGTGAATTTTAATTTTTATATTTATTATTATGTTACGTATTATATCCCTAACAACAACGGATATTCCAGGATATCCTACCGACGTCCTAGTCATATCCGGAAATTAGGATATCTCTGGGATGTCCTTAGGATGTCTACGGATATTCGTGGGACATTCTACGAATATTTTTAATCTAGATATCTTTTGGTTGTCCGTAGGATATCTTAAATATACGGATACTGGAGATATATTATTATTATGTGAAGTGTAGAAAAGCTCGAAAAGTCGGGTCTGGATGATTTTTTTCGAGTCGGGTCGAGAGCGACTTTTCTCGTAGTATCAGCTACTAGAAGACATGAGTAATCGAAAATTTTCTGTTCCTTAAAAATTTCGAGTACTGGATATATCAAAGTTCAAACACATCTCTTACATCTAGAATATTTTTTAATTATGAATAAAAAAATATTTTCAAAAAATAAAAAGTTTCGGGTACCCGAATGATTTTGGCCTTGTAAAAAATGAAAAAAAATATATAAAAAACCCTACTTGAACTCGAATTGACCAAATTCAACCCGACTCGAAAATGGAAAAGTCTGAAATTACTCGATCGGGTTTCGAGCATTTTGCACATTTCTAATTATTATTATTTATTATTTTATTTATTAATATATTTATATTCTGAACTAGATGAAGAAGATGATGAAATTGATAATACGCTTATTATTAAAAATAAAGAAGAAGAAAAAATATTGGAAAAGCAAGTGGAAATAGATGAAGGAAAAATAGAGAGAGAAACAGAAGTAAAAGAAGGAGGAGAAGGATACGGAGAAGAAGATGAATTGGAAGAAATGTTGGATTTTGATTTTAAACTTCAAGATGAGCAAAGCAATTCAGACAGTGACAGTGATTGTGAGGAAGAAAATTCTGAGTCCAGTTGTTCTGAAGATGAAGAAGAAGAAAAGAAAGAAGAAAATCAGAAAAAAAATAAAAAATTTAAAATAGCATTAAGTCAATGGGCACTATTATATAATATCCCTTTAGTTGCATTGACTGCACTGCTTTTGATTTTATTGACATTTACTGATTATGTACTCCCACACACTGCTCGAACCTTATTGAAAACTCCTCGAAATACTAAAACATCAATTATGTCTGACGCCGGAGAATATTTACATCTAGGTTTGATGCGAGCTTTGCAGTCTATTTTGAAAATTCAGAAATTTAAAGGAACTTTAAAGAATAGCCTGAATTTGTATATTAATATCGATGGTTTGCCAATATACAAAAGCTCAAAGAAATCTTTATGGTTAATTTTTTGTTCTGAGGTAAATTCCAAAAGTGTATATCTAATTGGGGCTTACTTTGGTGAACACCATCCTGGTAATTCAAATGAGTTTTTGTCGAAATTTGTCGAGGAAGCAAAGTCATTCTGCAAGTCAGGCATCATGTTTGAAAATAGAAAAATTAATGTAAATATTCATGGACTCATTTGTGATGCTCCAGCTAAAAGCTTAGTATTAAATGTAAAAGGTCATACTGGATATAACTGTTGTCCCAAATGCAAGGTTAAAGGAGAAGGCATTTTACCTCAGCAGATTGGCAAAAACAAGAAAAGAAAAAGACGAGTGTGTTTTCCTGGTGTTGGACCATTCGAAAAAAGGACAGACTTGGAATTCGCTAGGAATGTATACATAGGTACTTACCAAAAAGGAGAAGCAACTGTTTTAACTCGAATTCCTAGATTTGGTGCTGTTTCCAATGTGCCAAGTGACTATATGCACTTAGTCCTATTAGGAATAATGAAAAAACTAATTCTTTTATGGTTAGCAGGTCCAGCTAAAGTCAGACTTTCTGCATCAAAAATTGATAAAATTTCTATTAAATTAATAGAGTTGCAGAGAAGTCAACCAAGTGAGTTTGCGAGAAGGCCAAGATCATTA
Organism: Leptopilina boulardi; assembly: GCF_019393585.1. Classification (NCBI taxonomy): domain Eukaryota; kingdom Metazoa; phylum Arthropoda; class Insecta; order Hymenoptera; family Figitidae; genus Leptopilina; species Leptopilina boulardi. The sequence continues at coordinate 1,628,257 of NW_026137881.1, read as the reverse complement.
AGGGACGTAAAATTTTGGAAAGCAACAGAGTTTAGAAATTTCTTGTTATACAGTGGACCTATTGTTCTTAAAAATGTTTTGGAAGAACAATTTTATATAAATTTCATGGCTCTTCATGTAGCATTAACTATTATTTCAAGCCCAATTTTTATTAGAATTCCAGGAGAAATAGATTATGCTCAAGAACTTATCGAATATTTCATTACAACTTTTGAGAACGAATACGGAAAGGAATTTATGTCGTACAACTTTCATAATTTACTTCATCTTTGTGAGGATGTTAAAAAATATGGATCTGTGGATGAATTTAGCGCATTCAAATTCGAAAATTATATGACAACGGTAAAAAAGAAATTAAGAAAAGCTAATAAACCTTTGCAACAATTAGCAAGGAGATACGCCGAAGAACAAGTTTTCGAAGAAATGAATATCAATCAACCGGATATAGTTTTAAAACACTCTCATTTTGAAGGTCCTTTGATTAATGATGGTTTGAAGATAAAAAAGCAATACAAGATAATTACAAATAAATCGTTTTCGATTGATTGTTCTAGTTCAAGAAACAATTGCGTTTTGTTAAAAGACGGCTCAGTTGTAACGGTCTTGAATATCATTGAGTCAGAAGAGGGAAATGTTTATTTAATAGGAAAAAAACACATTTCCGAGGGACCTTTATTTACAACTCCTTGTAATTCAAGTGATTATAATATTCAAAAAATTTCAAGCAGCAACAATAAATCTTTTTGTTTATGGCCTCTTTCCGAATTAAAATCAAAAATGTGGAAGATACCTGAAACTAGAAAACTGTCAGCCGTGTTTCCAATATTGCACACAACTTCTTGTTAACCACAAGTAATTTATAAACATTTTCATTTTTTATTTCTATTATTACTATTTCAGATAGTTTAGTTTTAAACTAATTTATTTTCTGTGTACAACACAATAAGAGAAGCTTTTAAAAAAGCAATTCCTTTCTGAATAAAATAAATGTATTAATTATAGACAAACATACCTATGCCGGTTATTAATTCAAAATTAAAATAAGTGAAATATTTTTTTCAGATACAAGCAGTAAAATCTATTGGTCGAAGGAATTCCACAAGTGAATTACTATTTATGCTACATGCTTTTTTAAAGAAATTGTTTTTTATTGAAAGTCAAAATCGTTAAAGTCAAATTCAAAGCTGGCAAGGCGAACATTCCAACTTTACAGAATTGATAATAATTAATTAAACAAATCTAAAGCAGATTTTTCCCAATTTTAATCGGTAGAGTTCTGTTAATAATTTGGTGAAAAGTGAGTTAATAATTTCAATTTGGTTATTTTTGCTTCCTCGTGGAGGAATCTTTGTAGTCCTTTCGTTTATAAAACTTTTCAAAGTGGCGGAAACAAATTTTTTTCTTTATAGAAACATGTTATATAAGATCCTGATCAATTGTCCGGATGATGTATGTATGTGTATGTATGTGTGTGTGTGTGTGTGTGGATCCCTTTTTTGTTTAGAAGATAACTTTAACAGGTTTTAATGGATTTAGATAAAATTTTGTAGGCTCATTTATCATATTAATATCTCAAATCTGACCAAAGGATTTTAAAAAATACCCCCAAAAAAAATTTTATCGTCTTTTTTCCAAAAATTTTTTTTTAATCGAAAAAATTTTTAAATAGAAAAATTGAAGGTTATATATAATAAAATCGTATTCTTTACGTCAAGACGAATCGATCGTTATATATAAAGTATACATTTGAGGTAAAGTTAAAGAATTAATGAAAGTTAAAAAATCAAAAATTCACATTTTGTCAATAAAATTTTGTGATTTTTTGAATTGAAGTTTATATATGAAATAATTGTATTCCATAAGTCAAGACGAATCGATCGATATATAAAGTATAGATTTGAGGTTAATTTAAAGAATTAATAAAAGTTAAAACATCAAAAATTCACATTTTGGCAATAAAATTTTGCTTTCTCCACGAGGAAGCAAATTTTTTTGCTGATCGTAAAGAGGAAGCAAATATGACTAGTTAAATAAAATTACAAATGAATTTTCCGGAGAAATTCCGTAGGGAATTTCTAGTAATTCCCGAAAACTACCTACAGAATTTTTCTGTACAATTTAATTATTTTTCTAATTTTCTAATTATTCTATAGATACAAACTAGTTAAAGAAACGACAGTAACATCGAAGGAAATAGTATAACGAACCAATTCATATAAATGGTGACAAAGAGAAAGATTATAATATTATAATTTTTATTACTTTATTCATAATACATACTTAAACTAAAGTGTTCTACAAAATTTTTCCACTTCTTAAAGAGTGTTATAAAACTGCTTATTTTATTACTTACCTGATTATAATTGAGATCTTAAACAATAAAGAAATATGTTATTGAAACAAAAATTGTTCTTAAAGTATTATTATCAAGCTGAAATAGATTTTTTCTTCGCAAACATATCCTTCCGTTTTATATAAATCAAATTCTATTAAAGTTTGCATTAAAAAGGCATTTTAAGCAGTAAGAGTAAGAAAATAAAAATTATATTTCTTACGAAAAAAAATTAAAAATCCATGCTCTTCAGAATATTTGAGAATAAATTAAATAATAATTTTTTGGAAAATTTTATAATATTTTAAAATAATATTTTAACAATATTGCATAGCAACATTTCATCAATATTGCAAAATAACATTTCAGCAATATTCCATTGTCATATTCCTGAGATATTGAAGTAAATGGTTTAGTAAAATTTCATTGAAATATTGCTGGAATATTGTTTTGAAATATTCCATTAGTCGGACATAGCAATATTCCTGAAATATTATTGCAATATTACAAAGAAATATTTCAAATGTTGCAAAAAAATATTGCAGCAACATTGCTGAAATATTATGTGTTATGTGGGTAGGCTCAAAATTTTTTTTCATATTCTCGCACTAAACACACCTACAAGTGTTGAAAAAAATTGACACCCCAAAAAAAGTGGGGGAAAGTCCCCAAAACCTACCCTAAACACCCCATCTTTGATAAAAAAATTCCCAAAAAATTCAATTTTTCTCATGCTTAAAATTTTATATTTTATGTAGTTTTTTATAATTTTGCATATTTTATCCAATAAACAAAAAAAACCATTTAGTATTTTTTTCTGGTTTTTTGCTATAAAAATCAAATTTTTGGGGTATTATTATAATATGCGTAATTAGCTCATCAAAATACATAAAAGTATGAAGTATTAAAAATCAAAAATATTTTAAAAAATTCAAAATTGAAACATTTTTTAAAAATTTCAAAAATATTGTAAAAATTGTTTGTCCACGATCGGGCGAGGCTTAAAATTTTGGCAAAAAGTATTTTTTTGAAAAAATTTTTAAATTTTTTTGTTTGTTGTTTTTTGATTTTACATTCTGACAATAATTGATGATTGCCAAAATAGTTTGCATATTTAAGCAGTCGGGAAAGTTTGTCGAAGCTGAAAATTTAAAATTTAGCAAAAAATCACAAAAATTTTATTTGTTTGTGAATATGATGTTTTTTTAAAATGTTTATTTACTAATTGAATCTAAAAACATCATTTTGTCTGTGTGGAAATTTGTAGCCGCGTAGAGAATAAATGTTAAAATCTTTCAAAAATCAGGCGTGATTAGCCATGAATTTGACTATTGTGTGGAGCAAGGTGTGGAGGCAAGAATAGTGAGGATAGAGACGAACGTGGATATTCGGCTGCGTTCGTCTTTGGTCGGCTCTTTGCTTTACGTTATCCCCACCGCTCCGCTCACTCCACAGACCCCGGCGAAAGTCTATAACTGCTTGGAAATCTGATTTTGCCTTTTTCGTCGTATTTTTTCTCTCTCCACTCGGACCCAATTTAAACGCGCTTGGGTGAAAAAGTGAAGATTCAACGAAGCTGAATTACGCAACGTTTATATAAGATAAACGATTTTTAAAGAAATAATTTTTAATTGAAAAATTCTAAAAAATTTTTTTTTATAATATGTTGATTAATAAAAACTACAAAGAAATTTTTAAAGTAAAAATTTAAAAATTTTTATTTTAAAAAATTATTTCTTTAAAAAACGTTTATCATAAATATTGCGATCTTCAGCCTATTAAGATTATTATTATTACTATTAAAATATATTAAAATAATCTAGAAATTTTTACTTAAAAAATTTTTTTTAGTTTTTATTAATCAACATATTATAAAAAAAATTTTTTAAGAATATTTCAATTGAAAAATTATTTCTTTAAAAATCGTTTATTTTATTTAAACGTTGCGTAATTCAGCTTCGTTGAATCTTCACTTTTTCACCCAACCGCGTTTAAATTGGGTCCGAGTGGAGAGAGAAAAAATACGACGAAAAAGGCAACATCAGATTTCCAAGCAGTCATAGACTTTCGCCGGGGTCTGTGGAGTGAGCGGCGCGGTGGGGATAACGTAAAGCAAAGAGCCGACCAAAGACGAACGCAACCGAATATCCACGATCGGCTCTATCCTCACTATTCATGCCTTCACACTATAGTCAAATTCAAGGCTAATCACGCCTGTTGTTTGAAAAGATTTTAACATTTATTCTCTACGCGGCTACAAATTTCCACATAGAAAATGATGTTTTTAGTTTCAATTAGTAAATAAACATTTTAAAAAAACATCATATTCACAAACAAATAAAATTTTTGTGATTTTTTGCTAAATTTTAAACTTTCAACTTCGACAAACTTCCCCGACTGCTTGCATATACAAACTATTTTGGCAATTGTCAATTATTGCCAGAATGTAAAATCAACAAACAGAAAATTTAGTCTCGCTTTTTCTTTACGAGAAATAAATTTTTTAATAGAAATTTTTCACGTTTTTCAACTTTTGACAAAAGCTGAACTACGCAACGTTTATGATAAACCATTTTTAAAAATGTAAAATTCTATAATTTTTTGCTTGACAAATATTTTTTATAATTTGTTGATTAATGAAAACTACAAGAAATATTTTTCAGACAAAAATTTAAAGAATTTTTTATTTTAACAAATTATTTCGTTTGTCATAAACGTTGCGTACTTCAGCTACGTAAAATTTGGGTGTGAACAAGACAAATTTCCCACATGGCTTGGATGTTTACATTTTATTAAAGTTATCTACACTCAGAAAAAAAATATATTTGAACCAAATGTACCATTTTTTTAAATTTACCCAATTTTTTGGTTGGTTCAAACAAAATTTGTTCAATTCAAATAAATATTTATTTGATCTAAATAACTGTTTAGATTATTTTAATAAATTTTTTGAACAAAGAAAAAATTTAATTGAACTAAATAAACGTTTGGTTTATGGAATCACATGTTTGGTTAACTGTATATCAATGCATTTCTTTTGTTGATTTCACCAAAATTTGGTTGCTTTAAACGAATTTTTTTCTGAGTGTACTATAAATAGGAAGTCAAAATAAGAATAAAATTTTTGGTCTCTCATTTAGTTTTCGAGAAATAAATTTTCTATTTGAAATTTTTTAATTTTTTGGAGTCTTTCCACAACTTGTTAGGGGGTGTCAATTTTTTTTAACACTTTTAGGTGTGTTTAGTGCAAGAATTTGAAATAAAATTGAGAGCCTAAGAAAAATTGAATTTTTTTTTATCAAAGATGGGGACTTTAGGGTAGGTTTTGGGGGCTTTCCCCCACTTTTTTTGGGGTGCTAATTTTTTTCAACACTTGTAGGTGTGTTTAGTGCGAGAATATGAAATAACATTTTGAGCCTAAGAAAAATTGAATTTTTTGGGAATTTTTTTATTAAAGATGGGGTCTTTAGGGTAGGTTTTGGGGACTTTCCCCCACTTTTTTTGGGGTGTCAATTTTTTTCAACACTTGTAGGTGTGTTTAGTGCGAGAATATGAAAAAAAATTTTGAGCCTAAGAAAAAATGAATTTTTTGGGAATTTTTTTATTAAAGATGGGGTCTTTAGGGTAGGTTTTGGGGACTTTCCCCCACTTTTTTTGGGGTGTCAATTTTTTTCAACACTTGTAGGTGTGTTTAGTGCGAGAATATGAAAAAAAATTTTGAGCCTAAGAAAAAATGAATTTTTTGGGAATTTTTTTATTAAAGATGGGGTCTTTAGGGTAGGTTTTGGGGACTTTCCCCCACTTTTTTTGAGGTGTCAATTTTTTTTAACACTTGTAGGTGTGTTTAGTGCGAGAATATGAAAAAAAATTTTGAGCCTAAGAAAAAATGAATTTTTTGGGAATTTTTTTATTAAAGATGGGGTCTTTAGGGTAGGTTTTGGGGACTTTCCCCCACTTTTTTTGGGGTGTCAATTTTTTTCAACACTTGTAGGTGTGTTTAGTGCGAGAATATGAAATAACATTTTGAGCCTAAGAAAAATTGAATTTTTTGGGAATTTTTTTATTAAAGATGGGGTCTTTAGGGTAGGTTTTGGGGACTTTCCCCCACTTTTTTTGGGGTGTCAATTTTTTTCAACACTTGTAGGTGTGTTTAGTGCGAGAATATGAAAAAAAATTTTGAGCCTAAGAAAAAATGAATTTTTTGGGAATTTTTTTATTAAAGATGGGGTCTTTAGGGTAGGTTTTGGGGACTTTCCCCCACTTTTTTTGAGGTGTCAATTTTTTTTAACACTTGTAGGTGTGTTTAGTGCGAGAATATGAAAAAAAATTTTGAGCCTAAGAAAAAATGAATTTTTTGGGAATTTTTTTATTAAAGATGAGGTCTTTAGGGTAGGTTTTGGGGACTTTCCCCCACTTTTTTTGGGGTGTCAATTTTTTTCAACACTTGTAGGTGTGTTTAGTGCGAGAATATGAAAAAACATTTTGAGCCTATGAAAAAATGAATTTTTTGGGAATTTTTTTATTAAAGATGGGGTCTTTAGGGTAGGTTTTGGGGACTTTCCCCCACTTTTTTTGGGGTGTCAATTTTTTTCAACACTTGTAGGTGTGTTTAGTGCGAGAATATGAAAAAAAATTTTGAGCCTAAGAAAAATTGAATTTTTGGTGAATTTTTTTTCAATGTGTCATTATAGGGGGTTATACTAGGGGTGGTTTTTAAATGAAATTGGGGTTGAACTGAATTTTTTTGTTATGTATATTCTTTTTTTGAAGTTATTTGTACGTTTTTGTTGTGTTTATAGAGTAACTTGGATTTTAAATTTTCGATGATCATAATCGATGTGAACTTCACCGACCTCGGTTGACAAGATCCCACCCAGGGTGGGCCAAATGTTTTCTTCTTTGTATATTGCAATAAAAACTTAGAATCATTCAGTTTTTTTCCAAAATTGTTATATGTTACCAAATAATATATTTTATTAATGTTTTGTTGATTTTTTATTTATTTAAACAATTTATTATTAATAATTTATAACTTTTTCAAATATACATACGACAGTAGAAGAATTTTATAAATTTGTTACCTTTTCTTCGTAGTTATTAATTCAAAGGTTATAAATAAAATAAAATATATAATTCAATTTGCAACAACTATTATTATAAATTGTTTAAACAAATAATTGTTGCTATTTATTAACATTCTTCATAATATTCCTAGAAAATTGCAATTTTTTTCTAATTTTTCAACTTAACAAGCACAACATAATAACACAAAGATTTTATATGAATTTACTATTTAACCAATTGTTTAAACAAATAATTGTTGCTATTTATTAACTTTCTTTATAATGTTCCAAGACAGTTGCAATTTTTTTCTAATTTTGCAACTTAACAAGCTCAACATAATAAACTTGAAGATTTTATATGAATTTAGTATTCAAACGATTGTATAAACAATTTATTGTTGTTATTTATTAACTTTATTTGTTTAAACAATTGTTGAATTAATAATTTTACTTCAAATCTATCTTTTATTATATTCGGCTTGATAAATTGCAAAATTAGAAAAAAAACTGCATCTTTCTAGGTGCAGAACAAAAAAAGTTAGTAAATAATAACAATAATTGTTTAAACAATTGTTGAATTAATAATTTTACATCAAATCTATCTTTTATTATATTTCGCTTGATAAATTGCAAAATTAGAAAAAAAACTACATCTTTCTAGGTGCAGAACAAAGAAAGTTAATAAATAATAACAATAAATTGTTTAAAAAAATGAAAAATGCAATATAATATTTTTTATATCTATTATTTGACATCATAAAACACTCACAGTGAAAAGTCTGCATGATTTCAAGTCTTTTTGTAAAATAGAATTAAAAAAATATCTGAATCATCCCGGTTATCTCCGTACATACATTGATAAAAGTTATAAATGATCAAGAAGAAATTTTTTTTTAAAATTTGTTTTTACATTTTTTGAAAGTTCTTAAGATTTTGTTCAGTGACTTAAAATCGCGATTCAATTAAGGCAAAACTTTAGAAGATATGGCAATTTTAATTTGTCTGGTCCACCCTGGGTGGGCATCTTGTCAAGCGAAGGTTAAAAGCATCAAATTTTGAGATTTTTTCGAGGTTATGTCAAAATCCAGACGTGATGGGGTGAAATAGACTTTAGATTTAGTTTCAGTGACCCCAAAAACATAACGTAGGCATATATGGTAAGACTTATAAATCAGAATATTTCTTTATTTCAAATTTTTGGGATCAAATTTTGGGATTTTTTGTGTTTGTTTTAAAAGCCTGACATGATGGAGTTAAATAGACCTCAAATTCGTCTTCAAAGACCCCAAAAACATAAAAGTTGTCACGGTAAGACCTATTATTATAGGTATAGATTTAAATTTTTCTAGATTTTAAAACTTTAAGAACGAATTTTGATGTTTTTTGAGGTTATGTCAAATACCTGACGTGATAGGGTTAAACTGACTTCAGATTTTGTTTCAGCAACCCCAAAAACATAAAGTAATCATATAGTTTGACTCAGAACATAAATTTTCCTTGTGTTATTATACATAATTTTATTAAAAATTTGATCATAATTTTGTTCACGTCAGAAATCGTGTGAAATTAGAACGCAAAATAATTATCAGAACCTAGCTAAAATTTATAAAAGAAAATAAGCATTTCCTTGGTAACCCTTTTTAAGTGTGTGAAACGAAATAAAGACGCAAAATTCACAGTCAATAGACATTTATTTTGATGCCCAAAGGCTCCTTGTGCAAGAATTATATTTTAACATTCCGCAGGATGTTGCTCATGTTACCGCATCACCGACAAGATAAGTAAGGATAACTACGTCTCAATAGTATACATATATATATATAGAGAGAGAGAGATCCGCGAAGTCAAGGCCTAATATGGAATTGTAACGATCTGCAATAACGTGGAAAAGAGGAAGTTGAGGAAGGAGACGAGCAAGAAGTCTCACAAGAAACGTTCGAGATTCTAAACCAAGAACAGATGTGCAGGATGAGAGCGCACCTAGTCCATATAGTCAGGGGGAAAATGGAACACAGAATATTGTAAATTATTATTGCCACGAGAGTTTCTTGCCCCAGCAGCTATATAGAGGTAGTCATGCCATTTGCGTTACTGCACTACTTAGGTATCCTAGCAATTCTTCTTCTTCTTCTTCTTCTTTCGTCCTACAGGTTTTCAACCATCAGGATAATAACTATAAGGGTGTGGAGTTCGTTTTTCTTCTTTTTCTTTTTAAAGAAACTTCAAGATTCATCTAGTGTCTTCAAAACTGATAATTGACACTGTATGTAAACTTTATCAGAAATATTTATATATATTTTTTTTATTTGCTTTGATTTCTCCATTTGTATTAAGTAAAATCATTTTTTTCCTGTGTCACAAAATAATAACACAGGCCAACACTGATTTTGGTGCGGCATATGTTAGACCTGTTTTTGATATGTTTATTCATGCTGAACACAAATCCGTAAACGAAAAGTTCCTATCAGCTCTAGTTTTTGAGAAAAAAGGGTTTTAAATGTTCAAAAATCGCGTTTTTGGCTAACTTTGAGTACCTCTAACACTGAAACAAAAGGTCGTAGAACCTTCCACTTGGGCTTAAGTTGAGGCTTAATGTTTCAACTATTATCCCCAAAACTGACCTATATGTTGCACCATAATCTCAAAGTCATTTGTTATCAGTTTTGATTCGCAAATATTAATTTTGTAAAAGTTTGAGCGCGTACTTTTAGCAAAGAAAAAAGGATTATAAAACCTTTTATTTGAACTTAAAATAAAGTTTGAACTTTAGGCTACAAGCCCTAAAAATTATATTATTCACTAATAACCTCAAAATTGTTGGTAACCAGTATATTTAACTACAGAACTTATTTGGTAATATTTGAATAACTCTAGTCAATAAAACCAAAGGTGAGTGAACTTTCTTGATGAGCTTCAATTCAATTTATCCCTTGGACTGTAGTTCATAAAAATTACATTACTGCACCTTAACCTCAAGGACTAGATGTACGCGCTCAAACTTTTACAAAATTAATATTTGGGAATCAAAAATGGATAACAAATGACTTTGAGGTTAAAGGTGCAAGATAGGTTATTTTTGGGGATTATAGTTAAAACATTAAGCTTCAAATTAAGCCCAAGTGGAAGGTTCTACGACCTTTTGTTTCAGTGTTAGAGGTACTCAAAGTTAGCTAATTTTGTTGGCGTGTGTAATATTTCTATAGGAATTTCGTAGGGTTTCCTTCCGAATTTCCGGCGGAAAGATTCTAGAAACTGATTATTATGAATCAAATTAATTTTTTTTTCAATGTAGAGGAATTCTCAAATTAGTTGAACAAATCCGCAATTATATTGTTGATCACATAGAGAGACCATATATTGATAAAGTCATAACAGTTTCCTCTTTGGATAACACACTTCTTTTTTTTCCTCCCCAAAGCGTAACACTTACGGGATGTTAAATTCAAGTTCGCAACTCTTATATAAAGATTGAAACGAGATCCCCTCTATATATGCGTATAAGTAGCGTAAATGATCCAAGATGAGTAGTGTTGGATGCATGCAGGCAACTTAATCAGATATTCTTCAATGTATTTACAGTAGTTAGAAAATTGTTCCATTGATATAGGAAATAACCGCGAGTCTCTTATTAAATATACATATATACAATATATGTTTATCTTCGCTATATGATTAGTTGTTGCATAAATATAATTGGACCACATTCCATAAATGCGTATAATTTAAAAAAATCATTTAATTATTTTAGAAAAAAATATATTATTTTTCTAGTATACGATTTTTTAAAATATTTTTATTTTATTCCGTCGGAATTTGTATCATTATTTTAGCTGTACATTATTATATTGTAATTCCAAAAGAATTTCAAGGGAGTCTATTCATTTCTATTCCAAATTCCGATCGATTTTTTTTTGTCGGAAATTAAAAAAAAAACTGGTGATTATTAATCGGAATTCGGACGGAATATTAATAGAAAATTGTGTGTATAGAGTAAATATTGAAAAATGAGAAATCATCAAGGAGCTTAAAGAGTGTATGTATAACATGTTAGTGTCTACCTATATATAGTGTGTAAATTCGTGTGTACTGTTACGACACTTTCTTAACGACGATCTTTATCTTTAACGAGCAGCAGCGCGTATGTACATACGATTGGGTATAACTTAGAGACTCTAAGAATCTACCGCGCGCGCATTGATGCAGGTGTTGCGCATTTAAAAGTTACAAGAATCTCAATAAACAACGTCCCTGACCCGTTGCCTACGGTTATTCAAGTGCCATTATTACTTGACTGTGTATATATACCTATTGTATATTATATGCGAATACCAGAAACAATAATTAATCAGCAAAGAGTCATCGATGATATTTTTTTATTGCGATTTTTTTGAAAAGGAAAGTGATGTGCGCCTTTATTTACAATACAATATACTGCCGTACAAAGTAAAAAGATACATAAGCAACAATTGTTGTTTAAACTTTTTTTTTACTTTGGATAACAGAATACATGAATGTATCATTTTTTTCTCTCATTGTGCATCAACATTTTAAATTAAAGCTTGCTATATTGTAAAAAATAATTTACCCAAAATTTTGTTGGACCAACAGAACAATTTTTTTGATAGTTAAACCAAACTATTTGTTTGAGTCAATCGAAAATGGTTAAGTGTTTTTGTTGGCATAAAAATTTTTTGATACAGAATTTGGTTATCATGAAGAAGAAAAAAAGAAGAAAATTGTCTAAAAAGCCAAAAAATGTTATGAATTTAAAAATTTTTTAATCTTTAAAATAATCTTTATTAATCTACAATTTCAATATGAGTGCGGTGAGAGAAGAGGAATTGATCCGAAAGTTTCAAATTGGATAATAAGTTGTAAAGTGTTTGTGAAAAAGTTCGTCGTGACCAGAATGACCGACTTCTCGGTGGGAGGGCTTGGAAAGTACAACATACACAACGAGATCAGGTTTTCTTCTCAATGGTAGGCAAACGAGATATTAAGTGGTGGACAGTAAAATATCAGCAAGGCCAATTAAAGTGTATATAGAGGGTTTGAAAAACATTTTAACATGCCTTGGACTATTTTCACTAGTTCGAGCAAAGCTCTATTCTCTTTGTTAACTGAGCGTTAAAGTATCGTTAAGATGTCGTTAAAGTATCGCTGCGATTAACATCCTCACGCGAATCGACAGCGTTATACTGGTCCGCTCTCTCTCTCTCTCTCTCTCTCTCTCTCTCTCTCTCTCTCTCTCTCTCTCTCTCTCTCTCTCTCTCTCTCTCTCTCTCTCTCTCTCTCTCTCTCTCTCTGAGATCATCCGAGTCGGAGGTATATACCTCTTGGTAATAATACACTGTTGTGTGGGGACTTCAAGTGCCATCGGCTCGCTTCGCGTATAAACTTTATGGTAAGTATGTTCTCGTTAAACTAAAAATAGGCTATATACAGAAACGCGAAACAATGTCCCGTTTTGTTTTTAACTATATACAACACTTACATTCTCTTAAAAGCCTCATAAACTTTTGTATTTGAGTGTTCTGCAACGCTTCAAAAAATACATTATTTGGAGAAAATGTATTTTGACAAAAAAAAAAGAATTGCAAATATTCAGTTGATTTTCCGTTTCAGTTATTGTTGAAAAAGCAAAAAGAAAAATTTGGAATTTCTTTTGAAACAAAAGAGTTCTTCTTGTGATTCCGTTTTTGTCGGCGGATATTTGACGAAAAAGAAAAGGCAGCCTGAGATACTTGTCTATATTTGATTCACTAATTTTCTTAATTCAAGAAAATTTCCTTCAAAGTACTAAAATTATCTTGAATCAAATACAGATAATTAAATTGGTTAAAAAAAAATTGTTTGGCATTTCATACTTGTTAATTTTTAAAATTATTTGATTATTTCATACACTAAAAAAAAAGCATTGATTCCAGAAAATCATTTACTTGTTCGCATTTGATCCACTAATTACATTAACTCAAGAAAATTTACTTTAATGTAGTAGAATCAAATGAGGTTAATTAAATAGGTTTTTTTAAAAAAAAGGAAAAAAATGTTTGGCATTTCATACTTGTTCATTTTTTAAACTAATAGATTATTTCAAACACTCAAAAAAGTATATCATTGATTCAAGAAAAGCATTTACTTTTCCTTATTTGATGCACTAATTTTTCTTACTCCAAGAAAATTTACTTCAAAGTAGTAAAAATTATTTTGAATCAAATGCGGATAATTAAATAGATTAACAAAAATGTTTGGCATTTCATACTTGTTAATTTTTAACCTAATAGATTATTTCATACACTAAAAAATTAGCATTGATTCAAGAAAAACCATTTACTTCTCCGAATTTGATGCACTAGTTTTCTTAATTCAAAAAAATTTACTTCAAAGAAGTAAAATTATTTTGAATCAAATGCAGATAATTAAATAGATTAAAAAAATTGTTTGGCATTTCATACTTGTTAATTTTTCAAACTAATGGATTATTCCAATTTCCAACGTTATTAATATTTAGTTTATTCTAACAGACCACCGAAACGTTGTCTTAAATATTTAAAAAAGTGAAAGATTGTTTTTTTTCTATTACCTTACATCTTCCAAAAAATCGAAAAACTAATTTATTAAACATAACGTTACATAACCTCCGAGCGTTACAAAAATTTTCACGTGTCCAATAATTGGGATACGATAACTATAGTTTTTTCAATATTTTTCGCGTTCGATAACGAAAGCAATTGACTTCTCTTAATATTTTTTTAAATATAAAAAATATTTGACTAACAAAATTTTTTACATTTTTCTAAAGATAAAAGATTACTTTTTATCCAAATACGTGTAACTTCCTAACCTTCCTAACTAAAAGTTAATTGATATTCAAATTAAAACTAACTGTCCGATAACTATTACAGTTACGCTATAGAAGATTTCTTTTACATCAATGAGAGAAAGTAAAATTATTATAAATATTAATTTCCATTTTTTTTTTTGCGAGAAATAGAGAGTAACAGTAAATACATATGTATATAGTTGAGAAAAACGCATTTATATGCCGTGGTTCTGGTTCTTCCACACACAGCTGGTATTGCAAAGCATCGTCGTCGTGGTCTTTGTGTAAAATGAGATATATTATCGCGTAATGAGCGCTAGCACATCCATTAAACGGACGCGTATATCGGTGTAAACGCATCTCTTACATGTCGTGCCTTTCCTTCTCGTTGGACTCTTATAGTGTAATGGCAGAAAGTATTTATATATATATATATATATATATATATATATATATATATATAGGAGGAGGTCGGAGAGCATTCGCGGAAGTGTCTCGATGAGGGTTGACATGGCAAATATTGCCATCGTAAATTTCACCAATGTCCGTGTTTATATATATGTGTGTATGCTTCTCTCACCTGAGCGTTACGTTGGCAGCCGGCGGTGCCAATCTTTAGCACGCTTCGCTGCACCCAGCACCATTGCTTTTCCGTCTGCTCTCTTTTATGATTGCGCGCGCGGACACATTATTAGAACCACTTTTTCCATCATCCCCCAGCGCTATATTATACCACTCTTTCCTTGTGAATAATCCCATAGTGTATATAAATATACGAAAGATTGAATTACAGCATAAGGAAGTGAATTTATAAAATGAAAATTCGATCCTACTTTCGCTCCTATTGAAATTGTTTTTATATTTTATTATTAAAAACAATATATCATGAATGAAAAAAAAAATTATAGGAATATTGTTTTCTTACATGATTGTCGATAAGGAAAATACATTGTATATTGTGTGTCACAAATTTTTCTGTGGTCGCGCCGTATGAATCAGATCAAAACTTTCTTGTTCATCTATTTTTTTTTTTTTTTTTGCAATTTGATCAGTTCCCTGTGAGAGCAAAAAAAACCTTATCGTCAATATTTCTGCCCTCGATCAAGACACTTCATCTGTTTCTCACTTCTTTTTCATATATACTGATGTGTTTCGGTTGTTTCTTTATGCAAGCTAAGATCATCCTTTGGTGGTTCTCGTTGGCTTGCGGTGAAAACAAGAAATATCGGATTTGTTCCTAGTAATCGGACGAATATCGTTGGAAATTGCTCTAGGGGATTTTACCAGCTCCCAAGAAACCGCGCGACGTCAACAACAACGACAACGTTCCTCTATATATATATATATATATATGTGTGTGAGGCTTTTGATGATTCGTTCGACTACTAAAACAATTGAATAATGATCATTCGATGAGAGTCGTGATCGAATAAGCGAGTATAATGAGGTTTCACGATCACTTATAAATCTTTGATTTATTTAACGTAATTTCTTCATCATCAATCACCGCCTCCTCGAATGGAAACTCAAGTCTTTATCTCCTAATTGCTCTTGATTCATCCGCAGAATGTACAATAAATTAATAAATAAAAACTTTCATCGCAAAGCAAAGTTATTAATTCTGTAATTTATTTTTCAATACAGATTTCCTTGCGGAAGGTCTCATTATAAATTGTGTAGAAATTTTGTTTCTTAATATGAAAACCTATGGAATTTTTGCCGATAATTTTGAAACAACTATTTCTATCTTTATTTTTCATATAATATCAAAAATATACACAATTTTTTTTTCTTTTTATTAAATTTACATTTTAAAACGCTAAAGTAGAATGATGTGTTGTAAATAAGATTTTATCTTATTTTGAAGCAAAGGAGATGTTTATGTCGCACACTTTGATGGATAGCGTGAGAGAGCGAAATGCGAAAGTTTTTGCGGGTAAAAGCATTTTAACCTAACCTCAAAAACTGTCACAACTCGAGTCTATATATATATATATATATGTTGCTCAACTATTTGCCTCTCTTCAAAATCTTTAATCTCTATAATTTAAACGTCTTCATTTGAAAATACCAATTTGCAAATATTCTACATTTCATTTACAAAGTAGGTAAATACAGCGCACGTGTTATATTGACTTGCAAAATCATTTTATAAATGGATGTCAAAATTGAAAACATATACTTCAGCATTAATTCATTTTCAAATTATCAATAATAAATAAATTAATCTTGTAATTGAACCTAACGATCCAATTGAAGATGAAATATTTCAAAAAATAAAAAAATGTTTGGCATTTTATACTTGTTAATTTTTTAAATTAATGGATTGTTTCACTCTTTGAAAAAAGTAGTATTGATTCAAGAAAACCATTTATTTGTTCGTATTTAATCCACTAATTTTTTTGTAACCAAGAAAATTTACTTCAACGTAGTAGAATCAAATATACGATAATTAAATAGGTTCAAAAAAAATATTGTTTGGCATTTCATACTTGTTAATTTTTTTAATTAATTAAATATTTCATACATTGAAAAAAGTAGCATTGACTTAAGCTAACAATTTACTTTTCCGTATTTTGTTAATTAATTTTCTTAATTCAAAAAAATTTATTATGTACTTTTTTTTTTTACTTTAGACATTATGTATACTCTGGACTTTTTGTTTTGAATATTTTAGTCTAAATATTATGCCGATTGGACTCTTTGTCCTGTAATCCAATATATTAATTTTAGAATTAGATAAAGTATAATTCCAGTCTACATATAAAATTTCTTCGAAAGAATAAAAGTAAATTTAAAAAATTCTGCAGATCGCTAATAGTTAATTAATTTTTCATCATCTTTTCATTATTATCAAAAAATACATTTTGAATAAACTCCTTAATTTTTAAGATTGTATAGAGGAATTTAAAAGGAAACCAGTTTTCTTTAATGCTGAAAAAAAGAAGAAAACTATCTTTCTCTTTGGCGCATTTCAGCACTTTTATAATTCTCGATCAAAAAATTAAAAATATATCCAGACTCACCACTTAGCTGGCTAATTATACAAAAGCAATAAAGGGAGTCCCAGTTTGGTATTGAAGAGAAGGTAACTTACCTGAAACAGAAAAAAAAGAGAAATTTCATTAACGACGGTTTGTGGTGCACATCGATTGGCAATGCTCATTGTCAAGAGAGATTTTAAACCCTAATTTAAAGTCTGGAGGGGCTTGATATACAACGACAATAATTCGAATGCCATGCAATCGGCGTGTGCTCGGTTGGTCGATTGGTCGTCGCGAGGGAATCCAATAATAAATAGCCCTACACTCCATTAAGAGACTCGTATATATATATATATATATATATATATATATATATATATATATAGTCGATTGGGGTTGAAGGTAGTAGAGAAAGAGAGAGTCCAACTTATACGGGCAGTGTTGGCAATGTCGCCTTCGCGGATATACGAGAGCGAGAGAGGAACCGCCTGCAATTGCACTGTGTACGCGCCTTAACTGCGATTATGGTCACTGTAAATTTTGCCGACTTGCTTGCTTTACCCTCTCTTTCTCTTTCTATCTTTCTCCTTCATTGTCATTATTTCTCCAACTTTTGCTTTTGTTCTCCTTATGTATTAGGTAAATGCAATATTATTCAAAAACAACACAGTAAAAAAAAAGCTGGACCCATTTTTTTGCAGTTCAAAATAAATCAATGCTAAATGTATAAAGTTAAAAAAACAAAAGAAGAAAATTCAGTAAATTTAGAAATTAATTACAGTAAATTAAAAATTGTAAATAAGATTTACTTTTTGCTGTGAACCGCAGAAATGACAACGGAAGAACGGAAGTGATGTAAGACGCAATAATAATAAAAATAATCTATATTTAGTATATTCGATTTCTCAGCTGGAAGTTGTCTTCGACTAGACAGAATTATGAAGAGAGAAGCTGCTTTAGAAACTATAAAACATTAAATACGTCGCGTTATAAATTATCCTCGAGCGACGTTTATTAGTCATTAGGAGGTGAATTTAATGCATTATTCTTTTTCGAAAAATCGAGAATGGAAATATTTCTATATATGTAAGAGGTGGAAACTTGAACTGTGGAATTAAAATTAAAAAAATAAAATACTTCAGTATCATGAGATTCGAATGTTTTTTAACATAACCTCAAAAATTTTTCCAAAAAAAATTGTTTGGCATTTCATACTTGTTAATTTTTTAAATTAATGGACTATTTTATACACTGAAAAATGTATAATTAATTTAAGACAACAATTTATTTGTCCGTATAGTACTCTAAATATACAGGTGCTATTAGACCAAACAGTATCAGAAGATCTTTTATTTAATTATAATTATATTATTATTAATATTATTTTTATTATTATATTATATTTATTATTTTATTGTTATTATTATTAATATTACTAATATTAGATTAGCAAAAACACCAAACAGAAGTGAATTGAGTGACAATGATAAGGACACATTATCATCATGATAACGGAGCATAACCTGATTTCTAAGCATAGATGATTATGGAAGAAAGTGGCAATGAGAGAGAAAGACTTACATGAACCGGTTGATTAGTTTGACTAGGTTTTATATATAAAACGATGATAAAAGCGATTAGAATCTCTTGCGTTATGTACCGTTAACAGATAGAAACGATGATGACAAGGACGAATGTTCATCTTGCAAAAAAACGACGATGATGATGATGATGATGATGATCGTTACATGTCTAGTCAATTCCATCTCCTTTGGAATATTATCATATACAGTCACTAAAAATCAACGAAGAACGTTCTTTATAATCACATTTAAATACCAATTGACTGACAACTTGAAGTTCTAGACATGAGATTGCAACATGTTCACAATTAGTCACCACCGTCAGAAGAAATTCTGTTAACATCAGGATATTTGATATATTTTTTTTTTTTTTTTGCTTATTCTCCTTTGTTTCTATAATTAACGCTATTTTTTTCATATATTTATAAGTTAACTGTAAATAATTATAATGGAACATTTGCGGTAAATAATTACTAATAACCTATCACTTTATAATTGGTTGAAAAGATGATTAATAACGTGATGGGAGAAATATAATTTTATAATGAATTATAAAATATGGATATAATAGGTTGGTAATGAATTAAGATAATGGACAACAATTGTATAACATGAATAGGGTAATGGATAATAATTGTAATAGATAATGATTAGACGGGTGGCAATTACCAATTGCATATTTGAAGTGTGTAAAAACAAACGTGATATAATTAATGATGGTAAAATGAGTTTTGATAAATATTCAAGTCAAAAGATAACGGATATATATTTAAATTTAAGATTAACTGTTATTGTATTATTTTATTAATATTTCATTTATTTTAGAAAACAAGTAGCTAACAAACCAAGAGACAATATGTTGTTCCCTAAGCCTAATGGAATAGGAATTTAAACTTGAATAAAGCAAGTTTTATAATAATGAGTCCTATAGACAATTGCATTCCTAGTCTATAAGAAAAGGCGCCAGGTTTCTATATACGCTAAGGAGACGAATCTTGAAGAAGGCTAGAAAATTACTGCGATGAAAAAAAAACCAAGAAAATAGAATCCAGAAGGCAAATGAAAGAAAATAAGATGGGAATATAATACTTCTATATGGTGAGCGCGAGGCTCGCAAGACAATTAGCAATGAAATCTGCTCCCAACGCTTTTTCTATACTAAATCCTAACGGAATATTATACGTTATGTTCGTCAAAAAGATTCATCAATATATCTGAAAATAATATACTTTTGCGTGAGAAAATAGCAGAACAACAATTTTCTCCAAGAAGAAGAAGAAGAAAATAAAAAAGAAAATTATATTCTAAGGTCACTGGTTATTTACCGTACTTGCGGCAATTTGAAAAGGCAAACCTAACAACGACGCATGGTGCGTATACGAGCATTGTTTCGCAGTAGCCGTAAATACTTCCAATAGGGCGCACACTTTCATTGCTCGCTGTCCCCCAAGAATCACAGAAAGAGTTGCGCGAATTTCTTTTTTTTCAACCACCAATAAAAATCCCAAACGAACACAATTCTGCGAAATCATCATCATCATCATCGTCGTTGTTTTTATTTTTAGTGAAAAAACACATAATTGACATTTTGAAAAATCATCGAAAAGAGAGTAATTGCATGGTGTGTATAGTTTTCAAACAAAGGATCAGAGACGACGACTCAGATTATTCAAAAGATAATGTACAGCAATGTGACGTTGAGATGCATCAAAAGACATACATATACAAACACGATGGGATTTGAAACTGAAAGTGGTCGTCGTCTCTACGAATGACTAGCAACCTATTCTCTCTCTCTCTTTCTCTTCTCTCTTTCGAAGCAAGTCGAAAGATTCACAATCTTTGTGGACAGATGCACCGGGCCTTGTTGGTCGACCCTTAATGAAGGCTGACAGACGAGGCCTGCTCGCCTCGTATATACACAAACTAAAAGAATTCAAGAGCGCTCATCCGATGACGGTAACGGACACCATGTAACCCAAAAAATAGTACAACAAAAAATTCTTGTCTATAATAAAACAAAGATATTTTAAAAATTATAATACTATAATGAAAATCTAAAGAAGACTATATCAACTGTATTCATTTCTTTTTCGTTCTTTGTTTTAGTTTGCAAACTCATTTGCAGATAGGTGAAACAATTTATGAAAATTTTTGCCTGCCTCAGAAACGAAAACCAGGCTATACTTTTCCGAAGAATTTTGAAGTTGCATACTCCAACTCAAACCTTAGAATTAAACAAGCAACTCAATTACAAGAATTAACTTAATTTAATTTCTTTGTTATTTGTATTAGAGAATAAATTAAAATAAGAGTTATAATTTTATAAAACAAATTGTTTGGCATTTCATACTTGTTAATTTTTTAAATTAATGGTTTAGAAATTTTTTCCATAGAGCAGGAAAGACAAAACGAATGATCAGTTTTTTTTATTAACAGGTTTGTAACATAGGTACAGTTCCTCCTAACTTACATGTGCTGCAGTCTGCGGAAGTATCCACAGTTACTACCCAAAAAAAGTTTTTGGCATTTCATACTTGTTAATTTTTTAAACAAATGGATTATTTCATACACTGGAAAAGTAGCATTGATTCAAGACAACCATTTACTAGTCCGTATATTTGATTTACTAATTTTATTAATTCAAGAAAATTTACTTCAAAGTAGTAAAATTATTTTGGATCAAATACGGATAATTAAATAAATTTAAAAAAATTGTTTGGCATTTCATACTTGTTTATTTTTTAAATTATTGGATTATTTCATACAATGAAAATAGTAGCATTGATTTAAGAAAACTATTTACATGTCCTATTTGATTCACTACTTTTCTTAATTTATGAAAATTTACTTCAAAGTAGTAGAATCAAATACAGATAATTAAATGGTTTTTCAAAAAAAAAAATGTTTGGCACTTCATACTTGTTAATTTTTTAAACTAATGGATTATTTCACACACTAAAAAAATAGCATTTTTCAAGATATCAATTTACTTATCCATATTTGATCCACTAATTTTCATAATTGAAGAAAATTTATTTTAAAAGAAAGGAAAATTATCTTGGATCAAATAGGGATAGTTAAATAGGTTTTTAGAAAAAAAGAAAAAAATTGTTTGGCATTTCATACTTGTTAATTTTTTAAACAAATTGGATTATTTCATACACTGGAAAAGTAGCATTGATTCAAAACAACCATTTACTTGTCCGTATATTTGATTTACTAATTTTATTAATTCACGAAAATTTACTTCAAAGTAGTAAAATTATTTTGGATCAAATACGGATAATTAAATAAATTTAAAAAAATTGTTTGGCATTTTATACTTGTTAATTTTTTAAATTATTGGATTATTTCATACATTGAAAATAGTAGTATTGATTCAAGAAAACCATTTACTTGTTCGTATTTAATCCACTAATTTTTTTAAATCAAGAAAATTTACCTCGAAGTAGTAGAATCAATTACGGACAAGTAAGTGTGTTTTCTTGATTTAACACTATTTTTTCCAGTATATAATTAAAAATAGTGAATAAATAACTTGAAATTTTTAAAAATCTTTACTTGTCTCTGAGTTATAGTCAATTGAATTTTCTGATTTTACTAAGTTTACGTATCTATTAAAGAATTCATTAAAATCAGAAAAAAATAACAATAACAAAGAGCTAAATAAAGATTTTTTTCAAAATGCATTTAAAAGGGGAAGAATAATACTTTCAAATGCTGTAACGACCATTTTGAAGAAAAAAAATTATCTCTTGATTTTACGTGAACACAGAATTTTCTGTTGCATTGCGGATGCCTAACAGGACAATCTGTATACGTTACTTTAAATTAGTTATCACTTCCTAAACTTATAACCTGTTCAAGAATAATTCTGTCAGGTGAGATTTTATGTTAAATGACATTACCTAAATATTCGAGGGTTGCCATACGTCTTGATATTTGGAAATATTTTTTTTCCTAATATTGCAGAACATCTAATTTAACAGCTTAAATTTTATATGTGAAAGAGGAAGTAATATAAGGATGAAATGGGGAAGTAAAGCTATATATATATATATATATATATGATATAGGTACAATTATACATAACCAGAAAAGATCGTGCTCACCGTATCTCATACAAAACACATGTACATGTGAAGTAATGTAATGTCTGTTGTGATCTGATAGCACAACAATTCGATGCGATAGCATCTGGGAGAGCCTATGACCTTACTAGGTGCTGACCGAAGAGAACAATGTTGTATCAGTGTGTACAAGAATTGGCATTAAAATTATGTTTTTCCGTGTGGATTTGCATCGCATGCACATCGATAAAGCTAAGAGAGGCGCACACAACTGCCATGTCACGATTAGCCAGAAAAACCGAACCAAGTCGCCCCAACATCTGATCCTAATGAGATACAATTAGAGAGTCATGAGATAGAGAAAGATGAACCGGAAGACAATTTTCCGTTCATTCCAAATGGATATTGATGAAAATTTTTCAAAATCTTTTCCTCTTTTTTGATTTAAGGCTATATAAATTCAAGAATTAAATTTACAGATTCGAACTATTAATGGCTAGCTAACATATATATATATATATATATATATATTTTAGTTCTGAGTGATCACTATCATGATTTGTGTTTTGATCAATCTAGGTCGTATGTATATACGATCAAAGACAGCGGCTTTATAAATGACAAACGTTAATAACAAACGTTCAACGACAGTGTCGATTCTATCACACACAGCTGCTGTTCTAGGGGTCAAGGTCTTATATTCGAAGAGGAAATGCAGTCATGCAATAAGTAACGTTCGTGATTCCCTGTGGACCAAGTCGAATATATAATAATAGTCACGTTATTGATATCGTGAGATCTTCTATATAGAAAATCACAACGGTACTTTGCCTCCTATACTTATAACAAAGTTATAAGACTTTGTCACAGGTGTCAATATTCAACATATATAGATATATTGTTTCATAATATGCAATGTCACGCGATTCTCGATTTCTCAATTTAATATTGTGTCCATCAAAAAAAATTTTTTTTTTGTCCTGCAAGTCATTCTACAGTCAAGATCAAAATCTATATAATGTTAAAAGTGTTGTCAAAAAGTGTTCCAAATATTTGGAGGGTTATTCATCGATTAGATCGTAATTCTTTGAAAAGTGTTGTTAAATTTTTTCTTTAAGTGTAGTTTTTAATCCTTTTTTTTGTACTCTAAAAGAATTCTCTCTTTTTCGTTCTTGTCCGGACATGATTTATTGCATCGTAATGCGCGTGTTTATTTCGTGAAAGGGCCACAAGGAGATTGAATTGAAATGCGGGGCCATTTAGCGAGGGCAAAAGCAAACTGAATTTCTTGACGGCCAGGCATTTACGAATGGATATATATGGTACAAAGGGTAACTAATTTTACTAAAGCTCTTTCTCTCTCTCTCTCTTGGATAGGTTTTTCTTGGCGGTAGCAATGGGGATTTGAGGATGTCAAAAGGTTATACCGTTCACGTCATCCGGTAATTGCAAACTGGGAACAAATCAAGGTTTCGGAGTCTGGAAACCCTGGGGGTCGATTATGTAAATTCATTTCCATTACCACTTGCAGTAACACTTTTTCCAATTTCCATTAAAAAAAATTCTACAAACCGAAATGATCTGGAGTGTTTGTAAATTCTTTTTGTTGTCAAAAATTTTTCGAAATGATGATTCAGATCTACATACGATAGTATAAAGAAAAATCCGTTTCTAAATAGAAGAAATTATAGTGAAAATTTAAAATCGAACCCTTTAGTTGACAATTCCCGATGAGAATCTGAATTGATGACCCTTCTCAATATATCTTTTTGTTGTATAATATACAGAGATTAACGATTTAGATAATGATAACATCATTCAGAGGAATATAGTTAAAGAAAAAATGTTGTCTTAAGTAGTTCTTATCTTAATGAATACATCAATTGAACGCCCAAAGGACGTTTATGCAAATAGAAATTCAATATTAACTGTCAGATAATTATTTAAGAATTTGATGCATCGATGAAATATATTGAACTTTTTAAATAATGCACACTAAATTCCTTTTCATTTAATAAAAAGTATATACAATACTATGTCTTCTTATAGATCATCATCGATTTAACTTCCGGGGAATAGATAATTCCCTCTTTTTCTCTCTAGATTATAAAATGGTGTGTGTGTGCAGTTCATAAAACTCGTTCATCGGTAAAATCCATGTTCACTTATGCATATACGTTAGATGGTAATTCAGATTACAGTGCAGGTTATATACTCCTTTTGCTGAACACAAGTTTTGCACATCGACCGCACCTGCTGCATAATTTCTGGCCCAAGTCTATAACCTAAAGGCACATAAGAAAATGCCTCTTTCCCCTAGCATCAAAAATTTTGAAATCTTTTTCTACTTTTAGAAAATTCTAGAGATACGATTTTATCGTCAATTTTGAAAACTGCGAAATACTCAAAAGATCGTTGTGCGCGCGCGCTTAATCGTCCCGCTTTTGTATCTTCGCATGTTTTCGCATTCAAATCCTCGGGCTTGAAGCAATTTAAAACTCGTTTCGAACCCTGAGCAAAAAAATAAATTTCAACTTGGGTCCTCAAATGCATTCGTGTTGCATCTGGCCCAGGCGAATATCTGACTCCGCCCAAATAAAGGTCCGGTTCTGAAAAGGAAAAGAGTCTAGCTCACTGAATACTTGATGCGCGAGATGAAAAAAAATTAGAAGAAGAAAAAGAAGAAGAAGAAGTTAGATGAAGAATGATGGTGAAAACAGAGGGGCTGAGGTGGCAAAAGAAGAAGAAGGAAAGGATGTTCCAACCATCTCGTAAGCAAGAAACAGATACGAGAAAATAGCTGGTGTGATGCTGGAGGCTTCTGATGCGCGAGAAACGCCTGTTTCGTGCCGAAGGTCGTTGCATTCAGAGATCGATTTACACGTCACTGATACGAATCCACCTTCATGTTGCTGGCTATCATTGAACGCGATTCGTCAAGATCCTCTTTTCATACTGACATTCGCGGTCCAACTAAACAAATGATTCTGTATCTTTGTTCCCATAATCTATTTAACAATTTGAATTTTTAACGAAAAACTTAGTACAAGTTTATTAATTATCAAATCTCTAGAACAGAATTTGCAATTAATTGTACAGGATTATTATAATGATAAAAATAATATTTACTTCTTGTTATAATAATAATGATAGTACATCATGTCATGCTTTTTGTATTTAATGATATTAATTATATGAATATGAAGTGTTTATGCCATAGAGGTAAGAATTAGAACACAAAAATAAATAATTCCAACTTGCCGTAAACTTGCGTGATATACTGTCATAATTCTGGTTTCAAAGTAAACAGACCCTAACCAATAATCCTATAACGGTGAACGAAAGAGACTATATACACTGGTTATGTAGAATTGTATAAGATAATTCTCGTATTTTAAAGTATATTTTATGTTTGTAGAAAATTGACGCTAATAGGTTATTTTGTTAAACGTTAAATTTTTTTACTGCTTCCGAAATATAACACTTTCGAAGAGCCTCTTTTTTTAATGCGCGGGTTTGCTTAAGACATTAGTATATATTGTGAAAGACGTCGAGATATATCTAATTCACAAAGAAGGCATTTTAAATCGAATAGCCTAACGAGTATGCCAAAAAATGATGAAGGGTAGAGAAAAAAAGGTGTATATAATTCATACAGGACAATAAATCTCCAGGGGGACTGAGTTTTCACTCTCTCTATATATATACGTACGGCAGCATGAACGAAAATTATACGCGGGCCGCCTAGGGTGTCCATTATTTCCAGATAATTACATACTTCTCCCTTATAGGAATTTTTAAAATGAGTTTCGCTTGTGACCCTCATTTTAGCCTCTCTTTCTCTCTCTACCAATCAACTAATCAAGCCAATGTGGCGCCGACGTGCAAAACAAAAATTTACCTGCACTTAAGAGCGCAATCATTAAAAAGATAAAGAATTTTTAGGATAATTGTTTCAATATAATTAACATAAATCCCTCTTAATAAAAAAAATTCCAATGATGTGTTTATACTTAAACAAACGGTTAACAGAGTTGCCACGGTTTTGCTGCGTGGAAAAATTCTTAAGGTCAACCAAAACATTTTTCCTGGTTTAGAAATTTTTCCCATAGAGCAGGAAAGACAAAACAAGTGATCAGATTTTTAATTAACAGGTTTGTAACATAGGTACAGTTCCTTCTAAATTACATGTGCTGCAGTCTGCGGAAGTATCCACAGTTACTACTCAAAAAAAGTTTTTGGCATTTCATACTTGTTAATTTTTTAAATTAATGGATTATTTCATGCACTAAAAAATAGCACTGAATCAAGAAAACTATTTACTTGTTCGCATTTGATCCACTAATTTTCGTAATTCAAGAAAATTTACCTCAAAGTAGTAGAATCAAATGCAGATAATTAAATACGTTTTCAATAAAAAATTGTTTGGCATTTCATACTTGTTAATTTTTTAAAATAATAGATTATTTCATACACTAAAAAAAGTAACATTGATTCAAGAAAACCATTTACTTGTCCGTATTTGATTCACTAATTTTCGTAATTCAAGAAAATTTATTACGGACTATTTTTACTTCTTTTACAATATTTTAACTTTGGATTTTTTGTAATTAGGATTTTTCTACTTGAATATTTTGGTCTAAATATTTTACTGATTGTCAATTGAAAACTAGGTGTTTTCCGGAATTCGGAGGTTAAATTCTCTTGACTTTTCTAGCTTTTCCAGATGGCGTAGTGGCAATCCTACTAGGGCAGATTATGATTAGATTATTTAAATTCCAAATAACTTGGAACACTGTAAATACAATAACATTCCAGATTGATTGTTTTCCAGAATTCGGAGAATAAATTCCCTAATTTTTATAGCTTCTCCAGATAAAGGCAACTCTACTAGAGGCAGTTTATGATCAGATTCTCTAAATTCCATCTAAGTTAGAACATTGTAAATAAAATACATATAGATAATTAATTAGAATTGAAATAGACAAGACAGGGAAGAGATTTCCGGTATGAAATACATATATGGTGTATGAATAATGGTTGAAAAAGAGAGAGAGAAAGAGAGAAAGAGAGAGATGGGTGCCAGAAAGGCAACGAGGTATGACTTGTTAGTTGGGTGTAAAGCCTTTTGCCATCAGTAAACATATATAGTTATAGTGGGCGCTGCCATTAGCCAACTATTCAATCGGAGTCACGTGACCAGGGTTAAACTGGACCGGATTAACAACTAGTTAATGGTCATACCGTAACAACTCGACAAATAATACTCTTAAACTCTCCATGTATATACAGTTAGAAACATTTACTTTTATGGTTTATGTGAAACACAACATGATCTTCATTCGGAAACTCAACCACGGAAGTTTGACCAAATGACTTACTGATTCACTGCATCAATAATAATCCTCTGGGAATGCCAAGAAGTAGATACTTTTGCATCACAAAATGGAGTCAACAGCTCGTTAGAAAAGGTTCAGTATAGTATATTAAAGTTATATATTTTTTAAATCAATTGTTAAATTTATATCATTTTTGTACAAAAATTTATCAGTATTTTGTTGTGAAATTTTTTATTAATATGTTTGCATATATATAGATTTCTAATGAATGGACGCATCAAGCGGCCCATTCGAGAAATGGTTTGTTCTTGTTCCCTTTTTGAATAACGAGCCTGTTGACATTCTGAATTCTATATCCGTCTATTTTAAAAAGCTAGTTTATCGCGTGCATAAGTCGACATAATCCCTGAGGAATGAATTCCATTGGCTATTTCCGGGAGTGAACATCTGATGCTGCTGATTCAAAGCATCGACATGCAAAATCCGTTCGATGAAATTGCTTATCTGCCGCTAAGCATAACTCGGACTTGTGGCATTTCAAAAGACTAGAGAGACCGCTCGCGCGCGTTAACGGTTGCAGAAGTTGGTGATCTAACCGTAAGTCTTACTGTCTTGTACTATGCGAAAGATAAGACATTCTGTCTTGCATATGTGCGTTCTTAAAACCCTCTCTCTCTCTTTTTTTTTCTCTATCGTTTGTAACAAGTGCTGGCTTCCTACTCAAAAATACCTGGCATTCAAATTCTTCACAACTAAACCACACCCTAAACAATTTTGATCATTACGATTAGCGAAAAATAGAGACATGAAGTCTATTTAATTTAAAAAAATTGGATATAATATATACACACATACAGTGTAAGGGATTCTCTTAAGTCGTGAGATATTGTCGGCATTACTCGACGCCCCTCAGGGTGCCATAAAAGCTGTTGCGCGCACGTGATTTCTGACTCTCTGCACTGTCGCAGGTTCAAATGCTAAAACCTACTTATATATATATATATATATATATGTTTATACCTTATAGTTATACCTATAGCTCACTGTGTGTGAGAGAGACCATTCGCTAGACAAAATAGGAAATTGCGAGATTTGCTCTTACGATACTGAGTATACGTGTGGTTTAAACCAACCAACACCTGTTCTTAGCATAACACACGTGTGACAGGTTACAACTTAAGCAACGCCAATTTCTGAATGTTTTGTTCGTTTTTTTTTCTTAACGGATTAAAATTTATTATAACAAAAGTAAATTGTCATGTTAAACAGGTTTGCCTTAATTCATTAATGTCACCTATTTGACAGTCAAGTTTTGCTATTAATTAAATTGAGTGCAAAATTGGAATTAATTTTATTAAGGTTGGTAATAATTGAAATGTAGGATAAAAAAATTTTTGGTGAGTTTGCGAACTTACTATCAGGAGTTTTATTTAATTTCAGTACTTAGCTTTATCTTAAAATAAAATTTACTTTTTATAGTTATTATTATATGTATATTGTAACATATTTTTTTGATATTAAATATTAAGTTTCATTTATACTAAAATTGACACTAGATGACCCAACGATTTTCTTTAATTTAAACTAATCAGAATTTTTTTCAACCTTACATCTTCTAGAATTCTGAATTACTAATACTAACTAAGCGATTTTTTCAATGTCAAGCTCGCGATATACTTGCTGATTAGAACCTGTCAATTACACAGAAAGTCAAAATTTTGTCCTCCCTCAGAACCAAGAACCATTTCCGAAGCATTTTGAAATGCAAACTCCGAACCAAATCTTAGGTTTAAAAAAGCATCTTAATTAGAAGATAAAAGAATTAAATTAATTTTTTTTGTTAATTGTAATAGAGAATAAAATAAAAGTTACAATTCTACTACAAACAAAAAATTTTTCGGCATTTCATACTTGTTAATTTTTTAAACTAATGGATTATTTCCTACATTGAAAAAAGCAGCATTAATTCAAGACACCCATTTACTTGACCGTATTTGATTCACTAATTTTATTAATTCAAGAAAATTTACTTCAAAGTAGTAAAATTATTTTCAATCAAAGGAGGATAATTGAAAAGGTTTAAAAAAAATGTTTGGTATTTCATACTTGCTAATTTTATAAGTTAATGGATTATTCCACACACTGAAAATAATAGCGGTGATTCCAAAATTCCATTTACTTGTCCGTATTTAATCCATGATTTTTAATTCGAAAAAATTTACTTCAAAGTAGGAAAATTATCTTTAAATCAAATGCGGATAATTAAATAGGTTTAAAAAAAAATTGTTTGGCATTTCATACTTGTTAATTTTTTTAAACTAATGGATTATTAAATATGTATACTAAAATAAGTAGCATTGATACAAGACAATCATTTACTTGTTCGAATTTGATGCTCTAGTTTTCTTAATTCAAGAAAATTTACTTCAAAATAGTAGAATCAAATATGGATAATTAAAAAGGTTTTCAAAAAAAAAGAAAAAATTTTGTTTGGCATTTCATACTTGTTAATTTTTCAACCTAATGGATTATAACTGGACTTTTGGCAAGTGTAGAAAATTATCAAAATGCGATAAAACATTAAATCGTTACTAATAACAAAGTTCAAATAACTAAAAAATAAAACTTATAATTGCGGATTGGTGCTATTGTGACGCTGATTACAAAAATAACGTCACAATATATATATATATATTGTGGAATGGCAACACTAATCGACAGAGATGAAGCATAGCCATTCCGATTGCTTTCGAAATTAAAGACAGACCCATAATGGGGTATTTATTGTCCAGGAGGGCCAATTAAAGAGTTCCTCTCTGCCTCCTATTCTCTCTCGCGCTCATTCAACTTTACGACGTTGAGTTCACGATCTTAAATATTCCATCAGTGCGGGTACGCTTCCTTGTGCAGCAAAACGACACGCATTCAACAAACCACAATACTGTTTCATCGTAAATGGAAGATGAAGCAGGTGGAGCTTTATATATAAAGCGCAAAATATCTAAAGTGATCAAATAGCAAAAATGTGAAAATTAAATTTCTTTGGAAAATTATAACTAGGAATGAAAATAATTTTCACCCTATTTATGTTTTCGAAAAGTATTCTTTTAAAGGAAGTAGTTTTTCTAAATATTTTTCAAAATTTCAAGCATACAAAATTTTAATTTTTAAATGGCTTGGACCTCCCTGTATATAAATCGAAATGCTTCCTAAAATGAATTTCGCCATTTAAGACCTTTCAGAATGCCAGCATGTGTGTGTGTGTATATATAGTTGATATAATAATGAGACAAACACGAACATGTAATTTAATCGTTTTTATGACAGAAGGAAATGTGAATTGTGCCTCAAGCCTTTTTTTCTCTCGGGGTTCATGAACCATGTTTGGAAGATTGAATTCACAAAATGACTTCTGCAAAAAAGAAATACGTTTTTTGTATGCATACAAAAAAAATAAGTGATTGCGTCAAATGTATAAAATATATTATTTAATCGGTTTTTGTATGTGACAGAAGAAAGTCCATTATGTTCTTCTTTTTTTCCGTCTCCCGCTTCTTTCTCTTCATATATTCAATACCTTTCAACTTAACGAGAGTTGTAAAAATAAATAAGGATCACAAAAGTTAAAACACGACTGATGACTATGTGCAAAGGATTATAATTTCGTTGACAGCGTGCAGTTAACGCCTGGTTGGTTTATGCAATTTACTTTTGACTTTATCGGGTATAGAATATTGTGGCTTTTTGCTCAATTCATATACATAAATATATGCTCACATTGTAAGGAACTAATGTCATCAGATTTATTTTTCATCTAAATTTTTAATAAATTCATTAGAGGTAACAAATTTTTTTGAATAAATTTCGAATCTCACAAATAAATATTTTTCAAAAATAGCTTAGACTGTTAAAATTTCCTTCTTTCTGATATCGTCATAGTATTTTCTGAAAATCAGTTCAACGAAAGAATATTATTGTATATTTTTCTTTAAGTGTTGAATATGCTTTGGCTAACTATATATGTATATACGACGTCGTAAGATTTGCATAATTGGCCTAATGAGCGTACCCAACTATATCGCATTCGGAAGACTTCAATTGGTACTCTGTGAGAAATATCTTCTTTAATTAATTATTAATTGTATATTCCTACCTTCCCTCACCTTATTGCTATCTTTTTCTCTCTCATGTTGCCTTTTTTCTCTTTCACATACAGCCCTTTCCCGCTATTCTATTAAATATTTATATTTCGACTGCTTGTCTTTTATGTTTTTCCACACGTATATATATATATATATAATTGTCTCGTTTTCAGGTCTGATTAAACGCGAATGATACGCTCAATATTATAAACACGCTAACAGTTTCTATTTAAATGAAAATTTCTACCAGACATTATTTGCTAAATCCGATCTTATATATGCGAACATTATTTGAAACTTGTGCAAATTTCAAATACTCATTTAGATTGCATCTGAATTTTACAAATTATGCCTTGCATATACACTAATGTTATAAATGTGACCTTGAAATGAATACAAGTTCCTTTTTTCAAATATTTTTTAATTAAGGACACAAAAAAAAATTAAAACCCTTATTTTCTTATTTTCCTTATGTCAGTGAGATAATCAAACAGAAATGAAAATCATAACAGAAAAAAAGCTTAATATTTTATACTAGATTCTTTTTTTTTTCTAAAACCAAAGTGCTTCTTGGAACTAAAGACTCAAATATAAAAACACCTATTTACTTTGACAAAGCAAATAATATTCAGGAAAAAAAAGTACACAGTATCGTCGTAAATGTCATCGCAAATGACGTGCAGCCGTTTGGAGTGAGGCCAGAATCAATCGCAGTCAGTTTTATGGATCGTTGGGATGTATCATGCTTCAGGCCCCATTCAAGTATATATATATATATATATAGTGTGTGCCCTTTCCTTATTGGCGATATTGCAAAGAGAAAGAAGAAGAAAGAGATATAGAGAGAAGAGTATAAAGGAGCGGAATTCTGCATTCGTTGGGGTGATATACCTTGAGGTGAATGTCGACTATATTTGTTTGTGGGCGTATATAACACGGCTGTCTAGCAAGTATACAATTGACTTCGACCCTTGACATCGGACTGGCACTCCGAGGAAGCTACAGAAAGAGGCAGCTCTTGATTCATGAACGACCATAACCTAAACTATCTGACACTTTATCCTAAAAACCTTCATGACTTTCAACACTCTCTCACAAACATACACAGAGAGCTGTCACGAGATGTGTATTAAGAAAACTCGGTCAAATCTCGAGTTACATTTAACTTATGTACATCATCTCAGGAGTCACGACAGGTAAACTACTGTCTGAACATCAGTTGTTGTGATGATCATATTTTGTATTCGATAACAATATGTGAAACACAAAATATTCTCACACAGCAATAAATATTTAAATATTTTTGATTAAAAGTCAGTCAAAACTAATTTATTTAATATGAACGAATCGAAGAAGTTATGTCAAAAGTGTCTAATTGGATTTAGTAATTAGGGGAGACAATTCAACCTTTTCCAAAAAAATATTAACATATTGTACAAAAAAGCTAATCAATAGAAAATCACTACACAATTTTTGGTATACTACATTGACCGACTCCACATGAATGAATGTATGAATCATTAACAAACCGAAAAACAAATAATAACACCTGAAATTCTGACCAATTCTACAAAATTGCGATTGTGCATAGAAATAAAAAGTAAAATACTAATCTTGTTCTTTGTAAAAATTGTGTTTAAAAAGGATTACAGCTAGGACAAGCAATTCGAAATTCGACAACAAAACTGCTACATCTCTAAATCAAAATTACTCCAATTTTTCTCAACCTTCTGTACTAAAAAATAAATCTATTGATACAATAATCTACTTTTGGCGAGAATTAAATAATTATAAGAAAATAAACTTCAAAGTAGTAAAATTATTTTGAATCAAATACGGATAATTAAATATAGGTTTAAAAAAATGTTTGGCATTTCATACTTGTTAATTTTTTAAATTAATGGATTATCTTATACACTGAAAAAGGTACATTGATTTAAGAAAAACATTTACTTGTCATTATTTAATCCACTATTTTTCTTAATTTGAGAAAATTTACATCAAAGTAATATAATTATCTTGAATCAAATCGGATAATTAAATAGGTTTTAAAAAAATTGTTTGGCATTTCATACTTGTTAATTTTTTAAATTATTGATTTCATACACTGAAAAAAGTAGCATTGTTCAAGGAAACACAATTTACTTGTGCGTATTTGATCCACTAATTTTCTTAATTCAAAAAGATTCATTTCAAAAGAAGTAAAATTATCTTAATTCAAATTCGTAATTCAAGAAAATTTACTTCAAAGTAGTAGAATAAAATACGGATAATTAAATAGATTTAAAAAAAAATTGTTTGGCTTTTTATACTTGTTAATTTTTTAAATTAATGGAATATTTCATACACTGGAAAAGTAGCATTGATTCAAGACAACCATTTACTTGTCCGCGTATTTGATTCACTAATTTTTGTTAGCTCACGAAAATTAATTTCAAAGTAGTAAAATGACCTTGAATCAAATGCGGATAATTAATTAGGTTAAAAAAAAAAATTGTTTGGCATTTCATATTTGTTTATTTGTTAAATTAATAGATTATTTCATACACTAAAAAAAGTATCATTGATTACAGAAAACATTTTACTTATCCATATTTGATTATTGATACAATATTCTACTTTTAGCGAGAATTAAATAAATCTTGGACAATTTTGAGTAACTATCTAGACAAAAATCATAAAACTTCAACATTATTTGGATTAACGTTGGCAACTTCAACATCATCGGGATTTTAGTATGAAACATTGTGTAGCGTTTTTTTTTATAGAATAGATTCTGTACAATAGGTTAATGTATGATTAGAAAAGATTAAATTGACTACAAGCCAAAGAGTAATACTAAGCTACATATAACTTTAAAGTAGCTTTTCGAGAACAAAAAAAAGCATAACGATTATTCTCTTATCATTAAATTATTTTTCTCAACCCATACAGATTTTTCTCAAGAATTTTAATGACAATTATCCATTCCTTTTAACATACTGCATTCTTGCCGCAAAAGAAGAAGCTCAATTTTATATAAATTATAAAAAAGTATTTTTACTGAAATTAACTTGGTTTACAAACTTATATATATACTATATATGTGCATGCATATAGTGTATATATATGTAAAGTAGGTTTTCGGCTATCGTCATGCAGCTTCTTATCGAAAAAGTACTTTCTTGGTAGCTT
This sequence comes from Leptopilina boulardi, assembly GCF_019393585.1. Lineage (NCBI taxonomy): Eukaryota > Metazoa > Arthropoda > Insecta > Hymenoptera > Figitidae > Leptopilina > Leptopilina boulardi. Next base: position 1,592,744 of record NW_026137881.1, on the reverse strand, counting down.
GTTTCCATTAGTAAAATCCCTTCAACTTCCTTCTCGTGTGTCGTTATATTATATCTATAAAGGTACATTGGTCCGTGCAGTTACGTAACTGCGGTTGGATTAAAGTCGAGTAATGCCAATGCACAACACACACATACATACATTGACATATACGTTCCGCAAGTATGCTAATGTGGAACTACGTATCAGTATTAATATCGGGCGTAGGTAGACGTGGAGAAGAAAAAGTAAAAAATAAAAAAAAAAAAAGAAGAGTAATAGTAGAAAAGAAAAGGATAGGGGAATGAAAGAGATCAGTAGACTTGACATAGCGGTAGATAGACCAATCCGATCGAATCTCCAATCCGATCACTATACTACATCTCTCGAAGAAAGAAGTCTCAACGAGTTCGATGCGGCTCGTTCATACGATGAAAAGTACAACGTGTATATATACCCCGGTTTATTGCAAATGAAATTCGCCAACTGAAAAACGATAACTGTTGCGAGAGTTAAAAAAAATTTCTTTTTACTCATGACTAAGATTATTGTAAATCAAGAATATTTTTCATCTTCATCATATATATATGTATAGTATCGCAATTACAAATCGAGTACCTCGACTGGATCCCTCTAAAATCATTGAGACAGCTATGATGGTGTATTGAGAATTATAAATTCTGAATAAAATATCTTTTTCTACTTTAAAAATAAAGAAAAGTGTATTTTTTAAAATTTTATTTTTTTTGTAATTTTTATTTTTTTACGAAAAAATAGTTTTTCTCTACAATTTTTTCTTTAAAAATTCTCAATTTCTGCAAATAAAGCTATTTAGTCGGTTTTAGGTTTATTTATTCAGTTTTTTTTATACCTATTGGAAAATTTAATAAAGTAGGGATAGCCGGGGTAAATCCGAACACTAATTATTTTAGCTTAATTAAAATTTTTAAAAATAAGTTCGATATGAGAATTTTTACCACAGATCCTCTTCAAGAGATTCTAAGTATTATCCCATTTTTCGTTTGTTAATTAGCAACAGCATAAACAAAGATAACGAGTATTGCAAAAAAGATTGAAAATCAAAGATGACACTCTTTCAGTATTTTGTCTCGTATTTGAAGAAAAAGAAGCTAAAAATTCATTTTATTATTTATAATTGTTTGTTATGAATACTAGAACAGAAACTATTTTTGATTTTTGCCTTCTGTAAAATTTTATTAATAATATCAGACCGTTCGTATTTATCCCGGAAAATTGGAAAACCGGGGTAAATCCGAACGGTATTTTCAATAATTTTTTCTTATATCAAAAATTGTTTTTATTTGATTACACTATTATTTTAACATTATAAAAGTACATAGAAAAAAGTTTTTCTTTCTATATGTATCGTCGTTAGTAATTAATAAGCAGAAATTTAATCTCTGTTCTCTCGAAGGAGTGTTCCACTTTTTTTGCCAAATGGTTTGTTGAAAAAAGTTTTTCAGGATCTTAATAAAATTTGGTATTCTAGGGTTTTTGGAGTCGCTGATTACCAATAATTTGAAGTCAGTTTTTCAAAATTCAAAATGGCGGATCCAATATGGCGGACGAGAATTAAAAAATTCATTGGATTCGTTCGAAAATTGTTACTCGGGGGGTTTCAGGGTCGCTGATTACGAATTTGGAGTTAGCAAATTTGATCATTTTTAAAAATAAGTTTTAGGAAAGTCCGCCATTTTGAATTTAAAAAATTTGATTTTCATTTTTGTATTTACATTCAATCACTCCAAAATACTTTCTGTACCAAGTTTTGCAAAAATCCGTTATGATTTGATAAAGTTATTGAAGGTTTTAATTGTGTAATGCATTTTAATTTTTAACCTGTTTGATTTTTGTATTTATAAATGATGCATTATTACATAATAGGTTTATTATCGTATATTTTTTTTTGAGTTTTTATATAAGTTTAACAATTGCAATACTTTAAATTTATTTTCCCTAAGATTTTTCTGAAATACAGTGCGGCGTTCGTATTTACCCCGGTATTTTAGGAAAGTTGCAAAATATCGAGGTAAATACGAACGCTAAGTTTCCTGCGATTGAAATTTATCTAAAATTTTTGCTACCCCATAAAATTGTGTTCTATGGAAGTAAAGTAACCAGAATACCGGAAGTATTTTGTCTTTTAAAAGAAAAAACTTATGTTATTGTTGAAACTTACTAAAAGCGTTCGGATTTACCCCGGCTGACCCTATCGTAAAATATCATAAATATTAAAAAACGATAGTCTTAAAATTAAATCAATGATTTTAAATGGATTCAGTCATATACAGACAAATAAACTTCAGACGAGATCAAAAAGTGAGATTTCATTTTCTTTCATCAATTATATTTCAAAAAATTAAAAAAAAAAAAAAATGTAATTAAAATTGAAAAATGTCAGACTTTATGAAAGCGTTATATATATAACTTCACAAGAGAGAGAGAGAGAGAAAGGTATTAGTGATTTTTAATCCATGTTAGAGAGATAAAATCCTGTTATAATTGCTAAGCGCAAATGTATGATTAGGCGTAAGAGGCGGAGAAAATTACTGCGCTGCGTTAGCGGGCAAATGGCGAAAGAAAGAGAGAGAGAAAGAGACAGACATAGGCCTTTAGAAACTTGCGTGAAACATATGTTATATTCACTTCCTCTTACTGAATATAGAATTCAATATATATATATACATATACAAGTACACATTTCCAATGCAGTGAATAATAAACAATGCAAATGGGATATATCTTAATTACGCAAAGTAGATTTAATTAATGGTATCAATATAACGAAGCTTTTCTCATATATATATATATAAGACAATAAAGCTATATAATCATAATTTATATGTTTGAAAACATCTAATTTGAATTAATGTTTTCTGACAAACTGTTATATGATAGAAAGTGCATAATATAAATACCATTCAGTAATTATTACTTGGCATTTGTTTAATTGAATTCTTCGGGTGGTTTTCTTTTTTACTGAAAAAATTTACCGTCACTTATCAAGAAAATTGCTTCAATGGAGAGAAAATAAAAATGCTTTTTAGTTACTACAAATCGTTAAAATACGACTTTTATGGCATGTCGTTGCGGCTGTAGTTTAGCTTCCGACTTATTGTTGTCTCTTGGCAGTTTAATTACATTGGACAGATTAGATTTTAATAAGCGCAAACCAGGCGTGACGATGGGACGACGACGACTGAAATCGCAAAGAATATATAGGTATATATATGTAAAGCTAACGGAAAGTTAATAAAGGAACTTATTTGATAATTACGCCACAAAGTTTATTGTTTGCGATATATTATATATTATAATAGAAGCTTGCGTTCATTAACATTTATCGGCTGGAGCAGTTGCTCTGTCTCTTGATAGCTATCGCTTAATTAGGGTCAACCACTATCTTATATATATATATATATATGTATAGTTGTGGTTTTTAGATCGCATCACGTATATAAAATATTGAACATCATATTGTCTTTGAGAGTCGTTATCGTCGTTCATAATCATTGATTTATTCATAATAATCACGTCTTATCGGTGATTATCATCGATTTAACTTCGCAACTCTTTAAGAAAGTCTATAGAACTCGTTTGCGTTCACTTAAACAGGTGAATTTTATATGCATTTTTTTTTTGTATGTGTTTTTATTATAAATTGAAATATGTGTGATTTTACACGGTGAGGTATTAATATGTTTCTATAGTGTAAAAAAGTATATGTACACCTATACTAAAAAAATAGCGTTAAAAAAAAAACTTGGCTATATCTTCAAACAGCCTTGATGCTATCTCAATACTATAGCTAAATGCATTTCATTTTAAAATGACTCCCCATAGAAAATAATTGCCATCAAACAATTTTTAAATAATTCTCCTATTTACTAAAATCAAATTTACTTTTATTAGCAGTTTTTAAAGAGAAAATTCTTAATATTAGAATTGTAAAACGAGTTTGTTTTTAAATTATGTAATTTAGGTAGTAAACAAATTTACTTTTGAATGTTAACATTTCGAATATCTCAAAAAAACACGTTGTTTCAGATTTTTATCAAATCTGTGAGACTGTTTTTAACGTTTGGAATACATTTAATCTTCCGAGAGGTTAAAGGCAGTTATGCGCCTCTGCGCAGAAAGTACAAACATTCTGCGCAGGCGCAGAATATATTTTATTCACTTTACACCTCTTGAAAGATTAAATTTAAGCCACACGGTGAAAACGGTCTCTTTATGTAAAAAGAAAGCTTAAATATTCTTAACAAATAATAAATATTTAATATTAATTTAATATTTTTCGTATGAATTTGATACTTTTAAATTAGTGTGAAATATTAGAAAAAAAAACTTATAAAATATAAGTATCAATTGAGTATAGTCAATTTTTCCAATACATATATCATCGAAAAAAAATTAATTCTCCGATTAAATCAAATATTTCCAGATTTCTCAACATTTAGTTATATATACATACACAAATATTTCCACTTGATCAAACAACGAGATTATTTTATGAATTTAAAATATATATATATCGTTGATGAAAAATAATTTAATTCAAAACACACTAATGTTAAATATCAAATAAAATGTCTATATAAATATTACTTTGATTGATTTTGGAATATATTAATAAAATAAAATTTTTTTGCACGAATAGTTTTAAACACACATATATATAGTTAATTTTTTTTTTTGCCTCCTTTTACGAAATGAACTCAACATTGAGTTCTATATATTTTAATGTGCCCACTGGGTTCAGCAATGCATGACTGCTTTCACATATATCGAGCAAGTGCATTAATTATTCGATTAGTTACTTGAATTATCTAACATTTCTCGCGATGCAAAAGCGATTATTTACAACAAATCGAGTGATTAGAATAGCGCCAGCGATTATTATTTTTTTTTTTCATCTTTCTCCTTATTTATACTCGCTACCAGTTTTAGAATACGATAGATCTAGTTATAATTGCGATGATAAAGAAGTTATAGGGTATAATGTATATATAGTCATGAGTGGACCACGTTGGGTTTTTCATGTATATAACTTTTTTTTTTTTTTGTAGTAAATAATTAACTAACTTCAATACACCGTTGGCTGGATAGTGAAAAAATCTACAAATTACATATGTATTTAGAAATTTTTTTTTTTTTTTTAATGTCATAGAAATATTTTCTAGATGTTTTTTCAAAATTATTTTTTTCCAATTATTTTTTTTCTGGTATTCATGAGTGGACCACCCTGGAAAAATCATTTTAAAATTTCTCAAAATTCATTAAATATCATAAAATTTAAATAATTATTTAATAAATATTTAAATTGTATGATTAATGAATTTTTTTTTTTGAGAATTTTCAAGATGATTTTTCCAGGATGGTCCATTCATGACTAGAAAATAAAAATAGTAGGAAAAAAAAAACCCTTTTTCAAAAACGCCCAAAAAAATTTTAAATACATGTAACTTGTAGCTTTTCTCACTATACCTATCACATAGTGTATATTGATATTTGCTAATTATTTACCCTCTAAAAAAAAAAAAATTAAAAAACAAAACAAAACGTGGTCCACTCATGACTATACATTCCCCTATAAATAAACATACATATATATGCTCGCGGTAGGATTAATAAATCAACGTTTATATATAAACAGGACTCGATTGAATTATTTGATCCGTTAGCCTAATTTCTCATGTCAGGCAAGCAAGGTCGTCGAGAAGGAGAGCGAGTATTTTGCGCGCGCGAAGATAAATAACGCGAGAATGTAATCGCAAGTGTACATCGCACAATCTTACATTACCGTTCCTTTTAATGATTTTTCTCAACACATACACACATTTCTATATATGATCGTCGTCTCACAAAATAGTTGGTATAATTAACACAAGATTGGAATAGGAGATAAACGATTCAGAAGCAATGAGATGGTCCTGGGATGAAGATAAAAAAAGAATAATAATAATAATAATGATAATAATAATCGTTCTACGCGTTATGAGCGCGCAGCCAGATTGAATTACTTCGATTCATTTTTCACTTTACGCATTTACGGTCGCATTGAGAGCGAGAGTATACTCTATATATATATAATGTATTCATGCGATGCGAATAAAATTGTCTTTCCTTTTATTTTTCAACCCTCATATCGTTTTAAATATATATATATAAAAGCGCAGGCTAATTTCATCGCTCCTCTTTTGCTAACTTATAAGTTTCTTCAATATTTTACGACTTTTCCATGATTATATCCGGTCAAATTAAATGGTTCATGCGGTAAAAATCGTTTTTAAGTATATTTATATATGAAATGGATGCTTGTGAAATCACCTGATAATGGAGAAAATTGTTTGATGTTTATATATATAGCTAAAAAATCAAGTTGATTATTTGCTGTGATTTTTGGATTTACGTGTGTGCGCATATATGTAATAAATGAGATCGAGAGTAACTCACATTTGCAAATTATCAACTTCTTGATAGTATATGGTCATTCTATTTTATTTTACGATGATTTGATATATGTATTAATCATTTTATAGTGTTTACTTTTAAGTTTTAAATTAAATTAGGAATATAATGTGGAAAAAGTAATTCTGTTTAATGTCGGTAAATTGGTATCGCATTACAAAGGGGGGGGGTCGATTATGTAATTCCATTTTCCACTTAGAAAAATTTATTTGATTCAAATAATCGCTTACTTGACTATTATTAAATAAATATTTATATTTATAATTATTTTATACTAAAAATTAGTATAGTAATGATACAGTACTTGCCCAGTAATGGCGCAATACTGGCACGGTACTGGCATAATAGTGGCGAAATTTTGGCACAGTACTGGCACAGAAATGGCACAATACTGACATAATAATAGCGCAATGCTTGCACAGTACTGACACAGTAATTGTGCAATACTATCACAGTACTTTTATTTGAGTAAATTAAATGATATTTGTTTTAAATACAGAAATTATTGTTCCAATTTATTTAATTCAAATGAAAATTATAATTGGTTTAAGTAAATATTTATTTGCTATTAGTCAAGTAACCGATTATGTGAAACAATAATTTTTTTTTTCAGTGTACTTGATGAATTTTGAAATTTATTTTACACTTTACTCTTTATGGCTTCTAATGTATATGTATATATATATATTTTTTAAATCTATATATACTTTAAGAAATTTCATCTTTATATGTTTTGAATTAATGCCAATCAATAAAGTGAAATTTAGAAATCTGAAACGATCGCATTAAAATAGCCAACATCGCGCGCTGTCACTTTGCATTTGCAAGGACAGAATCAGAAACGTACGAAATAAATGAAACCATATCGGTTCGATAAAAGGATTTGTCACTATATATATATATAATACGAAAGGGGATTTTCGTCTAGATATGTATCGAATTTGAGGTGGCCTTTAAGAGGATTTAAAATTATAAAGTAACAAATTTTATTCAACACTGAAAAAAAATAGTAGGTTTTACTACTTTTTAACTACTCTGAGTAGTACAATAGGTCCTCAACTGAATTTAAACGGTTCTATTAACTATATAAAAATAGTTAAACCAATTAAAAATGTAATTGGTAGAATGACATTTTGTGATTGTATTAACTCAATTTAAAAATGTTAAAATAATTCAAGATGTAAGTAGTAGATTTTACTACTTAAAGTGGTTCAATAGGCTTTAAGAACATTTTTTTGTAGAATTAATAAATCTTTTGCAATTAAAACTACTACTTTAAGTAGTAGATTTTACTACTTAAAATAGGGAAATAAAATTATTTTTTATTTATAATTGTTTATCAGTAGAATTGACCTAACGATTATGTAACTAACAGACAAAATTTCTAACCGACGGGAATTGAACCCTCGACCCTAACACTCGCTATCCGATACCTTAACCGACTGACCACGCACGCTCGCTACGACACTCTGCAAACTACTCGAAGACTACTTTCTGGTTGTCCAATTGGTAATTTAACTATTTAAAGTAGTCATTTTTACTACTTTTATTAGTTGCTATAACTATCCTTTTTAAGTTTTGACTTGTAAATTTTTCATCTTTTAATTATATTATAAGTTGTTTAATTGCATTGTGCAGCAAAATCTACTACTTAAAGTGATAGTTTTAATTGCAAAGGATTTTTTACTTCTACGACATAAATGTTCTTAAAGCCTATTGAACCATTTTAAGTAGTAAAAGCTACTACTTAAAGTAGTAGTTTTAATTGGAAACGATTTGTAAATTTTACATCAAAAACGTTTTTCAAGTTCATTGAATTAATTGAAATAGTAAAAAATTACTAGTTTAAGTAGTAGTTTTAATCACAAAGGATTTGTTAATTCTACAACAAAAATGTTCTTAAAGCCTATTGTACCACTTTGAGTAGTAAAATCTACTACTTAAAGTAGTAGTTTTAACTGGAAACGATTTGTAAATTCTACATCAAAAATCTGCCTTAAGTTTATCGAATTAATTAAAATAGTAAAAATCTACTACTTAAAGTAGTAGTTTTAATTACAGACGACTTGTTAATTCTACAACAAGAATTTTATTGAAGCCTATAAAATCATAGAAATTAATAAAAAATTGACTACTCAAAAAGCAGTTATATTAATTAAAGAAAATAATTCCTTTTACTAAATTTCACATAACTGGTGAATAGTAGTTGGATTTACTACTCTTGAAATTTTGAGTTGACTACAATTCCACTTGTTTTTACTACCTTAAGAAAATTAATTTTACTACCGACCTGTAGTTGTACTTTAACTACATATTTACGTAAAATCAACTATTACTTATTAACTTCTTAAAAATTGTTACATTAACTACATGAACATGCTTAGATTAACTAAAAAAGTAATTATTTTAACTACTTTCTAGTCAACTACCCAATGGCAGTTGAATTTCTCGGCAACAATTTTTTCAGTGTAGTTGTTAATTTTATTTTGTAATTTTTTTAGCCCACACTTTTTACTAAAATTTAAATTTTTTTCTGCATCCTGACGTGAGTTTTTACTCTCTAAATCTGAATTAGTAGTTTTCTACTAATAAAAGAGTGCGGATTCGTTTACCAATTGAATTAGTACACGGAGAGACCGCCGGTTAGAAAAATTACTAAAAAAATTTACAAGTAGCGGAAATAAGGTTACATTGTCAAACATTGCTGTAGGAAATCGAAAATTCTACTAGCAGCATACTTAATAAAACTGTAGACTATAGTAATTTCTATTCCAATTTGTGTGCAATTTTACTATAGTATACAGGTTTTATTAAGTATGCTGCTAATAGAATTTTCGATTTCCTACAGCAATATATGACAAAGTAACCTTATTTCCGCTACTTGTAAATATTTTTAGTAATTTTTCCAACCGGCGGTCTCTCCGTGTAACAGTTTTGACTCTTTTTTAGTATAAAACTACTAATTGCTAGTAGAAAATTACTAATTCATGGAGTAAATCGTATTTTTTACTATTTTAAATTAGTAAGCCAATTTACTCCATGAATTAGTAGTTTTCTACTAGCAATTAGTAGTTTTCTACTAATAAAAGAGTCAAAACTGTTACTAATTCAATTGGTAAACAAATCCGCACTTTTTTATTAGTAGTAGAAAACTACTAATTCCAATTTAGAGAGTAATTTTTAAATTTTTTTAAATTTATTGATGGTACTTACATGTTCGTCAACAGAGTACGTCAATTCCCCATCGTCGTAGAGAACGAACCATCGACGTTGCCATCTCTGTAACAAAAAAAAAGAAGAAAAATTTTTATTACTCATGAAATATTGTAATTTATTCATTATTTTAATATTTGAAATAATTTGCAAAAATTAATGAGTTTTTGATTCTTTCTACAAAATAATAAATCACTACTTTCAAAGAAATTAAAATTTTTTCTTTACAATATTAATTTTTTTTCGCAATAGTATATATATATATTAGACTCCCTGCAAAGTCTATTTTCTATTTTAAATTTCATCTACTTCTATATGTCTATAATTTTTAATACAATTTTTTTTTATTTTTCGTAGAATGTCCATTTGACATCAATAAAATATCAATTATACTCTTATGATCATCAATTTTGACCTCCTAGACGTAGCAACGGGTGGTTGTCATTTCAGAGTCTGTACTCATCTATAACTTCTGTCATTATTTACAGCTTGATTGACTTTGTAATAGACCAATAAGTCCTATTAATATTTCATACGTCAGAAATAGAAATTGTATACATCAATTGATTGTAATATGTTAGATCAAAAATAAATGATGATGATGATCTTAAAAAAGTTTTGGCATATACGATAATCAAAAAAAAAAGGGATGTGACCGTTAACTTTCAACATAGTTAAAATATCTAGAAACTAGATAGTTTCCATACAGTTAAAAATATCTAAAGAGTAGATACTTTTCCATATATAGTTTACGTTTGTAGAAACTAGTTTCCATATAGTTTAACTATCTAGAAACTAGATAGTCTTAATATTGTTTAACTGTCTGGAAACTAGATAGTATAAGTGTCCTGACATTTCTAAATAGTTGCACTCGACAATTTCTAGATAGTTGTACTATATAGTTTCAATATAGTTTAACTATCTAAAAACTAGATAGTTAGAACGTACTTTAAGTATCTAGAAACTAGATAGTATAACTGTCCTGACCTTTTCTAATAATCTAGATACAGTAGATAGTTTCTATATAGTTTAACTATTCAAAAACTTTATGGTCGTAGCGTTACATTTCCATCTAGTTTCTCTACATTTCAACTACTCATTGACTATAAAATCCATTTTTTTTCTCACAGCTAATTGTAAGATTTAAAACCAAATTTTTTTATTTTTAATTCGTCCCATTGATATAACTATAGTATCAACAGTTATATATCAATCACGAACAATTGACAGAATGTCGTTTCATCAAACTCATGATGATGATGATGATTATAATATGATGATGGTCACCATCATAGAGAAGAAATCGTCAAGCACGGACAACGACGACTTTCTATATACCATCAGAGTGTTGCGCATCTTTAAAAGCAGCCGCCAGCCGATTGGTCATATACGTGCTCCACCCATCAATATGCGCATACCTTAAGGATCCTTAGGGTTTCGAGCGATTGAATATTTATCCTCCGACACTGTATATCTTGTCTTGGCTATACACGATGGATTCTATATATATATATATATATATATATATATATATATATAAAATAGGTAGAGCCGACTTATCCGAAACGTGTGCGCCGCTCTCGACGATCGGTTATCTTGATAACCCTGCCCGCGGTTAGTCGCGACGTTGACGAAATCAACGATCAATGCTACTTGGTTCTTTATACACGACTACCTAATGATAAGCATACCCACGATGAGAGCAAAGTTAACGACTCAATTTAATCAGAGAGAGAGAGAGAGAGAGAGAGATGTTGAATTTTCTCTTCAAACTATTATTCAATTCGGAGATGTCTCTCATGCATATTGGTGACGCAATTTATACTTTATATAATGTACTGAGTCGAATGAACTTAAAAAAAAAAAAATTTAGTGTGGTCAGAGTACATGACTCACATCCCAAGGGTTCTGGGTTCGATCCCCCATACGTGCGAGATTTTTCAAAATTATTCTTAGGTGTTTTATATACTACTGTATAATATAATAATTTTAAACAGAATATAATCTGTACATCTGAATTACTCATCTTTGACTAATTAAACTGATCCTCTTTGTTCATTAAATAAAATGAATTAGTAACCGTTTTAATCAAAAATAACTAGATGATAGTAGGAAACTACTTATTTATTTGGTAAGGCTACTATTTTAATTACTAAACTTTAATAAATAAATTAGTCAAAAAACTACTTTTTTCTACTTATACCTTCGACTAAAAATTAGTCGAAACGGTTACTAATTCTTAAAACGCCAAATTTTTATTTATCCAAAATTGAAAATATAGCTGAAAAAAGTAATTGACAGAATGAATTCGGCGCTATTTTTAAAATTGAGCAATCACAATTTTCCTTTACAATTTCTGGGTTGCTCAATTTCAAAAATAGCGCTAAAATTTTTCTGTTACTTGTTTTTTTTTTGGCCATTTGCAATTTTGGATAAATAAAAATTGTTTTAAGAATTCTGCCAAATAAAATTTCGATAACTACAAATTTTAAGTAAAAATTTGTTTAAAAAGAAATTCTTTAAAATTCTAATTTGAAAATTAAAAAATTTATCTAAAAAATTATTATATTTACTAAAAAAAAAATTTTTAATTATTTTGATATTTAATTTTGATATTAATTTTAAATAATTACACGGAGAAAAATGGAAAAAAGGAATAAAGTAACTTTTACTAATTAAAAAGTAAAATCGAAACTGTCCGCAGTTTCTACGCATTTCTGGCAATTTTTACTCCAGGAATAGTAAAATTTACTCCGAAAACAGTCAAATTTACTTCTGAAATAGTGAAAATTATTTCGGAAATAGTAAATTTTACTATTCCTGGAGTAAAAATTGCCAGAAATGCGTAGAAACTGCAGACAGTTCCGGTTTTGTTTCGAAAGATGTTCACCTTTACTCATGTCAGACACAATGAATTTTTAAGTTTTTTTTTTTAGGTTAAGTTGACAGAAAGCACTCGCTTCAGTATAAATAATACAATGAGTTGGTTATATTATTTTAGAATGCACGGATAAAATCTAGGAAAATGAACTCGGTAGTTTTGTCGAAGAGGAGAAGAAAGAGGATTGGAAAGACTCTCGCGCGGGATGCAGGAGAGAGAGAGAGAGAGGCCCAATATGCGTTGCTGAAGATGATGGTGTGTGCATATTTAACTCTTGGGTATTGTATGCAAATGTGCGTGCGCCGTGCGAAGTTCATGGCTTCATGCGCGCGAATACGCACACTCTCTCCCTCTCTCTCTCTCTCTCTCGAATAATATGGTCATATATGCTCGACTATCACCTATATCCTCTATATTTGGTTATCTTTCAAATAAAAATAAAATGCTTTCGTATATATGATGTATTCCACGCCAAAGTGTAAATCCATCTGCAATATTGCATCTCCGATTTTTTTTTCTTTTAGTACAAATTGAAACTAGCTTCCATGAATTTTGAAAATTGGAGAATTTTCATGACTTTTAATTTTTGAATGCTCATAACTTCCTTAAAAGTGCATCAATTTTAAAAGTCTTTTTTTTCAAAATTTTTTTCAAAAAAACTACTTCTTATTACGAAACATTTAAGCCTAGCCCGATAATGGGCAAACAATTTTTACAATATTTTCGGAATTTTTCAAAAATTTTTGAATTTTTTAAAAATATTTTTGGTTTTTTTTTATACTACGTACTTTTATGTATTTTAATGCGCTGATTACAAAAATCATAGTGACAATACACAAAAATTTGATTTTTATGGTGAAAACCATAAAAATGTTCAAAAATTTATGCAATAAAAATTGTTTGCCCATTATTGGACTAGATTTAATACATAAAAGTACGTAGAATAAAAAAAAACCAAAAATATTTTTCAAAAATTCAAAAATTTTTGAAAAATTCCGAAAATATTGTAAAAATTGTTTGCCCATTATCGGGCTAGGCTTAAATGTTTCGTAATAAGAAGTAGTTTTTTTTTGAAAAAAATTTTGAAAAAAAACGATCAGTACGTCAAATGAGAAAAATGACTTTTTATCATTAAAACTCAAAAATTTGATAGTAATATCGTTTTAAAAAAAAATTCGATTTTTTGTTGTTGAAAAGTACGTTTAAAAACACACATTTTGAAAAAAAAGACTTTTAAAATTGATGCACTTTTAAGGAAGTTATGAGCATTCAAAAATTAAAAGTCATGAAAATTCTCCAATTTTCAAAATTTCATTACTCGAAAACGGCTTGCTAAAAAAATTTGAAAAAAATCATGGAAGCTAGTCTCAATTAGTACACTTTGGCGTCGTATACATATCATATATATTCCATTCCTTCATTCGTACTGAAAATATACTCATCACCATTGGAAAATCAAAATAATCGACAACGACTTTTAAAATAGATAGTGACAAGACACTTTGGAAAAAGAGGTCGAGGACATGATGTCCATTCTTATTCAGTTTCTACACACATAGCTTATATATGAAGCTACAACTTTTAAGGTGGAGTTTTCACATCCATCAGTTTAAAGTGACAACTCATATCTCAAAAAAGAAAAAAAAATAGATTAGAAATGAAAATATTTGCAGTATTATTGATTTTCATTTTATTTATGAAGAAAAAATCAAAATTCTTTATACTGTGACTAATAATTTGCATTATAATATTTTCAATAGAGATTTAATTTAAGTATAACAATGAGTCCATTTTCACCGCGTGGATAAATTTAATCTTCCGAGAGAGGTTAAAGGCTGCTTTTGCGCAGACGCAGAACTGCCTTTAATCTTTCTCGGAAGATTAAATTTATCAACGCGGTGAAAATAGGCTCACAGGTATATTATTTTTTTTAATTCGTTGAATTTACAATTAAAACTGCTTCCTTGAAATACACGAATTATGTTTAAATAGTAAAAAAAATTTCAAATACCCTACTTGTAGCTTTTCTCACTATCTATCCCAACGGTATATTGAAGTTAGCTAATAATTTACTTAAAAAAAAAAAAAATTATATACGAAAAACAAAACGTGGTTCACTACATTCCCACTATAAAAAACGAAATAAATGTTGTCAATGAGAGGAAAAAAAAGTGAATTTCTAACAAAACTATATAGTAGTGACCATCTTTTTTTTTCTCTCCTGCGATCTAGTCTATTTGTGTATACAGCAGCTCCTGGACTTAATTAATGGGTATGAAAATGAATCGATTTAAATTACTTGTAAACAACTATATTTTCATTTGACCTCAATCAAGTAATGTTTCTTTGCCCATTTTGCCGACACTATTTTACTTTTCCATTGGTGTAGTAGATATATTTATATACCAGTTGAAAAGTAAAATAGTGCATGGTGCGCCAGAAGGAGGTTTAAGGGGAGGGACCGGTGAAATTTCAGCCTACTGAAGTTATTATTGTTAAAGAGTGTCAATTTTTTTTTCTGACATAATTTAGGATCCAAAATTATTATAAATTATTAAAATTTCAAAAAAAAATTTTTTTAGCCATTTTAGAAAATTTATTTTTTGGAAAAATTAAATTTCTTTAAATTCCATACGATTGATTGTTTAAAATCGTGAAAAAAGCGTAAAAAAAATTCGACAATAAAAAATAATTAAAATTGTGGAAGTAGTTAAATTTTTTCAAAATTACCACTAAAATTGAAAGCAATCAAAATTGATCTTGTTTAGGGGTAATAATTTTTTTCAACATTTTTTTTTCAACCAAAAATCTTATTCTACTGACAATGAGAAAAACAACAGAAGGTAATTTTTAACAATTTTACAAATATTTTTATTTTTCAAAATTTTTATTTTTTGAAAAAATTGAAATTTTTCAAAATCGATACGCTTGATTGTTTAGAATCATGAAACAAGCGTATAAAAAAATCGGCAGTCAAAAAAAATTAAAATTGTGAGAGAAGTTTAAATTTTAAATTTTCGAGAATTTTGAATTTGATTTTAAAAATTATTAACAAATTTATAGTTTTTCAATTTTTCATGATATATTATACATTTAAATAATTAATATTGTCAGAAAAAAAATTGACCACACATAAACAGCTTTAATTTTGATGTGTTAAAATTTCAGCGGTCCTTCCCCTTAAATAAAAATGAATTGCCACTTAAAAATTCTTTTTGATTATGGTTCTAAGATGAATAAAAAACTTTTCTCAATAGGTTTTAAAATCAGCTTACGTGCCCAATTTAAAACAAATTGAGTTTTAAATATTTAAAAATAGTTTTTTTGTGAGGAACCAGAATTTATTTAATGTATACTTATATGCGTATAGATAATAGATGTTTTAGATTTGGGTTCATATAAATTTATTAACAATGAAGCTATTTTCTTGTTTTGTTTTTACATTTATGCATTAAGAGTGTCGAACGGTATCTGAAATTCTTTGGCAAGAAGAGAGCTTTAATTATCGCTCTGAACGTGAAATAGTATTAATTTTACAATACTTTTTTCTCGAAACACGAACACTTTTAACAAAATCAGCCAAAATCCTCATATGATAAATTTCCTAAATCCAAAAGACTGTATGAATCCATAGAAAAACATGGTTGTAAAACAAAAAGTAGAAGAGTAATCTAATAACAGCTGCGACTTTGTGCGCCCTGCATGCTGCTGCCATCTGACGGCGACAGGAGGTAATGAACCCCTCATTACATTACTTTTCGTTTTGTAATCGTGTTTTTGTATGGATTCGCATAATCTTTCGGATTTAGGAAATTTATATAAGATAAGGATCTCTAGCTGCTTTTGTAAAAAGTGTCCGTCTTTCGAGAAGAAAGTATTTTAAAATCAATGTTTATAATTTTCACGTTTAGTGCCGTTTTTATAGAGCGATAATTAAATGTCTCTTCTTGCCAAAAAATTTCAGAGACCATTCGACTCTCTTAAATAAATTTTGTCACTCTTAAAATCGTTCTTTTAACATTATAATTTAATTTTTTAAAATTGGACACAAACACTACAGCAATATAATTATTTATATATGTAAAATTGAAAATAAGTAATTATTTTATCATTTATTACAGTATTTATTAGATTAAATAAATTCTTATTCCCCATAAAACACTGTTTTTATATAAAAACTCAATTTTATTTAAATCGGGCACGTAAACTGATTTTAAAAACTACTGAGAAATGTTTGTTATTCATCTACGAATCATAATCAAAAAGAATTTTTAAGTGCAAATTAATTTTTATTTAAACTACCTTCTGGCGCACCGTGAGTGATTCTTATGTTCCGGACACCTAAAAATTTTTTAATTACACTTTTTTTGTTTTAAAAAAAAACGAAAAAAATGTGATTAAAAAAAATTTAGGGGGTCCGGAACATAAAAATTATATATAGTGGCATTGTGGTAAATTTTTGTACAGTTTGAATTTTTTTTTATCGCTGTTGCGTCTTGTCAATATAGTGGTACAAAATATATACAAAAAGATATGGCACTGCATCGATAGGTAGAACGCGTCTTACACACTTTGCTACTTACCACGTATCCTCGAGAGAGGACATCCTGTTCGATAAAGGTATTTCATGCACCTCTCTCTCTCTCTTTTTTTTTTTTCTCTAGCAAACTAGGTGCAGATAAGGACTATTTTTCATGGATATACGGTAGCAGTTACACATCGATCCCCTTTTCTCCCCTTTCCTTCCGTATTGAGAAGAAAATAAGGGTTAGCGTATAGGAGAGAAAACACTCCAAGGATAGCAATGGAAATTATTATTGTTGTTGGAAAATTATTGTCTAATAATTGCAATTGATATTTATTGATCCCATGTGACTATTTCACTTCCAACGGGAAATATTGGCGCCTTATCAATATAGCTATTTCAAAAACATTTAGAGATTAGATCCCCAGGGTCGTTTCGCGCCGTTATATTATGTTTTCTCGATTGTGTGTATAATACAAACGCACTCTTGATTGTTACGTGACTAGGAAGTTCGCTATATATTACTTACGTGATTGTTTATTACTATTTTTTTCTCTTTGTTTCAGTGTCAAATTATTTATTATGTTTTGTTTGCAAATTCATTGTTTTATAATGTTTGCATATTGTATTTTATTTTCGCCCTTTTTTACAAACAAAAAAAATTATTACTCGGCGCTTTCTGGGGTTGCTAATTACTTAAATGGCAGATTTTAAAAATCCAAAATGGCGGATCCAATATGGCAACTATAATTTTTAAAAAAAAATTATCAAATTAGTTTGGAACTTATTACATCGGAATTTGTTATCTCTAGAGAGTAATTTTTTTTTATTTCACAAGTGATTCTAATTGCTTTAACTAATTTGACGTTTTAAAGAGTGTCACACACTAGTCCTTGAGGGAATTGAGGAAAGTCGTTAAAATAGCAGTAAAAAAAAAGAATATAAACTCTTTTTCATTGAATGCAAGTCACGTATTTATATGTTCGAACACACCTGATGTCTCGGACTATACCTCTCTAAGAGACAGAGAGATAAGATATAAATTTATAATGAATACAGATTCATATTTTTTTTTCGCTTCCCATAAGGATCTAGAGGAAAATTAGAAAGTGGGAGTTGGGCGTGGACCCTCCATAAGAAGAGAAGAGAAAAGCAAAAGAGAAGATTTGAGCTTTCACTTCTTCCTTTCTTCTTTCTCTCTCGTTTTCTTCTTCTTCATATTCTTCCTTCATGTCCACAGTCACGAGATCTTCCCACGCACGTGCCAGGCCCTGTACTTTGGCCCATGGGCCTGGTAAATAATTACCAGATGAAGATACTGCCGCCTTATGTGTGTAGGACGTCTCTCTCTCTCTCTCTCTCTCTCTCTCTCTCTCTCTCTCTCTCTCTCTCTCTCTCTCTCTCTCTCTCTTTTCTCTCTTATTCTCTCTTTCACAACGGTATAAGCACTTGCACTGTAGTGTGTGTGTGTGTGTGCAAATTCCACGCGACAATACCAACATCCTATCAACTAACCCTTTACGGGATCTTGCAAATGTATTGGACTTTGTGTTTATAGTGTCAAGGAGAAGATACGATGCAACATTACATAATCTTTAATAATAAGAGATTAATGTGTATTTTTTTTATTTATTAATATAAAAACAAATAATCCCTCTACATTATGGTTACGTGCGTCATAGTGTAATTTTTCATCAGTTTTCTATATATTCAAGAAAAAAGTATATCCCATTCGCTGAAAATAAATTATTTTTGTACCATCTAAAAAGAAATGCATAAATAATGCCTAAAATTAATTTGTTAGAATTTTTATTTGATAGAATTTCACTAGATACAAATTTTCGTTTAGCCGAATGATGAATCCGAATCTTATTTCAGGATTGAAGAAGCATCTCAATTAGAAGATAACAAATTAATTTTTTTGTTATTTGTATATGAGAATAAATTAAAATAAAAGTTACAATCATACTACAAACAAAAAAATGTTTGGCATTTCATACTTGTTAATTTTTCAAATCAATGGATTATTTCATACACTAAAAAAAATTGCATTGATTTAAGAAAATCATTTAGACTTGTCCGCATTTGATCCACTAATTACATTAACTCAAGAAAATTTACTTTAATGTAGTAGAATCAAATGAGGTTAATTAAATAGGTTTTTTAAAAAAAAAAAAGAAAAAAAATGTTTGGCATTTCATACTTGTTCATTTTTTAAACTAATAGATTATTTAAAACACTCAAATAAGTAGCATTGATTCAAGAAAAGTATTTACTTTTCCATATTTGATGCACTAATTTTTCTTACACCAAGAAAATTTACTTCAAAATAGTAAAAATTATTTTGAATCAAATACGGATAATTAAATAGATTAACAAAAATGTTTGGCATTTCATACTTGTTAATTTTTCAAATTATTTCATTCACTAAAAAAAGTAGCATTGATTTAAGAAAACCATTTACTTGTCCGTATTTGATCAATTAATTTTCTTAGTTCAAGAAAATTAACTTTGAAATAGTAAAATTACCTTAAATCAAATACGGATAATTAAATAGGTTTAAAAAAATAAAAAAAATTATTTGGCATTTCATACTTGTTAATTTTTTACATTAATGGATTGATTCAAGAAAATTATTTACTTGTTCCAATTGGAGCCATTAACTTTCCTAATTTAAGCAAATTTACTTCAAAGTAGTAGAATTAAATACGGATAATTAAATAGGTTTCAAAAAAAATTGTTTGGCATTTCATACTTGTTAATTTTTAAAACTAATGGATTAATTAAGTCACTGAAAAAAGTTGCATTGATTCTAGAAAACCATTTGCTTGTTCGTTGTTGATCCATTAATTTTTTTAAATCAAGAGAATTTTCTTTAAAGTAGGAAAATTATATTGAATCAAATAAGGATAATAATTAAATAGGTTAGAAAAAATGTGTTTGGCTTTTTATACTTGTTAATTTCATAAACTAATGGAGTATTTCATACACTAAAAAAAGTAGCATTGATTCAAGAAAACTATTTACTTGTCCGTATTTGATTCACTAATTTTCTTAGTTAAAGAAAATTAATTTCAAAGTAGAAAAATTATCTTGAATCAAATGCGGATAATTAAATAGGTTTAAAAAAACAAAAAATGTTTGGCATTTCATACTTGTTAATTTTTTAAATTTACGGGAATGTAGTGGATCACATTTTGTTTTTCGTGTCCTGTAACTTTTTTTTTGCCGAAACGAAAAATTCCCAGGAACGATTGCAAATAATCACTCTCTCTGTTTGAAAATACTCGACTTCCTTTTTCCTGTACTATATATTTAAGTTCAGAAAATAATTTAGATATACATATAACAGGGCATCTCACGGGGAAAAAAAGGTGAAATTGAAAAGTTTTAGTTGAACTGGTTATATGCGCGGGAAATATAGTTATATGTTCCTGATGCAAGAAAGAAACAGTAATTCTTACATAAATTTACAAGAAATTATAATCAAAGTAGACAGTAATTTTATTCAAAAAGAAGGCGCGAGAGTCTGCAAACAACGTTATTGATAGATGTGTAAGAGAAAGTATATATAATACACATAGAACAAGAGTTACAACTCAATTCTCAGAGAATGCGCTTTTTGCACTTGTATATATATATAACCTAAACGATAAAAACCTAAACATTTCAAGAAAATCCGTGACTATTAACAAGTTTCGTAAACACATAATCTCTACAAGAACACCAGAAATGTCATTATTGAATTACACCTCAGATGTGCGCAATCAAAATTATTATTATTATTGCGTTGATGGTGAAAAGCAGAAATCCCTAAAAAGGATCGCATTCTTTTTGTTTTTAATTTCACACAAAAACATCGTTTTGAATTCTATCACGTACACACATGTAATAAAACTTTGGAATACATGATGATTTACAGTTGTTTATAAATTCCGCTACTTACACTGAAAAAAAAAGATTTTATTTTTGCAACAAAATCGTTTGGTTAGGCAATTTTGGTTCTTGTAATCAAATTGTACGACTGAAACAAAATTGTAGAGTTCTTTCAACCAAACATTTCGTTAGGCCAACAAAAATAATTTGGTTCAACATTTTTAAATTCCAACTAAAATTTGGTTACGACATACAACATTTCCTAATCAAACGATTTTGTTGCAAATACAAAATCTGTTTATGCATAATGTAAATGTTTTGATTTTTTTGTGCAAGACTAACACAAATTGACATAAAAATTGCTTTTCTTTTTTGGAAAAAAGTAAGTTGCCAACTTCTTGCACGTAATCTATGTAACATCACGTGAGGGATCAATTTATAAATATGAATTTGATAAAATCAAAACAAAAAAATACATAATATAAATCTACTTGAAAGGTGGTGTTTATAGATAGGAGAAAAGTAAAGCAATCTTCAATCCCTGATCCTTTTTGAAATGTCAGCTTGTCAAGAAGGAATTGGAATTCCATCGGAAGCATCAGATCATCATCATCATCATCATGTGAGGAAAAAAACGGAAGCTATATAGCTAGAGCTTCTTTACTCGTTCTTGCGCGCAAGTATCACATATATATGTGTATTGCCTGAACGCGGATGAGCGGAACGAGTTGGACCAGAATGTCCTGATCTCGCAGTGGGCGGTGTTAACGACCGCCAGGTCCCAACCCGGAAGATATCGTAGGTCAGGACACCGGCAGGTTCTGGTCTCTCATGTGAGTGGCCAGTACTTTCCATGATAATCCATCAACTCGACTTTACGACGCCAACAAATCTTCAACAAAACCTTCTTTCTTTCTCTCTCTCTCTCTCTCTCCCTATATACATCTCCTTAATTCTACATTGTCTAAAACACCAAGATTATATTCTTCGACAATAAATCCTCCATTTCTCTCATGTGCAAACTATTTTCTCTGAATAACAACTTTGTTCTCTATTTTTTTTTACCACTTGCAAATCATCTAATTTACGACAAATACAGTTGATATTTTTATTTGTTCGATTTTTCATTTCACATAATAGGCATTTTGAAGAATTTTTATTTGGTGAAATTCATTCAAATGAATTTTTATTTGTTACAATTATTATTTGATATAATTTCCATAAAATCGATTTTTCTGCAGAATTTTTATACTCAACCGAAAAATCATTTAACAGAATTCCTAATTGATAGAATTTTCATTTGTCCGAAATTGCAAATAACCGAACAAACAATCGATTTTGGCGCGATTTTTAAAATCAACCAATCACAATTTTATGGATAATTTTTGATTGGTTGATTTTAAAAATCGCGACAAAATCGATTGTTTGTTCGGTCATTTGCAATTTCGGACAAATGAAAATTTTATCAATTAAAAATTCTGTTAAATGATTTTTCGGTTAAGTAAAAATTCTGCAGAAAAATCGGTTTTATGGAAATTATATCAAATAATAATTCGAACAAATGAAAATTCATCTCAAAGAATAAAATGAAAATTTACCTCCCTGAAGTCGGCTTCGACGCTTAGCGCCGAAAATTGTTTTTCGCAGAATCAAAAATTTCAAATTATTTTTTTTTTAATTTTTCAATTCAAATAATACCTTGAAAAATACTTCTTAAGGCATTGTGTGGACCAAAAATCTTTTTAAAAAATGTTTTGATATTTTTGATTCTGCGAAAAACAATTTTTGGCGCTTAGCGTCGAAGCCAACTTCAGGGAGGTGAAAATTTTATGCAATGAAATTCTACGAAATAAAAATTCTTTAAAATGCCTATTATGTTATATGGAAATTCGAGCAAATAAAAATTCCAACACATAAAAATTCGAACAAATAAAAAATTTGTAAAGTGAATTTTTGGTTATATAAAAATTTGAGAAATCTGCGTACGATGGAGAGCGGCCAATTAGTGTGCGCTTCTTTCTAACTAATGATTTTTAGAACTATCATGAGGCCCAAAATTATTTAACGGAATTTCTAATTGATAGAATTTACATTTGTCCAAATTTGTAATTGAACAAACAAACACAATCGGCAGAAAGATTTTAGCGCGATTTTTAAAATTAAATCACAATTTTATGGATAATTTTTCATTTTAAAAATTAATTCTTGATAAAATTTAGAAAAAAAAAATGGTTTAGTATTAGTGAATGACTTTGAAGATATATGTATAATTGCTGATATATATGCAAATGGTTTGCAACTGTTAGTGTTAATTATATTTGCTACTATATATTGTGTGTATTCATTATATCTATCCCTAGACTATAACTGTATAATATATATGTATTCATTTTGCTATTATTAGGTACTTTATAAATTCTGCTATATAACTGTCCATTGGTACCCGTGCAGAAATTTTGACCGGGCCCTGGCCAGGGCCAGACCGGGCAAGACCGGGGCCACTTCGGGAAATCTGGCCTGCCCCCGGCCTGGATGAAACAATAAAACCGACCGGGGCCATGGCTCGGGGCCCGATCTGGTTCCCTGCTGGGGACCCGACCGGGGCCATCAAATTTTTCCCGATTTGACCACCATTCAAATGTTTGTGGTATGGTAAACTATACAGTAGTCATCTGCCTAACAATTTAGAGTGGATATTGATTTGGTCTTCAGATTCATTAATTTCGTAGTTTGAATCAATGTCGCCTGGTGTGAGACAATCTTCCATATGGGAACTAAGCGAATCATATTGTTCTCCTAGTTGTGAGCTGATATTCTCATTTACATTCGCATCTTCATGATTTGAATCATCTGAAGCTATAAGGCATAGAATTATATTTAACATACATGAAAATAGTTGTTATCATTATTATTATATAAGAAAGAAAGATCATTCTTATAAAACTAATTTCGATCGAGTGATAAATTCATACTTATACATATTATTATTATAACAAATATGAAAGAATATATAAGAAGTCAGATGTAATAAAAGAATTTTTAACTTCAATTCGGGATTTTTTCAAAGGAATACTACTAGAACATTTGTAAAACTATAAAAATAAAAACAATATTTATAAAGTTAGAATACAAAATCTCTATTTTTAGGTTATTTTTTATTTGGTAATGTAATATCATGTGAATAATATTTTTTACTTACGACTTGATATATTCGGCAGAGATCAACCAAAAGTTTTGAACGTTCAAATGAACAAAATTTTTTTTGTAACTTCTTTAAATATGAATTTTATTACAAAATATTGTTTTAAATATCTAAAAAGAAAATATTAATTTAATATTAGTTTAATTTACTGTTTTATTTTACATTGACATTATAATTTTTAATAATTTATAGATTGAAAAAAAATTTTTGTTCATTTGAACGTTCAAAACTTTTGGCTCATCGGCAGAGATGAAAATTGGGTTGACAGTCGATGTTTCCGTACACGTTTCGTACTTTTGTGTTTTGGCATATTATTCACAGAAATAAATAATTTATGTATCCAAAATAAAACAAAAGTTAGGCCAAGAAGACTAGAAATGGGAGGTACCGTACGAATACGTAAGAAAAAGGTTTTTCTGAAATAGGCAGAGCAATAGAATAAGTTGCAAGTCGCGGTAGCCTTCTGCGCAGACTAACTGTTGACTTACCATCTGGCGGTAATTCAGAATAAAATATTAACACTGATTCTATACGTACGTATATGCTTCGGTAAAATAAATATCTGCTTTTTTATTATCACCTGTTCGTAATATGCGCAGGAGGCTACTGCGTCTTGCAACTTATCCGCCCATTTCAGAAAACCAAATTGTCACGTACCCCCACTACCTAACGTGTACTTCCTGTTTCTATAGCCTTCTTGAGTTCTGCACTCCTCTATAAAAATTTATTTTTACTTATTTTATTATTGGGGCAACCCGGCCTGGCCACGACCGGGGCCACTAACATTTACTGACCCGGGGCCGGACCAGATAATCTGGCCGGGGCCAGGTCGGAAATCGGGAAGAAGGGTGGAAATTTCTGCACGGGTAATTGTAAACATTGCCATTAGTGCACTGATTATATACCTGTTGTGATGCTATTGTATATCTATCGCATTCGTAATGTATAATAGAAGCGGAACAAATGAAATAGAAATTATCCTTAATGTAAAAAAATTAAAATCAAACATTTATAATCATCGTATATTTTCGAGTCGGTATTAAAAACTATAGAAAAAAATTTTTCAAAAACAAAAAATTATTATTATTATTATTCAAAAAAATTTTATAAACAAAATAAAGAAAAATTTCATTATGTAATGTAATTTTACAATAAAAAATTAGAAATTGGTCCACTCATGAGGACGTTTCATTTATGACTACATTCTCCTAATTAAAAGATTTTTATTGTTGTTTTATGTGCACGTTGCCTCTCAATGTTTAGATTGAGAATCCATGCACGAGGGAAGGGAGAAGCGCGCAATGATTGGTCGCTCTCCACCGTACGCAGAGTTCTCTACTTGGAACATCAAGGAACGTATTATCATTATAGAATTATATTTTTTAAATTAAATTTGTTTAAAACTTTAAATGCGAATTAAGGGGGTGGTAGTTGCGTGAAGATTACAAACTGTGGACTTTAAGGAACTATGAATCGTAAATTTTGTCTTGACTATCGTTCTCGTCATTGGTGTGTATATATATATATAACGATATAGAAAACGATACGCTACTCCACATATAAAAGAGAGACAGAGAGAAAGAGAGAGAAAGAGAGAGAGAGAGAGAGAGAGAGAGAGAGAGAGAGAGAGAGAGAGTAGAGGCGTAAAGCGAGGACAAGCATAAATTACGAGCGAACGCTGGAACGAACTTAACGAGACGAGCGAATCGACCTTAGGACTTTCATCTTGCGCGACTTTGCGATGCGACAGTGAAAAATTCTTTCAACTCAGCAGAATCATCGCAAGAGAGAGAGAGAGAGAGAGAGAGAGAGAGAGAGAGAGAGAGAGAGAGAGAGAGAGAGAGCAACGTCATCATTCTCTCACACACCACGTTTAAAGTAGAGCAGATATCATATTTCAAAGTCAATTCGCATATTATTTTTAAGTATCACTTGCATAATTTTATCACACTTTTATTTCACTATATACAAAATAAGCATTATTATCTCTTCAACATTGTCTTCATTTGTTGTCGAACAATCATTTAGATATTTTTTTTTTTTCTTAATTTGTATTTAATTCGACATATTAATATTACATTATTTTAGTTCGATTAAAAGCAATTAAAACCAGGGCCCGATCAGGTTTCTTGTTTCAACGAGGTCAGTGCTAGGTTGGCAAATTTTTGCCCGGGTTACTTTTTTTTATTGACTTTATATTGATTTAATAACCCGTGCAGAAATTCATCAACCTGGCCCTGACCTGGTGTGATCGGGGCTAAACCAGGCCCTGGTCGGGCTCCGGTTTTAATCGAGCTAAATTAGGGCTTTGTTCAGTGGCCCCCTTTTTGAAAAAAATCATTTTACTTCCTAGGGTTAAAAATTGTTATTTTAGTCCCTAGCATTAAAAAAGGTTATTTTTCACCTCCCAAACTACATAGTTTAAACTAAACAACATTTTTGAGAATAAAGAAAAAGTTCTCTCTAAGTTTGGCAAAACTTTTTTTCTCTTTGAATAAAAAAAAAAAAAAAAAAAAAAAAAATGTTTGCAACCATGTCAAGTACCGTTTTTGAATACATCCCGCAGGAAGATCAATTTTGCGCGCAAATGTGAATGGCCGCTTGTACTTTTAAAGCACCATATGTTCATTTTATGAGTGTCTCTTTTTATTGAAGAATCAATTGCAGTGTGTGACTTTTGTCGCAGCCTGTGGATATATATATATATAAATATAATAAAAGTAACTTCCTGTTTGCAGCATCAGCGGCAGTAATATCTTCTTCTCACATATATAGACGTGCGCAAGAGAGAAAAAGAGAGATGAAAATCGTTAGGAGACAATTAAAAATTTTTTTATTTCTCATCCATTGATGCGGTGAAATCCTTCTTGAGTCACATTGTAAATGTCTCAATAAAGAAAAAAAAAAAAAAAAAAAAACTGGCGACGGTTGTAAATTTTCATTCTCGCATATAGAATTTTATAATTTGTATAAATCCTCGAGGCTAAAAGGGATTATAATGAATGTGTATATATATGTTCTTTTCAACGCTTTTACGCAGAGAGAAGGAGAGAGAGAGATAGAAAGATTGCTTTAATAATTTCAAGTTGAAACAAAATAAACAATTTTGAATTTTATAACTGAATCCAAATTTTATAGGGCACACACTAAAAAAGAAATCTTGATTTCAGCCTATTTTTGAGGCTGAATTTAAGGTGTAAACGGAGTCAGACTAATTAAAAAAGGATAGACTTATGCAAAATATATGGGCTTAATTTAAGGTGTAAACGGTTTAAGACTTTGTTTTTACTGTGCAATGTAGTCATGAGTGGACCAATTCCTAGTTTTTTTTTTATGTGAAATATGTGTATTAAAAATGTTTTATTTTCAAGAAACTTGCAATATAATTCTAAGGATGATACGTTGATATTCAAGTTGAGAATTCTGCGAACAATGGAGAGCGGCCAATCATTGGGCGCTTCTTCCTTCCCTCGTAATTAGGGGTAGTTATGAGTTAGTACAAAAATAATTATTTTTTGGCAAAAACATTTTTTGTACCTCTTTTACATTGAGTACCTTTTAATTTTTTGTTTTTTAAATTCAAATTTTATGAAACATTAAAAATTTCAAGTTTTACGCTCTAAAACTTTATTTTGTCCAATGAGGATACATTTATTAAAAAGAAAAAAAAATTCATGAGTGTGCATAAGAGGTGTTAAAGTATAAGATACATGGTGACGTGTTCAATATTGAGACCAAATAAAAAGATTTTTAACGATCGCGCGTGAAACCTGAGCTTGAGAGTATATGGTGTCGACAAATAATTTTCAAGGTCGGAATTTCTAGCAATGCCGCTCATTTGCAGAAGGTCAACCTTCAGAATAAAAAAAGCAAAAAAAAAATAGAGAGAGAGAGAGAGAGAGAGAAGTATAAAATTTTGCACAAATCCAATATAACGAGTCTCGGATGTTAGCAGAATGGCCAAAAATTGGCAATAATACATTTCGCTTGTGTTATAGGTTGATATAGGTGCGCCCAGTTAAATAACAATAATCAAGCGTGAATTATCACGCTTCACGGGCGACGAGTCGTAAATATATAAAATCAAGCACGACCCTCACATTATTAACCTTTTAAGTTTCAGTCTACGCTCTTTTGGATTGCATATATATATATATATATATATGTGTATAATCCCTTCTCGTTCAAAGATGTTTTTCCGTTATTTTTAATATACAATGCAACCTCCCGTGCAGAAATTTCCACCTTTCTTCCCGATTTCAGACCTGGCCCCGGCCAGATTATCTGGTCTGGCCCCGGGTCAGTAAATGTTAGTGGCCCCGGTCGTGGCCAGGCCGGGTTGCCCCAATAATAAGATAAGTAAAAATAAATTTTTATAGAGGAGTGCAGAACTCAAGAAGGCTATAGAAACAGGAAGTACACGTTAGGTAGTGGGGGTACGTGACAATTTGGTTTTCTGAAATGGGCGGATAAGTTGCAAGACGCAGTAGCCTCCTGCGCATATTACGAACAGGTGATAATAAAAAAGCAGATATTTATTTTACCGAAGCATATACGTACGTATAGAATCAGTGTTAATATTTTATTCTGAATTACCGCCAGATGGTAAGTCAACAGTTAGTCTGCGCAGAAGGCTACCGCGACTTGCAACTTATTCTATTGCTCTGCCTATTTCAGAAAACCCTTTTTCTTACGTATTCGTACGGTACCTCCCATTTCTAGTCTTCTTGGCCTAACTTTTGTTTTACTTTGGATACATTAATTATTTATTTCTGTGAATAATATGCCAAAACACAAAAGTACGAAACGTGTACGGAAACATCGACTGTCAACCCAATTTTCATCTCTGCCGAATATATCAAGTCGTAAGTAAAAAATATTATTCACATGATATTACATTACCAAATAAAAAATAACCTAAAAATAGAGATTTTGTATTCTAACTTTATAAATATTGTTTTTATTTTTATAGTTTTACAAATGTTCTAGTAGTATTCCTTTGAAAAAATCCCGAATTTAAGTTAAAAATTCTTTTATTACATCTGACTTCTTATATATTCTTTCACATTTGTTATAATAATAATATGTATAAGTATGAATTTATCACTCGATCGAAATTAGTTTTATAAGAATGATCTTTCTTTCTTATATAATAATAATGATAACAACTATTTTCATGTATGTTAAATATAATTCTATGCCTTATAGCTTCAGATGATTCAAATCATGAAGATGCGAATCTTAATGAGAATATCAGCTCACAGCTAGGACAACAAGATGATTCGCTTAGTTCCCATATGGAAGATTGTCTCACACCAGGCGACATTGATTCAAACTACGAAATTAATGAATCTGAAGACCAAAGTAAATATTATTAATAATAAAGTAAACTTAAAATATTTTTAAAAATTAATTTCAACGTAATGAACGCGAGATCACAGTGATTAACATTAGGTGAAAAGGGGGATATTAATTTTTGAAAGAGATATTTCTTCAAATTAAGTAAAAATTTATTTTATTATAATTCAGGGGCTGAATATTTAATTATTTAAATATTTAATTATTATCTTCTTCTGTAGCCTATATTTCTTAATTCTGAATACAAATTTTTGTTAAAATTCTATTTTTGATTTAAAATTCCAGATTTAAAATTCCATGAATTTTACTATATTCAAATTTATTTATATAACGCATTAAATTTAAGTAAAAATTAAAAAAATTTGCTTCGGATTAATTTCGGACTTAGTAAAATTTCCTCTCAAAATAATAAAATGTACTATGAAAAATTATTATTTCCAGAATTACTTTTACTATTTACCAATAAAATTTCTTTAGAAAAATTTACTTTGGAAATAATCACAACTCATAACAAATTGTACGACGTTCGATTAAATTAAAAAAATATTCATAAAATAATTAAGTGCAGAAATAGTAAAATTTTCAAATAAAAATCTGAGAATGGTAAAAATTGACCGATATTGCAAATAGCTACACTCTAAATCTAAATCAGTAAAAATTTTATTGATTTCAATTCACTGGACGAGTTTTATTTAATTCTTCAGTTGAATTTCACTGATTCATCAAAGAAAATTCATCCACTGCGCATTGAAATTAGTGACATTTTCACTAATTCAGATTTAGACTGTGTGGAATTTTGCTTTTAAGCAGTAAGTTATTTAATATTTGTTGCTATGTATAACAAAATGTCTATATTTAACAAGTGTAAAAAATAATATAAAAACATCTATTAACTTTTAAAAGACTAAAATTTTCCTAAAGTTTGCAAAAATTAAAAAAAAATTTTTTGACAGAGCTACAAAAACTTTTCTAACAAAAAACATTACAATTTACGTGGGTTTTACTCTGAAAAAAGGAAAAGAGGATTTAGTAAATAAGGGGACTAACTGTGATCTCTCTGTATGTATTAATTCAATCATAACTATAATGTAACAATTATAATTGCAGATGACGGTGATTTTAACGGATCTTCAGAATCTGAGGAGAATGAATTTATTGACGCCATCGATAATTTTGAAGAAAATGAACCTGACGAAATAAAGGAATTACAATTATGGGCTGTTGAAAATGGAATTGAACAAAACAGTCTTGATGAAATGTTAAAAATTTTGCGGCGTAGACTCTTGCCCGAATTACCAAAATCAGCGAAAACCTTCTTAGGTACTTCAACAGCAGAGTACGAAATTCAAGAAATGGCAGATTCAGACGGAAGTATGGGTGAATATGTTTATTTTGGTATTAAAAATGGCCTTGAGGAATGCATAGACCCAAACGTACATACCAAATCCACAATTTTTTTGCAAATTAATGCTGATGGTATCGCTTTATCAAAATCAGGCGTAAAAGGGTTTTGGGTCCTATCTGGCAAGGTTTACTATAAACCTGATGTTTATAAACCATTCCCAATTTTAATTTATTCGGGTAATTCGAAACCGGCAGATGTAAGCGAATTTTTAAAAGATTTCATTGAAGAAATAAATATTTTACAGTCGAGAATAATAATGATTGCAAATAATCTATTTAAAATTCGCATTCATTGTTTTATTTGCGACACACCATCTCGAGCATTCTTAAAAGGAACAGTTGGACATGTGGGGATTTTCGCTTGCGAGAGGTGTGAAACTCAGGGATTGAAAGAAAATGGAGTCACTCAATTTCCCATTATCAACTGTAAGGAAAGGACGGATGAATCCTTCAGGAAACAAAATCAGCCTGGTCATCATAAAAGAAAATCTCCTCTTTTAAATGTAAAACCACAGTTGAATATGATTGCTATGTTCGTGCTGGATTTCATGCACCTATTCTGCGAAGGAGTCATGAAACGTCTTCTGCTTAATTGGTTCGTGATAAACACTTATGCAAAACTTGGACAAAATTGGAAGACTGAAGTATCTAGAAGACTTCTTCTAATTCGCAGGTGTATACCATGCGAATTCCAAAGAAAATCTAGATCCTTAAAGTCCCTTTGTAAATGGAAGGCAACAGAATTTAGATTTTTTTTGTTGTACTGCGGTCCTATTGTGATAATGCATGCGTTAAATAGTGATAGGTATAAAAACTTCTTACTTCTTCATTCTGCAACGAGAATTTTGTGCAGCGACAGTTCAAGTAGAATGTATCAAAGTTATGCGAAATCTTATTTAGAAAAATTTTTCTTGAGTTCACGACATTTGTATTTTCGAATACAGGTTCTCAATATGCACCATGCAATACATGCTGTAGATGATGTAATTAAAATGGGCTGTACCTTCAGCGAAATTAGTGCCTTTCCCTTTGAAAATTATCTCGGTAAATTGACAAAACTAATACGTACACCCAATCGACCCTTATCACAGATTTGTCGCAGGTTACACGAAATTAAAACAATAAATCCACCTAAACCACAGTTACCAGTCAAAATTAAAATATTAAAATCCAATGATTTGGAAATTTTTAAATTAAAGTACAAAGAGTGTACTCTAACAACAAAGATGCCAGACAATTTTGTAATTTTAAAAAATAGAAATCTTGTTCGTATTAGAAAAATATATAAAACAGAAGGCGAAATAAGAATAGAAGGTAACATATGGGATACTAAAAATCCAATATTTACATATCCCCTCAATTCAAAATTGTTAAACATGTGGGAACTGCGTAGCAAGCCTTCTAATCGTTTAACCACATTTAATGTAAACGACATCAAACAGAAAATGGTAAAATTATCATTAAATTTCAGTGAGAGAGAACCAAAAAAACATTACTGCATGCCTCTTTTACACCAGTAATAACGTGTTTTACGCTTATATTGCAAAAATTGATTTAAAAATCCGATGTACTGCAATTTTTTTCAAATTATATACACTAATTTAATATTTGAAAGAGAACTTATAACCTTCACAAAAATAACATGATAAATAAATAAAACAAGTAAAAAAAAAATAGATTAGAAAATTAAATTTATTTAAATTATTGCTTTATAAAATTTGAAAATAATGTTATATTTAATTTATTAATAATTAATAATAAATTAATTTGTATTTATATAATAATTTTAATCTATGCAATTAAAAAAATCTTAAATAACTTATCAATTAAATTAAATATATAAAAACATGATTAAAAAATCGAATATTTTATAATCGTTTGTTAGTTTCTCGGAATTTGGATTTCTGGCCTAAAGTGATAATATATATCTAAATCCAAAGAAACAGACTTCTTCTAAAATAATAAATAACTATATAAAAAGTGAAATTTTAATAAGTTTTACACTTATAAAATATATTTTCACTGCTTTATTATTGCTTTTTCTAATAAAATATATGAAAATAAAAAGAGATGTTTTTGAATTTCCCGCTTTATGTTGTTGCATTGGTGTTTAAAAGTGGCAACACTGTTATTCGATTCGATAGTTCTAACTCTGTGCTATATACATTTTTAAATACACGAAACATTTATAGTACACAATAATTATTGTGTTATTAACGTATTTGATGTAATTATATATAAGTGTATAATGTAAGTATTACTTATATAATGTTATTTTTTCTCAAAAAAGTGTCAACAAAATAAAATCAAGGATAAAATCTGTACAGTTAAAAGTTGAAAAGTGACAATTTATAGGTTATGTGTTTCTCGTAGATGAGAAAAATAAGAGTGTTTTCTTTAATTTGGAATATTAATCTATGTAGTGCAGTGCTTAAATATTTAAAAAAAAGTTATGACATGAAAACAGAAACCAACATTTCTATTATACGCGCCATTTAACTTTTTTATAATTCATGAAAAGCGGTTATTTCCTTGTAGTTTTCAATGTTGTTATCCATGAGTTCGAGAACATTCGAGACGATCAACATAATCAGACGTTTGTTTTGAACTCAACCCGTAATGAAAAAGTTTACTTTCCTATTAATTATTTTTTATATCTTATCAGTGTATAAAAAATGATTTTAAAGTTATTAAAAAATTAAAACTAACTAAAGTTTTTTTACAGAGCAATGGCGAATTTAATATTAACCTGCAAACCATTTCAATTAGTCCACTTTACATCATCAGGCAAAAGTGAGATAACTCGAACAGTTGATATAACGTTACTAAAATGGATTAAGTACGATGACAAAAAAAAACAGTTTTTAACAAAATATATGCCGCCTCCTTACACTGAGGAAACAAATAAATTGTTATACGATTTAATACAAAATAATTCAGATATAGTTGACAATAATTGGCCAAATTATGTTGTTAAAATTGTTGGTCATGCAGGTGAGTCAAAAATATATAATAATAAATATATATAATTATATATACATTAATATAATAAAATTTTGTTAAGTAGTTGCTAAAAATCTAAAATAAAAATGGAAAGATTATACGGTATTTTTAAAAATAAATTGCATAAAATTGTTACTTTTTAAATTTAATTTGTTTAAATATATTAAAAAAACATTGTATGATTTATAAAATATTATTTAACAGATACATATGAACAAGCTGTCATGAGATTAAACGAACTCAAGATTAAGGAATTCGCCTATACAGAATCGGAAGTAGACCCAGGGAAAAAGGCAAAATTAGCAACTAGTCAAATTAAACTTCAGTTGAAGTCTTTGCCAGATTTAAAGAATATTATGAATCTTTCTACTATTGGAGAGCCCCAGCCTAGTACTTCTAAAGAAAAATCAACAAATTTATCAAATTTTAAAAAACAGAGAAACTCTACGACTTTTTCAGGTTAGTATATTGGTTTTGGAAATCAATTGAGAATATTAAAATTTATATTTTTCACTAATAACATCGTTAAATTCGTCGTTTGAGAAATTAATTCCTTTATTTGTTTTACGTATTTTTATAAATTTTCAAATCCAAATTATATAATGTATAAAATTAAATTTTGATATTTTTATAGACAAAGCAGCAGTCAATTCTCAAAATAGTATAAAAAGGAAGAAAAAAAAACAAAATTCTGGTGTTCACCGTAAGTATATTTTTCTTATTAATTTCTATTTTTCGAGAATCTTAAAAATGTAAAATCATTTTATTTCACAATTTTTTTTAACTGAGGACAAATTAAAAATCAATATTGTTAACAATTTTTCAATCGTAATGACAATAATTTATTTTCTTGATGGTCAAAATTGAAAAATATGTAAAAAATTATTTAAAGTTTAAATGGTTTTTAGGCAAGAAGATAGTAGACTCTGATTCATCAAGTAATAGTGATTCAGTTCCCAATAAAAGAAGAAGGGAGATGTTAAAGAATAATTCTAGTACTCGAAGTAAGTATATTTTCTTTATTAATTTAAATTTTTTGAGAATCTTAAAAATGTCAAATCGGTTTATTTTACAATTTTTTTTTACTTGGGCCAATACTGCAAAATCAAGCACCATAGAATACATTGTACTCACTTTTAAAACTATTAAGACATCTTATTTATCTATTTTCAATCTTAGAAATTAATGCATTTTAAGATGCTATTAATAGCTTTTGGAAACAACATAAAAATGACTACCAAAATATCTTAAAACAAGATGCCTTCTTTTTATAGTGAAATTAAAAAATAATATTGATAACAATTTTTAAATCAAAATGACAATAATTTATTTTATTTTAGACAAGATTATAGTAGATTCCGGTTCTTCAGATAATGGCGATTCTGTTTTCAATAATAGAAATAAGAAGGAGGCGAAAAAGAATTTTAATACTCAAGGTAAAAAAAATTTTCTTTACTGAGATAAAGTTTTTTCTAGATAATAAAGAAGGTAGAATCTTTTTTATATGGGGCATTTTATTTCAAAATTATGTACCCCTAGTAAACAATTGACAATACAAGACATTTTTAAAATAATTATTTCCCCCATTCAATTAAATCGAATTACTTTTACAATGAGTAATTTTGAAAGAGAAATTTCTAAACTTTATTATTGTACAAACATTTTTTTAAAAAAATTTTTGTACAATAATAAAGTTTAGAAGTTTCTCTATCGAAACTACTCATTGCAAAAGTAATTCGATTTAATTGAATGGGAGAAATAATTATTTAAAAATTGTCTTATATTGTCAATTGTTTAATAGAGGTATAATTTTAAAATAGAATGCCCCATATATTCTTCTGACACTTGGAAATATTATAAATAAAAATTGTTAACAGTTTTTGCATTATAAAAATAGTTTCCATTTATGAATAAACTAATATAAGTATGGTTTAGAGAATCCAATACGTGAATTTTCTGACGATGAGGATGTTTCGCCAGATCTAGACTTTGGTCTTACGGATTTTAATGCGTATGAAGAAAGGAAAAGTTTAGGGAATCCACGAAGAACAACTGAAAACGTAAAGGAAAAAATATGTGATAAAAAAAACAATAGTCGTGAAAGCAAATATGAAAAAAGTAAGAATAAAAAATTGTATGCATAAATTTTGAAAGGACTATTTTCTTACATATATTACACAATTTCGAAACAATAAAATTTTTTCAATTTTCTTAGATTTTTCATCTGTAATGCGAGAAATAAAATCATTACGAATTGACATTAAGGATGTACATGATAATACAAAATTATTAATTGGAATGTTAGAAAATCTTGCTATTTTAAACTTGGCCGACAAAAAAAGTTTCGAGGCTGAATATAACTTAATTTTGCCTCTGCAAACTTTTGACGACGTAGAAATTCTTAATCAAAAACTTGCAAATGAGGATTGTAATAAACATTTTGTAAGTAAAAAATTTATTATGTATTAGTGCTCCGTAAGTTTTAGTTCTATGATATTATTATATCCTTTAAGTATAAATTATTTAAATTTGCTTGCTTCCTTTTAAGACATTTTTTATACATCGAAATGTTTATTTATTTATATATATATTTATATTTTTATTACAGAAGGCGACGTTACAATTGTCATTAAGTAAAGATGTTGGAGTAAGAAAAGTTTTAAATGCAATAATTAAAAAATATCTATGTAGAGACATTGTACTTAAATTGACTGCGACGAAACCAAGTCCTGGAAAAACAATTTTCAAAAATATGAAAATGTGTTCGAGCTTATTGGGTAAAATATTAAATTTTATGAAATAAATTGCATAAACAAATATATTACAAGGTAAATTTAAGTAATTTTTAATAAATTTATTTTCAGAGGTTGCCACAGAAAAATTTCAAATTAGTGATGATGAAGTACTATCTCACCTTGGCATTATATTTGGCAATGCCAAGGATTGGGATGGTCATCGTAATCGAAGAAAAAATGATAATTAGTTAATAATTTTCAAACTCTTCAAATCGTTTAAAAATTATAAATTTATGGTTTTGTTTTATTAATCGACTTTTTTGTAAAAGTCATCCAAAGACTGGGATGGTCGTTTTAAGAAAAAAAACAAACAAACTGACCATTAATATACAGTATAAGTTAATAATATTTTGTGCAATTTAAATAAAACTTAAATAAACTTAATATTATTGTTTTTATTTTATTAATGATACATTAGGGAATACAGTATACTGACTACTGTATGGTTTACCATACCAAAAAAATTTGAATGGTAGTCAAATCGGGAAAAATTTGATGGCCCCGGTCGGGTCCCCAGCAGGGAACCAGATCGGGCCCCGAGCCATGGCCCCGGTCGGTTTTATTGTTTCATCCAGGCCGGGGGCAGGCCAGATTTCCCGGTCTGGCCCCGGTCTTGCCCGGTCTGGCCCTGGCCAGGGCCCGGTCAAAATTTCTGCACGGGCTCTTTCTCTCACACATGTGAGGTATAATAAAAGTAGTAATGCATTAAAAAGTCATTAAGCACAAAAAAAAAAATTAAAGTAATGAAAAAAAGGGGGAAAAAAAAATTTGCGAAATGAGCATTTCAAAATGAAACGGTGTATATTACGTGTCATTACGATTAGTAAAGTTGCAATTTATTGCTTATTTGATTGCAAGAAACGTGTGTTTTATGAAAATTAATATCAGCTGATAAAAGCTAATTTCATTTTTGAAATAATCGAGTATTATAATAATTTTTAGTATGTTTATATATTTTTATTGGCACACGTGCTTTATATATATATATATATATATATATATATATATATATATATATATATATATATATATATATATATATATATATATATATATATATATATATATATATATATATATATGTATGTGTTTTTACAATCCAAAATGTTTGTCCAAATGACTCAGTGTTTCTGCAAAAAAAATACTTTTATATCTCTAAAAAGAAAATAATTAATATATAATTTTTAAAAATACTTCCAATAAAAGTGTATGAGTAATTTTATTATTAAAGCTCAATTATTAAAAAAAATTTCGTACAGTAAAATAGAATTTTAATTTTTTAATCAAAATTAAATCGTTTTTTCTCAACAAAATTTGTTATTTTTATTCAACAAGAAACTTTTCCATGGTTAGTGTGCCTATAGCCAAGTGGACAAAGCTACCGATTCCCCATGCAAATATCCAGGGTTCGATTCTTTAGAGAGGTAAAATTTTTTTTTCAAAAAAAAAAAAAAAGAAAATAGTTTCTTGTAAAATAGTACATGGTCAGCCGGGGTAAATCCGAACGCTTTTAGTAAGTTTCAACAATAACATAAGTTTTTTCTTTTAAAATACAATACTTCCGGTATTTTGGTGCATGAAGTTGTTATTTTACTTCCATAGAACAATTTTATAGGGTAGCAAAAATTTTTGATAAATTACAATCGCAGGAAACTTAGCGTTCGTATTTACCTCGATATTTTGCAACTTTCCTAAAATACCGGGGTAAATACGAACGCCGCACTGTATTTCAGAAAAATCTTAGGGAAAATAAATTTAAAGTATTGCAATTGTTAAACTTATATAAAAACTCAAAAAAATACGATAATAAACCTATTATGTAATAATGCATCATATATAAATACAAAAATCAAACAGGTTAAAAATTAAAATGCATTACACAATTAAAACCTTCAATAACTTTATCAAATCATAACGGATTTTTGCAAAACTTGGTACAGAAAGTATTTTGGAGTGATTGAATGTAAATACAAAAATAAAAGTGAAATTTTTTAAATTCAAAATGGCGGACTTTCCTAAAACTTATTTTTAAAAATGATCTGCTAACTCCAAATTCGTAATCAGCGACCCTGAAACACCCCGAGTAACAATTTTCGAGCGAATCCAATGAATTTTTTAATTCCCGTCCGCCATATTGGATCCGCCATTTTGAATTTTGAAAAACTGACTTCAAATTGGTAGTCAGCGACCCCAAAAACCCTAGAATACCAAATTTTATTAAGATCCTGAAAAACTTTTTTCAACAAACCATTTGGCAAAAAAAGTGGAACACTCCTTCGAGAGAACAGAGATTAAGTTTCTGCTTATTAATTACTAACGAGGATACATATAGAAAGAAAAACTTTTTTCTATGTACTTTTATAATGTTAAAATAATAGTGTAATCAAATAAAAACAATTTTTGATATAAGAAAAAATTATTGAAAATACCGTTCGGATTTACCCCGGTTTTCCAATTTTCCGGGGTAAATACGAACGGTCTGATATTATTAATAAAATTTTACAGAAGGCAAAAATGAAAAATAGTTTCTGTTCTAGTATTCATAACAAACAATTATAAATAATAAAATGAATTTTTAGCTTCCTTTTCTTCAAATACGAGACAAAATACTGAAAGAGTGTCATCTTTGATTTTCAATCTTTTTTGCAATACTCGTTATCATTGTTTATGCTGTTGCTAATTAACAAACGAAAAATGGGATAATACTTAGAATCTCTTGAAGAGGATCTGAGGTAGAAATTCTCATGTCTAACTTATTTTTTAAAATTTTAATTAAGCTGAAATAATTAGCGTTCGGATTTACCCCGGCTGACCCTAAATGTGGCATCCTGAATTTTCGCAAACTGGCGAGAAAATTGTCGCGTCATTTGCTTCTGGCACATGTGCCACTTTTGCTTTTATTATTATATTAATTATTATTATTTTAATATTAAATATTATTTAACAATAAATTTCAAATCAAAATAATTTTTTGGTTTCAGGTCAAAGAATTTGATACAGAAGCTGCATGTTCCACAGATTTTAATGCAAATAAAACTGGTATTATGACCTACGGAAATCTGCTATAGATTATTATTTTAGAAGGCGAAGAAATTGAACAAATTCTATTAGACGTATCAAAGCTTTGTTAATACAACAAATTCTATTGCCGATTTAACAATTTAGTTTTGTTATTTCAACTGTTCCATAACAATTTTCATTGTTCATCAAACAATTCTGTTTGCTCACCGAACAATTCGAATAGTTTTAATAGCAATCCAATTTAAAAAATTTTTTTTGTCCCAAAAACAAATAGAACTGCTGGTTCTATATGGACAATCCGGAATTGCTGTGTAGACTTAATTTTTAGAAACTACGACAATTCTTTTTTCTCCGTGTATTTTTTTACCTGCTGGAAGACATTTATATATTTTTTATTTTCGAGCGAGAAAAGGAGGGTCGCGGTTCCCCCTCGGACATGAAAAAGAATTCTTAATTAATCGTGCAATTACTCATTTTACTCACTCTTGGCTTTTTGTTTTTACTATCGCTTTTAATTTATAATCCGTGATGCGAGCCGCTAAAATATTATCTATATATAGTTGGCAAATTATGCGCGGATAAGATATTTTATATATATATATATGTATATACAAATGCATACGCGACTTGGAGAAAAAAATTTATTTTTAATAAGTGATAAGTATTACACACGTACAAATGTATATATAAAATATATATATATATATCTATAGTTTGAGAGAAATTTATGTTAATTTATGGAAGGTATACCTGCAAAGCAGTCAAGACTACGAGGACATCTACTTGTTCTCTGTTGTTAAAATTTCTCTCTGTTTTGATAACAGACATGTAATACACTTTTTTCAATGTCCAAACATAAAGATTTCATTTCATTTTTATATTCACATTATCAATTTATTTAAAATTTTTTTTTTCTTTTGCTTTTTTTTTAAATATACAGGATATGCATGAAAAAAAAATTAAGTGAATAATAACATTTCGAATTATATCTTTGTGAATAATGTTGTGTGAACAAAACATTTTTAAGCTTTACATATGGAATATTCCATGTGAGATTTTCATTGAAAAAAATTTCTTTTTTGACTCGGTACATTTTTTTTTTTGAAATTTTTGTAAAAAATAAGAAAATACGTTTTTTTTTATTTTTTGATTTGATAAAAATTATGGAAGTTGGAAATTTTTTTAATTTAACGTCCGTTAAAAGCCAAATAGTTTTTAAAATGCATTTTTCTCTGTTATTTTAACGGATAAGAAATAAATTTGTTTATCTGACTAAACATTTTTCTCAGTGTACAAAAAATACAGTTAATTAATTCAAATTTTGGTTAATTAACCAAAAATTTTGATTTTAAACAAAATTTGGTTGTTTCAGAACAAATTTTTTTGAGTGTATTCTTTTATTTAAAAAAAGTACCATTTTTTTTTTGGTATAACTAAAAGAAATTAAATTACATAACCTATAAGCAATTATCGCAAAAATTTTAAATTATTTCCCATTTTTATAATAATTATAATAATAATAATAATTACGAAAAAAATTCAATAAGATTTACGGTACTGCTTGCGACTGATGATATATTTTTCAATAAAAATTTTTTGAAGATGAAACCGCACAAAAGTGAAGAAAACAAATAACAATCATGTAACATATGTCGAATTGTAAGAAATAATAAGGCGTCAAGTGTATAACGATGTCAAAATGTAGGTCAGACATCAAACGATATACCGATAATAATTAATGGGGTAAACCTCTCTCGTTTGCAGTTTACTTCATTCAAACCCGAATATAAAAATGTCAATTATCTCTTGCGTTCATTGCCAAAAAGAACAGTTAGTGCAAATAAACTCTTATATGCCTATATATATATATATATATATATATATATATATATATATATATATAAATATACAGGAAACAAAAATATATATTTCATTGAACAAACAAATATATTTCACAAGATTTATAAATCACACCATTGAATTATTACAAAAATATAAAATAGTAATAAAAAATAATCAATAAATCATAAGAATATACAATATTATATTTATATTTGTTTTTTATAATATTATAAATATTTATTTTATTATTATATTTAAGATTTATAAGAATATAAAAAAATAATAAAAAACAAAAAAAAAATAATATAAATAAAAAAAATTTTATTCTGAAAATGATTTTTCAAAAAATGTTTAAAACCAAACAAAATTTTCTTATTCGTCCAATTTGAAAAAAAGTCCCGTCAACTTTAAAAAAAAAAAAATTGTTATCATTAAGCTTGACAAAGAACTGATAAAATATGTAGTAAACTTGTTATAAAATATCAGTTAAAAAAAAAGAAAAAAGAAACAGAAAAAACTGATGTTCTACTTGTAAAAATGAGCCAAACGTTTTGAACGTTCAAATGAACGAAATTTTTTATTGCAACTTTTTTAAGTAGAAATTTTATTACAAAATATTGTTTTAAATATCTAAAAAGTTATTAATTTAATAATTGTTTACTTTAATGTTTTTTTTTTACATTGCCATTATAATTTTTAATAATTTATAGATTGAAAAAAATATTTTGTTCATTTGAACGTTCAAAACTTTTGCCACATTTGTAAAATGGGAATTTTTTAATATACAATGAAGTATATATTTATAAAATATAATATGGAGAAATTATTATTAAACAATATATGACAATTGAATTTTAATCAAATTATCTTCAATTCTTATGTAAGAACAATAAAGAGAGCGCGCATATTCTCGATAACGAGAAGAGCGTTTTATTGTTTTAAAGAGGGACATAGGAAAATTCAGTGACGCGAATAAATATTTTTTTAAAAAAAGAAAAAGAAACAGTGCATTCGTTAGAGAAGACAAAAGCTTTGCTTTTGCAATCGTCATCTGTAAAATTATCATCGTGATTGCAGTGCCATTTAAGATATACGCCTTTCAAGATGACATCGTAAAACATAAAAAAAATTTAACTAAACTAAATTTTATTTACTTATATTTTCATAAATATTATGGAAAAAATAGTTATTTTACTCCCTATGATCTAAAAACGCTAATTTTACTCCCTAGAGGCTGAAAAAAATAATTTTACAATACCTAGAGCCGAAAATAGTTACTTTGATTCCTAGGTCTGAAAATAACTTTTTCTGCTCTAGGGAGTAAAATAACTTTCTCAGTTCTAGGTGGTAAAATTATTTTCTTCAGCACTAAGGAGTAAAATAACTTTTTCAGCCATAGTGACTAAAACAACTATTCTTAGCTAAAAATGATATTTTTTTTTAGATAATTTTCTCCCTAGGGTAGAAAAGCATTATTTCACTCCCTAGTGTCTAAAATAATTGCATTTACACGTATATTTTAATAAATAAATTTTTTTTTGAAAATTAATTTTATTCAATTTCCTCCTTCACTTTATAAATAAAAAACGAGATCCGCAATGAGTTTACATTTCGATATTATGATCTTTTTTTTGCGCGCAGTGATATTGTTATTTTTGTTATGAACGGAAAGATCCGCATTTGTTTTATATATAAAAGCGGATTCACCAGTTCCGGCAATAAATGTACATTTTACTCTGGTGTCCTTGAGAAAATATGAAGAAATTGAAGGGACTTAAAGCGACCAAGTATAATTTTCTATTGTAAAATCCCACACCGCGCCAACACGAAACCTCTATAAAATTACGCCGAGAGAATTTGATAAGTAAATACGCCAAGTGGGCAAAAAAAAAAAAAAACACGCGCGCCCGTCGAATATTATACGCTCAGTCAGAAAATTATATTTTTTATCGCAACCATATTTATCTCTCTCCCTCTCTCTCTCTCTCAAAAGGGAGAATCAAATTTTTGTGGTTTACCTGTCATTGTCTTTTATAATTATTG
The DNA here is from genome assembly GCF_019393585.1 of Leptopilina boulardi. Classification (NCBI taxonomy): domain Eukaryota; kingdom Metazoa; phylum Arthropoda; class Insecta; order Hymenoptera; family Figitidae; genus Leptopilina; species Leptopilina boulardi. Next base: position 1,549,110 of record NW_026137881.1, on the reverse strand, counting down.
TAATTTGGAAAACACATTTTTTTTTTTAATCCACTGTCAGAATTTTTATTTGCTTGAATTTTTATTTAACATAATAGGCATTTTAAAGAATTTTTATTAGGTAGAATTTCACTTGCATAGAATTTTCATTTTATTCTTTCAGATGAATTTTCATTTGTTCGAATTATTATTTGATATAATTTCCATAAAACCGATTTTTCTGCAGAATTTTTACTCAACCGAAAAATCATTTCACAGAATTTCTAATTGATAGAATTTTCATTTGTCCGAAATTGCAAATGTCCGAACAAACAATCGATTTCGGCGCGATTTTTAAAAACAACCAATCACAATTTTATGGATAATTTTTGATTTTCAAAATCGCGCCGAAATCGATTGTTTGTTCAGCCATTTGCAATTTCGGACAAATGAAAATTTTATCAATTAGAAATTCTGTGAAATAATTTTTCTGTTAAGTAAAAATTCTGCAGGAAAAACGGTTTTATGGAAACTATATCAAATAATAATTCGAACAAATGAAAATTTATCTGAAAGTATAAAATGAAAATTCTATATGCAATGAAATTTTACCAAAAAAAAAAAACTCTTTAAAATGCCTATTATATTAAATGAAAATTCAAGCAAATAAAAATTCGGACAAATAAAAATTCTTTGAAGTGAATTTTAGGTTATATAAAAATTCTGTAATATAGAAAATCGTTTTGATGAAAATTCTGCAAAATACTAATCCGAACAAATAAAATTTGGGCTCAAAAATAATTAGGACAAATGAAATTCCATAAAATGAAAATTGTAACTAATGATTTTTAGAACATAATCATGCGTCACTTTAAAGATGATTTTTTAGTTTTGAGGTTATGTTAGTACCTCCATCTTTTTTATGAAAACTGAGGCTAAATTACAAAAAGATGAGAATTCATTCTCATGAATAAAGTTACCCTTGCAATATAAGAAGCACCCTGCTGTGCACTGTAAGCTATATATATATATATATATATATATATATACCACACGCTATGATACGTAACACAGTGACCAATCGTGTGTCTGAATTTTTTTTTTTATGTTTGAAAAAATTTTTACGGATTATTTTGCCCCTTCATATGCGGTGTCTCTTTATATGAAAACGGCGCGCGGTCGTTTTGCACTTGTCGAAGACTATGCACTTAATTAATGCATCATGAATTAAACGCTCGAAATTATATCACTGCATGAATATTAGACTCGATTCGTACAAAATATACATATTACACACATAACATCACGCGCACAATTATCCATTAAATTGCTTTTTAAACTTAGTCAATTTAATATTTAATGATTCAAATTAATATATCACTTTAATTTTATTTTATACAATTTATTTCATGCTGTGATTTAATTTTTTTTTCTTTTATGAATTTAACGTTTAATTTATATTTATCTAATTGAAATATTTTTCAACTTTTAAAAATTCCATCTTCGCCTGGGATCGAACCTCTGTTTCTAAATTGCAAGTCGGGAGAGCTTTGACCACTGGACTACCATCATCTTTGTGAGAGATTTAAATTAATTGTTCTAAGCTATACGAGAGCAAATTAAATTATTTGGTTGTCGTAACCCAAATTTTGGTTGGAATTTTAAAAATGTTCAACCAAATAATTTTGTTGGCCTAACGCTAACTAAATGTTTGGTTGAGATAACTAGGACTTTGTTTTAGCCAAGTAAAATTTTGGTTACGACAACCAAAATTTGTTACAACAACCAAAATTGTCAAACAAAAACATTCTTCTTTTTTTTTTGCAAATACAAAATCATTTTTTAAACTAAATATTCAAATTTAGGACTTAATTAAACAATCGAAAAATTAATTATAATTAGTTAAATATTTTATATATTTCACCGTCCGACAAAATTCAACCTTTTTTTTGAACCACAAAAAAAAAATACAACATTTTTGGAAATTAGCACAAAAAAAAAAAAAAGTTACCCGTGTCTGGCCGTTTTGCTAGATCAAGTCGTTTGTGGTTTTTTGGGGCTGAAAACAACTCCTAAATGAAAAGTAACAAGATATCTTTTAGAAATTATTAATTTTTTATAAAACTTGGTATTTGGGAGTTATTGGCGTCGTTGATTATTAATCTGATGTCAGATTTTCAAAATTCAAAATGGCGGTCAAAAAAGAAGTTATTAATTTTTTATTTTAAATCCGCCATTTTAAATTTTGAAAACACAACATCTGATTCCACATCAGCGTCCCTAAAAACCCCTAAATACCAAATTTTATAAAAAATTAATAACTTCTTAAAATTTTGACCGCCATATTGGATGCACCATTTTGAATTTTGAAAATCTGACATCAGATGAATAATCAGCGACCCCGAAAACCCCCAGATACCAAGTTTTATAAAATATTAATAATTTTTAAAATATATCTTGTCACTTTTCATTTAGGGGTTATTTTCACCCCTAAAAACCGCACAAAAGACTTGATCTAGCAAAACGGCCAGACACGGGTATTTTTTTGGGACCTAGTTTCCAAAAATGTTAGATTTTTTTGTGAGTCAAAAATCGTGTCAGACGGTTTTTTACTTCCCTCACCAATTATCGAAATTCTGAAATACAAGATTAAAGTAAAAATTCCATATTAAAAAAAAATAAATAAAATAAAAAAAAAAAAACTAATTACTGAATACAATGATAATTTTTAATGGAAAAAAATATGGAGTAAAATATAAAGTTTTAAATAATTAATTGTATAGTTTGTTATATCCCAATGGGAAACTGCCACGAGTAACCATTGGCGTATTAATGGCCCAATGATGGGGGCCAATGAAAAAACCATTGGCACCCAATAATGGACCATTATTGGTAAAGTCATGGGCTGTCCACGCCGATGCCAATGATTGGCAACCATCATTGGCAAATTATTGGCAACCAATAATTAGCCAATATTAAAAATTTTAATAATAATTTAAAAAATCAATAATTTAAAAAAAAATTTATATTTTTATTATTTTTTAATAGTTATTATTATTATTATTATTTTATTTTTAATAATTAAATTAAAATAAAAAAATGGTCATCAAAGTATTAGTGAAACTATTTCTTCCAAAAAAGAGTTTGTCTCAAATCCAATTAATAGGAGAGACATCGGGCAGAAAAAAATTTCGACGAGAAAAAAATTTTAGATCACTGCTTATATACCAATCATGTGGCATCTCAACTGCGAGAAACAGTGATGTTCGCCCTCCCTTTGCGGCGTTGAGTGAACTAAAGTCCAGAGCTGAGCCATCAGCGCAGCGCGGGAACATTTGAAAAATTTGATTTTATTAGATATTTTATTTTATTTTAAATATGACAAATAATTAACTTAATAAATAATTAATGTCATTAATAATTATTAATAACATAATGTCATACTTAATAATTCGTTAATTATTATAAAATAAAATATCTAATAAAATCAAATTTTTTAAATGTTCCCGCGCTGCGCTGATGGCTCAGCTCTGGACTTTAGTTCACTCAACGCCGCAAAGGGAGGGCGAACATCACTGTTTCTCGCAGTTGAGATGCCACATGATTGGTATATAAGCAGTGATCTAAAATTTTTTTCTCGTCGAAATTTTTTTCTGCCCGATGTCTCTCCTATTAATTGGATTTGAGACAAACTCTTTTTTGGAAGAAATAGTTTCACTAATACTTTGATGACCATTTTTTTATTTTAATTTAATTATTAAAAATAAAATAATAATAATAATAATAACTATTAAAAAATAATAAAAATATAAATTTTTTTTTAAATTATTGATTTTTTAAATTATTATTAAAATTTTTAATATTGGCTAATTATTGGTTGCCAATAATTTGCCAATGATGGTTGCCAATCATTGGCATCGGCGTGGACAGCCCATGACTTTACCAATAATGGTCCATTATTGGGTGCCATTATTGGAATTATATTGGCATCCCTGGCTCCCATTATTGGGCCATTAATACGCCAATGGTATTTTTCCCATTGGGATCCTCTGTTAAGGTGAAAATAATCCGATTAAAGGAAAAGGAGTGGTCGGCGTAAATATAACCAAACGAAATTCAGTGGATCCATTCTCGACAATAAGGAGAGGTACACCAGGGGATATTTTGATATAATCGTAAGCATATATATATATATATATATATATATATGAGATTACAAGCGTATTCCATCCATATTATATTATCTTCCATCACAATTTGCTTCGCATAAGGAAATTAAATAACTTAATGCTTCAATGAATGTTAAACTTATTTTCCATTCAAAATTAACTATATTGTTATTTTTACATATTTTATATTTTTACTTTTGTTGTTTTAATAAAAATTTATAATTTTTCTTTTAAAATTCTTTTATTAACATAAAAAAAAAAAAAATTTGTTCGTTATTTTGAACATTGACAATTTTTTGTTTTTTTTCCCACAATTTTTTTTTTTTCATTTTGTTACTTATGACATAAAATATTTTTTATATTTGTTATTTTGTGTTTATAAATTTTTCAAAGTTTTGAAATTTTTATGTGTAAAAAATAGCAAATAAAAAAAAATATTTTTTTTCGTATCAGTAAGAAATTAAACACAAAAAATTTAGTGTAAAAAATAACAAAGTAAAAGTAGACAAAAATTTCAAATTTTTTTTTTCCAAATGTAAATAATACAAAGAAAAATGATAAATAATTAAAATAACCAAAGTAGAAAACATCGATTTTAAAATTAATATCTTTGTTCAATCCAACATTTTTTTCGAATAATTTAGGTGATTTTGATCTTTAAAATGGTGCTAACTTTTTTTGTAGAAATGTAATTTTAAAAGTTTGCAACTTTTTACAGTAAAAAAAAAACAATTTCATATAATTATTATTTTAAAAAAACGATTATATAATTCTAACCTTAGCCTTTTTAACAGATGCATCAAATATTTTAAACCGCAATGTAACAAAAGCACACACGATTTAAAAGAAATTCGATCACTCCCGAAACAACGTGTTTAAAATTAATAAAAACAAAATACTATTTTTTTCTATAAAAATTTAATTTAAAGTATTTCGAACACTTTCGAAACAAAACAAAAAAAAAAAATAACTAATATAAAATTACAAAAAAAAAAATCAATACTAAAATTTTTTTTGTTTGCGATTTATAAAATATTCAAACACTTTTTTAATTTTTCGTTTTTTCTAAAATATTCGAATAAATAAAGTTGCTATATTTATTTTAAATGCATGAAAATATTAAATGAAAGACAATAATAAAAAATAATAATGTTTAATGCAGCGAAATTTTTAATATTAGAAAATATTTAAACTCGCGTTGAGCACGTCTAAACAGGTCAATACACGAATTGCAACTGATTTAATTGTCGCTTGGTGTTTTCATCTTCACCTCTATTATGATTTTGATTTGTTGCCCTTTTATACTCTAATGTAAACATACCAGCTCAAGCTTTCAGGTATGAAGGTAATAACATTTTCAAAATAAATTGTCGGACATTTAAATAATTTTGAAATTATTATTTAAAATATTAAAATTTTTCAATATTATATACTATAATAATTACTGTGAGAAAAAAATTTTGCGAAATATTAATATTTAGTTTACAAAGTCTAAAATAAAAACACTATCCTTCACGTTTTCACAACAATACACTGTTATCTTTAGAAATTGAAAAAAATTTATTATTAAATAAAATATAAAGATTAAAAAAAATTTTTAAATAAATTATAAATGACATTAAATATTAAATATTTGGGGAATTCCACGTGAAGTGATCAAAGGAGAAAAATATGTTCTTTCTCTTGTAATTATTTTTTCTCTCTTAAATATTAAAATAATATAATATTGTATATTCAAAATATATAATATGATAATATATATAAATATAAATATATATTTAAAAAATATAGGATAAATGTCCCAATTACTGTGATGTACAACCCAAGACCAATTTTAATGATAAAATAATAAAACTGTAAATGAAATAATTATTTAATTATTTTTGTTAAATCACTATTAGTGTCTATTAAAATAGAAACGATACTTTAAACTTGAAAAAATAACAAATATATTATTAAAAATATTAACTTTTTTTGAAAATGCCATATGCTGGTATTACTGCAAGTTTGCATGAATTACTGCGAATGATGTGCACCAATTACTGCAACGCTAAAAGTGTTGATTTAGAGGTTAGGTTGACTGGATAGACCACAGTAATAGCTGCGTGAGAAAAATATACGCATGCTCTAATTACTGTGATAGGTTCAATTGTAAGTTGAATAAATAATTTGATAATAGTCGAAATATCCATCATTAGTGGATATAATATCAAATATCATTTGAAATAAGTTTTAAAGTCATTTTTAAACAGTTTTATGTTCACAATTACTAAGTTTTACTAATTTTATAAAAATCGCAGTAATTGGCACATTAGCAGTAATTCATACACTTACCCTATATTTTAATATATTCAAAAATTCAAAATTCTATCCTGAATTTTCAGATTTAATTTTATTTCCTTCTCTAAAAAATTTGTTACATTGAGTAAAAAAAAAATAGAGGTATTTTGTTCCTGGGGATTAAAATGTCCATTTTACTACCTAAAGTTAAAAATAGAGCTATTTTGACCCTATATATTTCATATTCTCCATTTTTGTTAATCCTCCCACATTGTATCACATTTCTAAGGCAATTAAACCTTATAAGATACAATTATACATTGTAAAAGTCATTTTATACCTTCTAACTTGGATTTGAAGATTATATATATATATATATATACTGAAACTTCAAAAGTTATTACATTGTATGGAAAATATCAAATTTATTTCGTTTCTAAAAAAAAAATAATAATGATACACTTATAATATTTTTCTCAAGTTTCTATATAGAGATTGTTTATTTGCGCGCATTAAATCTGAATAAAGAAAATTCGTTCCACATTCGTGCATGTATTTACATTTATTGAATAAAAGAGAGAGAAAGAAAGAATTATGTATCCAGAAAAAAGATTTCTTTACTTTAAAGAAATCAATTTCTTTAAAAAAATTTTCATTGATACAAAGAAATTGGTTTCTTTAAATCAAAGAAATCTTTTCTGTTGTTGTAAAGTACGATTTAAGAAATGATAATTTTTTTTTTAAAGATAAACGTTTTTTCTTTTTGTTTTAAAAAGATTTACTATACTTCGTAAGGTTAATCTTATTTACAAGCGTTCTCGTAGGAAGTAATTCATAAATCAAAAGAAAATAAAAATTAAGATAAAAGAAGGATAATCTTTGGAATCTTTTCTAGAAACTCAACCTATCAATCGAAAGTCATCGATTTAAGTCACTTCCTTCTAATATTTATCTCATTTGTTTATCTCTCTTATATATGTGATTCCGCACTAATATCGTGATATAATTTTTCCATGGCTTGACCAATGCGATATTGATCGCTATTTTCTAATTCACTGTTTAAAATTTTTTTCATTAAAACTATTCTTTGAAGTTAATATACAGTAAACTACAATTTTCAGAAAAAATTTTATCGATGAAATAGAAAATTAATAAATATTTATGTCCCCCTTCTGTTGGTCGAATAAAAATATTTTGAAAAAATATTAAAAATTCCTTCACATTATTACTGTCACTTTTATTTTTTATATAATTTTCAAAATTACCGGCATTATTTCAAGTTTTGTGTTTCATGGTTGGTACGCTTGTATACATTTCACAAGATTCCTAACCAAATATTACAATGTTACTGAATTCAGTCGTCAACAAAACAAATTTTTTTTTTCTGATAAACAATTGCAAAACAAATTAGTTTGTTTTCATTTGTCATAATTATTTTTGAGCCCAACTTCTATTTATTCGGATTAGTATTTTGCAGAATTTTCATCAAAACGATTTTCTATATTACTGAATTTTTATATAACCGAAAATACACTTCACAGAATTTTTAATTTTTAGAATTTTTATTTATAAGAATTTTTATTTGTCAGAATTTTTATTTGCTCGAATTTTCATTTTATTCTTTCAGATGAATTTTCATTTGTTCGAATTATTATATTTGATATAATTTCCATAAAACCGATTTTTCTGCAAAATTTTTACTTAACCGAAAAATCATTTAACAGAATTTCTAATTGATATAGAATTTTCATTTGTCCGAAATTGCAAATGACCGAACAAACAATAGATTTTGGCGCGCGATTTTTAAAATCAACCAATCACAATTTTATGGATAATTTTTGATTGGTTGATTTTAAAAATCGCGCCAAAATCGATTCTTTGTTCGGCCATTTTCAATTTCGGACAAATGAAAATTCTATATCAATTAGAAATTCTGTTAAATGATTTTTCGGTTAAGTAAAAATTTTGCAGAAAAAACGGTTTTATGGAAATTACATCAAATAATGATTCGAACAAATGAAAATTCATCTGAAAGAATAAAATGAAAATTCTATGCAATGAAATTCTACCAAAAAAAACTCTTTAAAATGCCTATTATATTAAATGAAAATTCGAGCAAATAAAAATTCGGACAAATAAAAATTCTTTGAAGTGAATTTTAGGTTATATAAAAATTCTGTAATATAGAAAATCATTTTGATGAAAATTCTGCAAAATACTAATCCGAACAAATAAAAGTTGGGCTCAAAAATAATTATGACAAATGAAATTCCATAAAATGAAATTTTTAACTAATGATTTTTAGAATATATTCATGCGTTCCAAAAATATTTAATATACATCTTTATTTTGAAATTGAATTATCTAAATTAATAAATTTTTATTTTTTAACATTATGAAACTATATATATATTGATTATTAGAAACTGTTTTGTATCTAAAATGTCTTAATAATTTGATTGATTTATTTTTCGAAAAAAAAAGATCTCGTTTCGTGCAATCAGATTTCAATCAAAAATGTCCAGGTATAGAATATAAAAAATATATATATAAATATATTCTCTCTGATTGATTCAAGATAATATTGCAAATCAATGAAGTAAAAACATCGAGATTGATTAGAAGATATGTAACGATAGACGTGAGTTTTATTTTTGATCATCTCATTAAAGCATCAATAAAATTGACTAAAATTTCAATATATAATATACCTTCTACTAAATGAAAATAAATATTTTTTTTTTTAAATGAACAACTTAATTAGCATTGAATATAGTTACGTGTCAAAAGATTACACTAATTATGTGTTGAATAAATTATTGACATGTTCGTTTCTCTAAAATAAAAAAATTATGTTTTGTATGACGTAGTTTCATGATTTCTCCGCGATTGCTCGAAGGAAAAAAAATTTATTTATACATATTATACGTTTCCTTGTGAATATTGCAGAAATACACGGGGTCCATGATTATCTCATAAAAATCATTAGTTAAATTTTTTATTTTAAAGAATTTTATTAGATGTAATTTTTTTTACACGAATTTTTATTTTTTGAATTAACATTTATTCACCGAGAAAAATGAGTTTGCTATTATATGGATAGCTAATATTTAGCTGTTACAGCAAACTATTTTAGCTATAGTAGCTAATTTTTAGCTGTATTAGCTAACGAAAATTGCTGTCCATATAGTAGCAAATAGCTAAATTTAAGCTAATATGACTAACTTTTTTTCTCCGTGTTTACTCTTTTTTAAAGAAATTTTTATTTAACAGAATTTTTAGGCATCGAATTTTTATTTGGTAGAATTCTTAAAACGCCTAATTTTTATTTGTCCAAAATTGTAAATGCCTGAACAAACAATGGATTTCAACGCGATTTTTAAAATTCACCAATCAAAAGTTGTCGTCAAAATAATCGTGATTGGTGGATTTTAAAAATCGCGCCAAAATCAATTGTTTGTTCGGCCATTTGCAATTTTTGGACAAATAAAAATTAGGCGTTTTAAGAATTCTACCAGATAAAAATTTGATGCCTAAAAATTCTGTTAATTAAAAATTTTATTAATAAAAAAAATTCTGACAAATATATTAATTTAAAAATTGAAAATTCGTCTAAAAAATAATTATTTCTTTTGCTATAAATTTAAATTATTATTTTAATTACATATTACTTACAATTAGTTTTATATATGGCATTATTTTAGTTTTCAAAAGCTAAAATATTTCACTGTAAAACGAAAGGTATTAAGTTAATACCTACTTTAAGTACTAAATTGTCATTTGGTTCTATTTTGATACCTATTTTAGTACCTTCTTTTTACAATGTTTACTTATTTTAATTCATTCTTATTTATTTTTTTTTATTATTGCAAAATGTGTAAATAACAAAAAACATTAACATAAACAATAATGCTGGTTGAACTCGTCGTCACATGTAAATGTAACCTTTGTAAATCCAGAAGACGTTACGTGTCGCTCTCGCTTTACCCTGTAAGTGAAAGGTATGGACGACGTGTTTTGGTTATACAATCGACAATATGTCCTGTTAGTGAATATAACCTTAGAAAATGCCATTCCGACAATTTTCAATTGAAAAATCGAATTGAAGATACATTTGCTGTTATTTCCAATGGAAATATATTTTATTTTTTCGTTGATCTGCTTAATGAGAATAAATCGGAAATTTTTTTTTGTTTCTTCATTTAAAGTACATTCTCTGTATATATAACTATATGAGTCTGGCTATACCGAGAGCCAATCAGGAGAGTTAAATTGAATCCTCTGGCATACTAAACAAGTGGGCTAAATTTTGAGTCTGCGCAGAATGTTTGTGTACCCCACTTGGAATGATTCCTCGGAAAGTGCCCCCTGGAGGTTCTATCAGAATTCCGCCGGAATTTCCAATGTAATTCCGTCGGAATTTCATCAAAGTTCCAAAGAATTTCCGATGGGATTCCGACGGAATTCCGATTAATTTTTTTTTCAAAATTTTATGAGTCCTAATTCCGTCAGAATTTCGCCGGAACTCCGTAGGAATCCCTATCGGATATTAATTGGAACTCCGATGGAATTGCGACGGAATTCTGACGGAATTAGGACTCTAAAAATTTTGAAAAAAAATTAATCGGAATTCCGTTGGAACTCCGTCGGAATCCCATTGGAAATTCTTTGGAACTTCGATGGAAGTTCGGCGGAATTCTGATAGAACCTCCAGGGGGCACTTGGAAAGATTCCCCGAAAAGTGACCTCTGAAGGTTCTATCAGAATTCCGCCGGTACTTCCAACGTAATTCCGTCGGAAATCCATCGGAGTTCCGACGGAATTCCGATTAATTTTTTTTCAAAATTTTTAGAGTCCTTATTCCGTCGGAATCCCATTGGAAATTCTTTGGAACTCCGATGGAATTGCGACGGAATTCCGACGGAATTAGGACTCTAAAATTTTGAAAAAATTAATCGGATATCCGTCAGAATGCTGTCGGAACTCCGTCAGAAATTCTTTGGAACTACGATGGAATTCCGACGGAATTATGTTGGAAGTTCCAGCGGAATTCTGATAGAACCTCTAGGGGGCACTTACCGGGGAATCTTTCCAAGTGGGGTACGCCAGAGGATCCAATTTAGCGGACTTTTCTTTACGGTCTTCTTAGTTAAATATTTCCAGCCATATTGGATTCGCCATTTTAAATTTTGAATAACTAACATTGAACTCGTGCCAGTTTCAGTTTCATGTAGTAAGCGTACTTTTATTTATTAAATTCGCAAAAAATATATATATAGTGGCACGTGCAGTCAAACTCGAAGAGAGAATTTATTGTATCGTCGATATAAAGCGGCATAGCATCGGATATCGCGAAAGAGACTATATATATATATACACCATATGAAATGACAAATGGCAGAGAATCGATCGTAGTGGCAAGTAATTGGTCACATTCCTGGCAAATTGCAGGCGTTCCATAAAAATGAATTGACAGGTAGCCGCGTGGAATTAATTGCAATCGGTGGTACACCTCCTCCCTTATGGCCGATGAAACAACAGGGTCACGTTCCTTTTCTTGGGGAGATAATCTTTTGGTCAAAGAGACAGAAAGAATAAGAAAGAAAGAGAGAGAAAGAGAGAGAGAGAGAGAGAGAGAAAATCACCAAGAGAAGAGAAACACGTTCGCACTGCGAGTTCCCTTTATCTAAGCTTAATTAATTACGTCGGCGACGAAGGCCGACAAACGCGCGCGTATCTCGCGGCACGTTGTCCAAACTCAAGGACTCTCTTCGGGTGGAAATTCCTATAAGGGAGTTAAATACAGAATAAGAGAGAGAGAGAGAGAGAGAGAGAGAGAGAGAGAGAGAGAGAAGCAGGGGGCGCCTGCCTAGAAAGATGTTAGAGAAAACCAAAGGGTTCTAAAGTAATTAAAGTTAATTAAGAACAATAAAATACGGGAGATTATCAACCATTACTCTTCTTTTGCGCACTGTTCATGACAAGAGACTCAAATTTTATATTCTATTAATTTTTCAAAATATTTTCTTCAAAAAATTTGTAACCCTTTTTTTTAAATTAATAACTATATTTCGGCGTCTGTCCGTCGGTCCGTCCATTATTTTTTTTTTTGAAATTAATAACTATATTTCGGCGTCTGTCCGTCGGTCCGTCCACAGTTTCCCTCATAATTATAATCCCTCTTTAATTATAAAGGAAATTTAAAAATTCGCGCCACAATATATTTCTGTCCGTTAGTTTATTTGGTTATTTGCTATTTCGGTCAAATGAAAAAATCGAATTTCTAAAAATTCTTTAAAAATAAAAATTCAGATAAATGAAGATCAAGTAAAATGGAAATTATATATATATTTCAATTTTAAATTTGAAGTAACTTAACCCACTTGGAAAGATTCCCCAAAATGTGCCCCCTGGAGGTTCTATCAGAATTCTGCCGGAACTTCCAACGTAATTCCGTCAGAATTCCATCGGAGTTCAAAAGAATTTCCGATGGGATTCCGACAAAGTTCCGACAGCATTCTGAGTTCTTAATTTTTTTTTTCAAAATTTTAGAGTCCTAATTCCGTCGGAATTCTGATTAATTTTTTTTTCAAAATTTTAGAGTCCTAATTCCGTCGGAATTTCAGCGGAATTCTGATAGAACCTCCAGGGGGCACTTTCCGGGGAATCTTTCCATGTGGGAAAATTCTTCTGAATATAAAAATTTGGCTAAATTAAAATTTAGTTAAATTAAAATTCGATTAAATTTGGGTTATATAAAAATTTAGTCGATTTAAAAATTCTGTTAAGTAAAAATTTGTTTAAAACTTTAATAAATTTATAATTTTTTTTAGTTTTTCGCACATAATAATACATATATATATATATATATGTATATATCGTTTTATAATTACTCATCTCTTTAACAAATACTGAAATAGAGGTTAGGTATGACAATTTTTTTTTTTATTTCGGCATTTTAATAAAAGTTCACTAATTGTCAAGTAATGTTTAGATTTAATCTCAATTTATAAGAAAACTATTGTAGATTGATAAGATAAAATTGATATAGCCAAAACAAAGAAGAACAATCAATTTTAATATTAGACAGAAAATAAAAAGATTAATAAAATAAAAAGTGACGTCATTATTACAAAACCTACATTTTGGCGCTAGTATCGCTACTATTTAGAAAAAAATCTTAAAAACTGTCCATCATTTTTCTTTTCAATATTGTAAAAAGAATTTTTTAGGACATTTGTTTTGGTCAAATTTTTTTTCCATTGTGATTGTGAAAATTGATTTTTTTTTTCGTCATAATTTGTTATCGTGCGAAATATTAATAAAAATTTTTGCCTCGATCTTAAATATTGATATTGTGTCTAAATTACGATGCGCAATTTAACGAGCTGCCAAAAACATTCGCTCCATATAAGTAAAACAGGCGTTATATTTTCGAAATGAAAATTATTATTATTATTATTAGTATATTGAGGGCCCCTGGGCGAAATTCGCAAGTGTCGGACAATATTTTACGTCAAACAGTATAACGACAGTAACACATCCGCGTTGGAAGACCGCTTTTAATTAATAAATTCTTGGTAATAAATGTGAGTACCTGCCGCTTGAAAAGTGTTTTGTCTTTCTTTCCTTTTACATATTTCTTCGCCTTATTCGTAATTACAAAGATCAACTAACTTGATTGCACTTTTCGAATATGTAAATGTCTCTCTCTCAAAAAAAGGTGCTTATATTTTGGAATTTTTATTTTTTTAGAATCTTTTTTGTCCTTTTTAATCCCTCTATTCTTTCTTTTTTGCAACATAGTTGAGAAAATTATATTTTAATATATATATATATATATATATATATATATATATATATATATATACAAAAACCTGAAATTATTTGTATTTTAGAGAAAAAAAAAATTATTTTTAAATTTAAACTAAGAAAAAAATTTCTTTGAAACAAGGAAAATTTTAGTTGAACTAACCGAAATAAAATTTTACTATACATTTAACCTCGCGTTTAACCAAAATTATTTAGTTTAAACAATAAAAAAGTTTATTTGGGTCAATCAAATTTTTTCTTCGTTCACAAAAAAAATTTATTAAAATAAAGTAATAAACCCGATGATTACTTAGATATCGATTTAGATCTAATAAATATTTATTTGAATTAAAGAAATTTCGTTTAAAATAACGAACAAATTGGTAAACAAAAATTGGAAAATAAAAAAAAAATTTAGAACCCATGCACGAGGGAAGGGATAATTATTGATCGCTCTCCACCGTTCGCAGAGTTCTCCATTTGAACATCAAGGAACGTGTTATCACTAGAAATTATATCGGAAGTTTTTTAAAAACGGAAGGACGGAATAGACCTAAGCGATATGGTATAACAAATAAATAAAAATAAATCCCTGAGATTATAATTGGATGAAAAAAAAAAAATTCTGCATGTTTTTCAGATAAAAAATAGCGGCTAAAGAAAGAATCTCTCATTGCATTAAATATTAAGAGAGAAAATATCCATCCATAGTCTTTTTTTTTTCATTTCAAGGAATGATGAACAGGTCTTGTCATTTAAAAGTAGAAAATCGTACCACATCGCGCAAAACAAAGAAACCACGTGTACTTTCTCCGAGAAAAGTCTGTGTCACAGCTCTCCGCTCAAGAGAGAGAGAAAGAAAGAAAGAAAGAGGGAGAAAGACCACAAACAAAAAAATCCCATTAGAGTTGGCAGAAATCTACTGCGGTTTAGATTGGAGTTCAGAAACTCTCGTGTATATATATATATATATATATATATATATTCTTTGACAATGTTATTAGACGTTTCCACCAAGATAATAATTGACCAGGAGTATATAATTCGAGATCTGTTTAAAGTGACTTTCTACAGTCGACATCAACACTGTCACCACAAGTAAATTTAACATTAAAAACAAAAAAAAAAAAAAAAAAAAAAGGAAAAAAGAACAACAACAGCGAATTAAAAAGAAGTAGAAAAGTACAAATTACAGCGAAATAAGTGCATTTAGCGTTATAGAAAGTGTATAATGTGTACGCAGATATAGAAAAGATAGAAGAGAAAAGATACAATTTAACTTCATTTCCTGTCCTCTATATTAAAATATATATTCATCATTTTATTAAAATTACTATGTAATATAGTCTCTGAAAATTTGAATTATAGTGAGAATTTGTTTGCTATTTTAAAATAGTGAAAAAATTTCTACTAATTACACAGATTTACAAAAATTTGATTTTTTTATATCAGAATGATTTTCAATGTATTTTTATTCGTTGAACACAATGTTGGGTCATAAAATTGCATATAGCATGTCAGGATTTTGAAAAAAGTTAAGGAAAAAACCAAAAAAAAAATTTTTTTTTAAATTTTTACCCCGATTTTTCACGAAGCTGAAGTACGCAACGTTTATGTTAAACGATTTTTAAAGAAATAATTTTTTAAAATAAAAAATTCTATAATTTTTTGCCTAAAAAATAATTTTTTATATTTTGTTGATTAATGAAAACTACAGGAAATATTTTTTAGGTGAAAAATTATAGAATTTTCATTTTAAAAATTTATTTCTTTAAAAATCGTTTATCATAAACGTTGCGTATACTTCAGCTTTGTAACTTTTCTCAAAAACTTAAAGTGTTATGAATTTTTGGGACCCGAAATCGTGTTCAGCGGACAGAAATACATTGAAAACAACTCCGATATTAAAAAATAACAAAAAAAAAATTGTTTTTTTTTATTACTTACCCCCACTTTTCGAAAAATGTCTAATTTTTTTTGGTTTTGCGCATTTGGGTCTAAAAGTGATATCAGAGTGATTTTCAATGTATTTTTGTCCGCTCAACACAATTCTGGGTCTAAAAATTGCATAGCACGTCAAGATTTTGAGAAAAATAGGGGTAAAGATAAAAAAAAGTTTTTTTGGGGTCCTTACCCCCACTTTTCTCAAAATCCTGACGTGTTATGCATTTTTGGGACCCGAAATCGTGTTCAGCGGACAGAAATACATTGAAAACCACTCCGATATTAAAAAATAACAAAAAAAATTTTTTTTTGATCACTTACCCCCACCTTCCGAAAAATGTCAAATTTTTTTTTTGGTTTTGCGCATTCGGGTCTAAAAGTGATATTAGAGTGATTCTTAATGTATTTTTGTCCGCTCAACACAATTCTGGGTCTAAAAATTGCATAGCACGTCAAGATTTTGAAAAAATAGGGGTAAAGATAAAAAAAAGTTTTTTTGGGGTCCTTACCCCCACTTTTCTCAAAATCCTGACTTGTTATGCATTTTTGGGACCCGAAATCGTATTCAGCGGACATAAATACATGGAAAACCACTCCGATATTAAAAAATAACAAAAAAAAAATTTTTTTTTGATCACTTACCCCCACTTTTCGAAAAATGTCAAATTTTTTTTTTTGGTTTTGCGCATTTGGGTCTAAAAGTGATATCAGAGTGATTTTCAATGTATTTTTGTCAGCTCAACACAATTCTGGGTCTAAAAATTGCATAGCACGTCAAGATTTTGAGAAAAATAGGGGTAAAGATAAAAAAAACGTTTTTTTGGGGGTCTTTACCCCCACTTTTCTCAAAATCCTGACGTGTTATGAAATTTTAGGACTCAGCATCGTGTTCAGCGGATAGAAATACATTGAAAATCATTCTAATATCACTTTTAGACCCACATGCGCAAAATCAAAAAAATTGGACATTTTTCGAAAAGTGGGGGTAAGAAATACAAAAAAACGTGTTTTTGGTTATTTTTTGATATCGGAGTGGTTTTCAATGTAATTTTGTCCGCTGACCACGATTCCGGGACCCAAAAATGCATAACACTTTTGGTTTTTAAGAAAATTGGGGGTTAACACAACAAAAAAATATGTTTTTGGTGGTTTTACACCAACTTTTTTCAAACTCTTGACGTGTTAGGCATTTTTAGAGCCGATATTGTATTTAGCGGACAAAAATACATTGAAAACTATTCGAATATCAAAAATGAAAAAACCATGCAGACCTAAAAATGCTAATTTAAACTAATATTATAATTATTACTATTATTGCTATTATTATTATTATTATTATTATTATTATTATTATTATTATTATTATTATTATTATTATTATTATTATTATTATTATTATTATCAATTTTGCGTAACATATTAGTAATTGACACATTTTCATTGAATGCATTGGAAATAATTTTATTTGAAGAAGAATTCATTACTTTCCGAATCTGATGAAATCATGCACGTCAAAAGCTTCGGGTGTATATATATGTATTCAGTGAACGGAATGCAACAGAGGAAGAAATAAGATATTTCACTTCTGTGTGCTTCTTTCTCTTTTTTAGATTCTTTATGTGGCTTTGCAGAAGCCTGCGAGCATCCTTCAAAAGCACTACTTTTTTTATCACTTTTCTTATACTGCCTCTACTTCTTCTTCTTTTCTCTTTTATTTTCTCGAATTCTTTTCTTCTCCTTCTCTCTTTCTCTCTCTCTCTCTTCTGTTAAATGATTACTCTCTAGTATGCATAAAGCATTTTGGCTTCTTCAACTAACGCTTTATGTTCCTACCTTGGAATGTAAAGTAGTTTTACTAGAAAGACTCTAATAACAGCTCTCTTCTCCACCAAGTTCCAATTTCTTATTTACTGAGAGAGAGAGAAAGAGAGAGATAACAAAAATTTAAAGACAATTTGATTACTGTTTTAAAAGTTATTTCTTTTTATTTTGTTACATTTTTTTTGTGTTTGTGATTATTATTAATAAAATATAAAAGAACTCGATTTTGTCGAATATAGTATAATTTCGTATGCCAGCGCAGTATAATTACTTCACTTGCAAAGTAAACGGTTTGCTTTACGACAGAAGTTCGCGGAGAGTATATATGTATATTGAGAGAAGTCGAACGTTGTATGTATATATATATAGGTAAAAGTAGAAAAAAAGTAAGTGTTTGCAAATCACGGTAGTTGATAGTTTCCAGAACTCGGATAGTAATCTACTTTCTTCTGTGTTTGCATGATTACTCAGCTATATACATTTTACTTGCAGGCACACCCTTCTTAGGAATGCTACTGTTAACGACGTATCTCTCTCTCTCTCTCTCTCTTTCTCTCTCCGTTAACATTATTTTCTTCACGAATAACACCGCGCACAGCAGAGAAAGTCCCTATATGTGCGTATCATCAAATCTACTACCGCTAACGATGATTGTCATCGCGTCTCTGTATATAACACTATATGTACATACGGCAATTACAATATATTTACATATATATATATATATATATATATATATATATATATATATATATATATACCATATGCATATCGGAAGAATTCGTTAAAATTGTCGATTTTCGGTCGCTATATTAAAAAAAAAAAAAAACCCTCTCTTGAATTTTTTTTATATAGAAATAAGGAATATTTTTCCCACGATTTATTTCAAACGACACTCTTGTCTCTTGGGAGAAAGTTCAATACAGAGTCTTATTTTCTGACTTCTCGAGAGTCATCCCTTTTCCAATTATCTCTCGTGATATACTTCGATCCCTCGACATGGGATTGCTACTTTTGATATAATTACCTTTTTCGTGTGCGCAATCAGAGTCTCATTTTCTCAATGAAATATTTATAGTTATTTACATATATATATATATATATATATAAGGCATTACTTTCAGTATGGGTTATTTTAATAATTATTATACCTTCGGCAGAAGGTACTTTTTAACTTATGTTCTTTATTTAAAATTATTAAATTGTGATGTGATATATTACACATCATATTCAGTAAAAATTTTATTGAGAATTACAATGAAAAAAGATTTTGTTTTGCAAAAATATTTCCATCAAAATAGTTTGGTGAGGCAATTTTGGTTGTCGTAACCAAATTTTTAATGGCTGAAACAAAGTCCTTATCTCAATAAAACATTTGATTAGGCCAACAAAAATTATTTGGTTCCACAGAAAATTAAAAGGCATTAAAATAAGCTGCAACGCTTATTATTTTAATCAAATTTTACTTATTTTAATCTATTTTGGTATTAAAATAAGCAAAATTGGATTAAAATAATAAGCGTTGCAGCTTATTTTAATACCTTATAATTTTGTGTGTCAACATTTGTAAATTCCAACCAAAATTGACTAAATTTTAAAAACAGATGTTCGATCTCAGGAGATGAGATTTTTTTCAAAGTCCACAAATATTTCAATTAGATAAATATAAATTAAACGTTAAATTGGATAATAAATAAATAATAAAATAAATAAAAAATGATAAAATAAAAAGAAATGAGGTAGAATAAAATTTTTAATTTTACAAAAAAAAAAAAAAAAAAAAAAAACCTGTTAGTTTGATTAACCAAACATTTTTGTTGACATAAGAAAAAAATTTGGTTAAGCTAACCAAAAATTTTTTGCTATTTCAACAAAAAAACACTCAACCAAATTTTTTGGTTGACTCAAATAAATAGTTTAGTTTAAATAACAACAAAATTTTTTTGTTGACCCGAACTAAATTTTGATTGCTCTGACTAAACAATTTTCTTAGTGTAAGTAGTGGCAACACCCCCAATAACATTCACAAAAAAAAAATTCGTTTAAAGCAACTAAATTTTGGTTCAATTAACAAAATAAATGCATTGATATAAAGTTAACCAAACATTTGGTTGCATAAACCAAACGTTTATTTAGTTCAATCAAATTTTTTCTTTCTTCAAAAAATTGGATAAATATAAAAAAAATGGTACATTTGGTTCAAATCTATCTTTTTTCTGAGTGAAATCATTAAAAATCAAGTTAATGATAAATAAGAATCATGGAATAAATTCATAAATAAATGACAAGTAATCAGAAAAAGAATATAAACAAAAAAAAAAAAACAGAAAATTAGAACAAATGATAATTGAGAAAAGAAATTATAAAGATGATAAAACACTCTCAAGTAGAAAAGGATTTTGAAAAAAAAAAGAACGCTAGTGAAAGGGAGAAAGGAGGCGCAAAAAGTTGGAGAATGATATAGGAAAGGAAGGAAGATATTAGAGAGAAGGAAGAAGAAAGAAGGGAAAGGGCAAGGCTGATCGGGACAGTGAATGTTGGTGTAAGTATACATCCATGTATATATATATGTATGTATGTATATATATATATATATAAGAGAAGTGAGTACAGCGCACTCAAGTGGGGTTCGTTCGACTCGGTTCGTCGACCGCAGATGGAATGCAAGGCATAACCTACCGTAACACTATCGAGCCACGCCACCAGGGGCCTTGCAATCGTCTCGATTCATAGAACCACCTGTAAACCTCGCAGCTCATTCTCCTGATGTGTGTGCATGCAACCCCTATGTGCGCGAAACCGTTTCCAACAAATCTCAATCGGTCATTGAAGATATATAAGTTCATTATTTTATATGATGATAAGATAATACACTTTTCACGCTCAACTCCTATATCTTCGAATTGAAATTAACCGCTATATATATACAACGATAACAAATTACAAAATCAAGGATACTTCCGAGAGAAAAATTTATAGTCCCGTATTAATTGATCTAAAAGTTTCTTTATAATGACCTAAATATTGATCAGTGAGTTATTAATATAATTTCCTCTATTTTATATATATATATATATAGAAGTATTAACAATAATTTAGAAAAATTGTATCGTGAAATGATTTACAATATTTTTGAATTTTTGTTATTACTGACACAGATTCAATTAAAGAAAGTAAGATTAGATATTGAAGTACTTATAAATGGTATCACAGAATATTAAAAGGCATTAAAATAAGGTGCAACGCTTCTTATTTTAATCCAATTTTGCTTATTTTAATTCATTTTGATATTAAAATAAGAAAAATTGGATTAAAATAAGAAGCGTTGCACCTTATTTTAATGCCTTTTAATTTTCTGTGATTTCAATAACTATTGAAATTTTTCATTTCTTCAAATTATTATTTGATATAATTTTTATATTACCAATTTTTCACCTTACAAAATTTTTACTTAACCGAAAAATCATTTAACGCAAAATTTCTAATTGATAGAATTTTCATTTGTCCGAAATTGCAAATGGACCGAATAAACAGTTGATTTTGGCGCAATTTTTAAAATCGCAACCAATCACAAATTTTATTGGATAATTTTTCATTGGTTGCGATTTTAAAAATTGCGCCAAAATCAATTGTTTATTCGTCCCTTTTGTAATTTCGGACAAATGAAAATTCTATCAATTAGAAATTTTGCGTTAAATGATTTTTCGATTATAAGTCAAAAATTCTGTAGTGTGAAAAATCAGTTATTCTATAACGATTTTTAGAACATAATCGCATGCGTTCGGAAAAAACTGTTGCCATTTTTAAAATTTTTCTACTTTTACAAAGAACATAACACAAAGAGAGATAAAGAAATTTATCTCTTAAAAATAGTGGAAAAACGCAAATCAGAGCACACTATATAATTTCCTTGGAACGTAAATAACTCTCTTGCAGATGTGAAACAGAAAAAAAAGAGAAGTGATAGAAGGTGGAAGTTAAAAAAAAAAAAAAACCCTACAAAGTATATTCGTGATTTTCCGTATATAATATAAAAAGGAAAACATGTGCTAATCGTCCTATATATATATATATAATGAAGGATTCTACGGTCAGTGGCGCCTGACACGTATTTATCGTAACGGGAGAATCGTTAATAGTAAGGCGGCGAATGACTGCCGCTATAGGAGGACGGATACAGTTATCCAGATAAGGCTGACGGGAAAAGATCGCGGTTACATCCTTGCAAACTCGATTGTTCTAGCGGGCGCTCGCGGTATCCGATTTCAAATCCTGTTCGAATGAGCGAGCGACGATAAGAGAGCGACCACATGTATATATATATACAAGGAGGATGATCGTAAATCATGCTTGCACGCTGGATCGTTTAACGGTCTTGTTCGCCACGTGCGTGCCCCTGAATTTATTCGCACGATTCCGCGTTTCGGACGACAACAACGTGCCTCCATACTTTCGGCCATTAATCATTCCACGTTCTATACTTGCTTTTGCGCGCTTAGCTTTTATTTTACGTTCCGCCTGATCAACCTGGCACTCTATCGATTCTATACCTATATAAATTCAATAAATAAAGGACACTATTTATTCTCATTTTATATATTATATATATATATATATACTCCTATAGGCTTCTGGAGTATACAATTGTTTAGTTTTCAATATAAATAAAAAACAACTATCTCTAAGAACGTTACGGTATATATATCGGGGAGAGTTGGCATCAGTGGGACACTTTCTTTCGGAAAAATAAAATTATTTTTTTTTTTTTTTACAAATGTTATACAATTTTTAATGGTTATGGGGGGGGGGATAAAATGACCAGTATTCGAATAAGTATACGCAGTAATCGGAATATTCGAAATAGTAATCCAAACGGTATTGAAAGTATATAGGGTATACCAAATAGTATTCTAACTTGTATACATAATCTCCAATTTATACCTGAACGTCTTCCGTAATATTCAAAACTTATATGATAGTACACTGAGTAAACTAAGCTGAATCCTTAAATGGATCATCTTAGTTTCCTAAGTATACCAAAGTATTCAGAGTAATCTCGAAGGTTTTCAGAAGTCTCTTAAAAGTATAAACATCTTCCGGAGTAAATAAAATGAATACTGCAGTCTCTGAATTTTTGGATACTTAATTGGTGATGCAACACATAAATGGTAGAAGTAAAAAATTAGAATGGCACTAATAAATAAATAAAATAATACATAATAAACTGAGATTTACAGTATTTTATTTAAATTTTAGTATTATATTTTGAGTAAGAACTACTAAACCTAACTGATAACAAGAAGAAAGATTTTTTATTAATACTACAAAATATTTTTACTCTAAAGGAGAGATTGGAGTATTTTTTCGTTTTTAAAGGTTTGCCACATCTGGTTTGCATTAGGATGATTTTTTCAAAAATTTTCCTAAGGCAGACCTTCAAGTTTTCAGTTGTTTTCTATAGCATTTGCCAGGAACGAAGGGGAACCTACAGCCGGTAGTTAGTGAGTTAAAGTGAAGAATTTATTTATTAATTATTATTTTAATGTAATATTTAAAGTTTTTTATTAAACGAAATAATTTGAAGTGTATAAGATAATTATTTAACTGAAAAAATCCTGCACCAAGTTACACAATTCATTAATGACAAATTACCCATCGAATGGTACGAAATCATATGCTGCAAAAAATTATAAGCAAATCAATTAAGTTTTTCAAATATTTTTTTTATTTACTTAACCAGAAATTTATATTTTATTAAATATTATAATATAATATTAATATTATAAATGTTAACCTTGTATTTACTGCCAATTGTAATAGTTTATTTAATAAATTATTGTATAAAATATTATAACAAAAAAATTTTTTATAAAAAATAATTTAATAACATTAAAATATTTGATTGATTAGAATGCAACTTAAAGTTGACATTTTTTTCAAGTACGGAATTATGAGTTTTATAAAGGATATACCATATTACTTATCGCTTCAAATATTTAATTCAGATAGTTATTTTTCTTTATGTTTATCACGGAGGAATACTTATTCGAATACTATGTGACTTAAGTATACTTTTGGAATACCTTCATTTTTCATCCCGGTGCAGCACAGCATAATCATAAACTCAGATGAAGCAGCCACAGAATCAGTAGCTGTGCTAACTTGAATTAATTTTGATAAAAATGCTTTAAAAAAATTCTGAGAGAGATATAGCTAAATTTATGTTCAACATAATGTCATTAATGCATTTCATTTTGAATAATTTTATTCCTTTCCGAAAAACGACAAAAAATCAGCGTCGTAGTCTGGTTCCTCTTCTTAAAACTTTACACTAATTAATTTAATTCCATTTTTTATATGAATTACATACACCAACATCGCAAGTTTGGTTATATATACAAAATACATTTTCTATTTCCGTGACATTTGTACCAGTCACGAAAGATGAGCCATTCAGACAGTTTTGTCGATAAACTACTGCCACACAGTTCATGTGGTAAAAGTGGTGGTTGTTTTGGAAAAAAAGGGAGAGAAAGATAATCGTGCACAAAGTTCGCGGGAGGTCGCTCTCCAAAGTTCATGTGAGGTTAAAGAAGATCTTTGTAGTTTCATCGAAATAACCAAAGACGGAAGAGTAAACGCAGTATATATATATATATATATATATATATATATATATATATATATATATATATATATATATATATATATATATATATATATTTATATGTGTGTGTGATAAGGACGCAGACTACAATTTCGCGAATAGGGTACATGGTTATTATATAATGAGACAAAAGTTTGGAACGATCAAATGAACGAAAATTTTTTTTTTTCATTTACTAATAAAAACCCAATAACATCACTCAGAGTAGTTAATAATACAATAATTATCAATAAAAAACCAAAATTATTCACATTAAGGGTGAAAACAACCCTTAATCATATTATGTCTATTGTGAAAAAAAGAATGTCCAAATACAACAATTTGGTGTTCGGCTTTATTCTTAAAAATACCGCCAAAAATTCTCTAAAAATATACCCAACCAAAATCCATTATCCACATGCGGCGCTCGCACCCCTAAAAGCCACCCCTAAAGATGATTAATATAAAAGTGTCATTTTTCACCCTTTGGTGTTCGGCTTTTTTCTTAAAAATACCGCCAAAAATTCTCTAAAAATATACCCAACCAAAATCCATTATCCACATGCGCCGCTCGCACCCCTAAAAGCCACCCCTATAGATGGTGAAAATAAAAGTGTCATTTTTCCACGTTTGGTGTTCGGCTTTTTTCATAAAAATACCGCCAAAAATTCTATAAAAATATACCCAACCAAAATCCATTATCCACATGCGGCGCTCGCACCCCTAAAAGCCACCCCTATAGATGATTAAAATAAAAGTGTCATTTTTCACCCTTTGGTGTTCGGCTTTTTTCTTAAAAATACCGCCAAAAATTCTCTAAAAATATACCCAACCAAAATCCATTATCCACATGCGGCGCTCGCACCCCTAAAAGCCACCCCTATAGATGATGAAAATAAAAGTGTCATTTTTCCACGTTTGGTGTTCGGCTTTTTTCATAAAAATACCGCCAAAAATTCTCTAAAAATATACCCAACCAAAATCCATTATCCACATGCGGCGCTCGCACCCCTAAAAGCCACCCCTATAGATGATTAAAATAAAAGTGTCATTTTTCACCCTTTGGTGTTCGGCTTTTTTCTTAAAAATACCGCCAAAAATTCTCTAAAAATATACCCAACCAAAATCCATTATCCACATGCGGCGCTCGCACCCCTAAAAGCCACCCCTATAGATGATTAAAATAAAAGTGTCATTTTTCACCCTTTGGTGTTCGGCTTTTTTCTTAAAAATACCGCCAAAAATTCTCTAAAAATATACCCAACCAAAATCCATTATCCACATGCGGCGCTCGCACCCCTAAAAGCCACCCCTATAGATGGTGAAAATAAAAGTGTCATTTTTCCACGTTTGGTGTTCGGCTTTTTTCATAAAAATACCGCCAAAAATTCTCTAAAAATATACCCAACCAAAATCCATTATCCACATGCGGCGCTCGCACCCCTAAAAGCCACCCCTATAGATGATTAAAATAAAAGTGTCATTTTTCACCCTTTGGTGTTCGGCTTTTTTCTTAAAAATACCGCCAAAAATTCTCTAAAAATATACCCAACCAAAATCCATTATCCACATGCGGCGCTCGCACCCCTAAAAGCCACCCCTATAGATGATTAAAATAAAAGTGTCATTTTTCACCCTTTGGTGTTCGGCTTTTTTCTTAAAAATACCGCCAAAAATTCTCTAAAAATATACCCAACCAAAATCCATTATCCACATGCGGCGCTCGCACCCCTAAAAGCCACCCCTATAGATGGTCAAAAATAAAAGTGTCATTTTTCACCCTTTGGTGTTCGGCTTTTTTCTTAAAAATACCGCCAAAAATTCTCTAAAAATATACCCAACCAAAATCCATTATCCACATGCGGCGCTCGCACCCCTAAAAGCCACCCCTATAGATGGTGAAAATAAAAGTGTCATTTTTCCACGTTTGGTGTTCGGCTTTTTTCTTAAAAATACCGCCAAAAATTCTCTAAAAATATACCCAACCAAAATCCATTATCCACATGCGGCGCTCGCACCCCTAAAAGCCACCCCTATAGATGGTGAAAATAAAAGTGTCATTTTTCCACGTTTGGTGTTCGGCTTTTTTCTTAAAAATACCGCCAAAAATTCTCTAAAAATATACCCAACCAAAATCCATTATCCACATGCGGCGCTCGCACCCCTAAAAGCCACCCCTATAGATGGTGAAAATAAAAGTGTCATTTTTCACCCTTTGGTGTTCGGCTTTTTTCTTAAAAATACCGCCAAAAATTCTCTAAAAATATACCCAACCAAAATCCATTATCCACATGCGGCGCTCGCACCCCTAAAAGCCACCCCTATAGATGGTGAAAATAAAAGTGTCATTTTTCACACGTTTGGTGTTCGGCTTTTTTCTTAAAAATACCGCCAAAAATTCTCTAAAAATATACCCAACCAAAATCCATTATCCACATGCGGCGCTCGCACCCCTAAAAGCCACCCCTATAGATGATTAAAATAAAAGTGTCATTTTTCACCCTTTGGTGTTCGGCTTTTTTCTTAAAAATACCGCCAAAAATTCTCTAAAAATATACCCAACCAAAATCCATTATCCACATGCGGCGCTCGCACCCCTAAAAGCCACCCCTATAGATGGTGAAAATAAAAGTGTCATTTTTCACCCTTTGGTGTTCGGCTTTTTTCTTAAAAATACCGCCAAAAATTCTCTAAAAATATACCCAACCAAAATCCATTATCCACATGCGGCGCTCGCACCCCTAAAAGCCACCCCTATAGATGGTGAAAATAAAAGTGTCATTTTTCCACGTTTGGTGTTCGGCTTTTTTCTTAAAAATACCGCCAAAAATTCTCTAAAAATATACCCAACCAAAATCCATTATCCACATGCGGCGCTCGCACCCCTAAAAGCCACCCCTATAGATGGTGAAAATAAAAGTGTCATTTTTCACCCTTTGGTGTTCGGCTTTTTTCTTAAAAATACCGCCAAAAATTCTCTAAAAATATACCCAACCAAAATCCATTATCCACATGCGGCGCTCGCACCCCTAAAAGCCACCCCTATAGATGGTGAAAATAAAAGTGTCATTTTTCACCCTTTGGTGTTCGGCTTTTTTCTTAAAAATACCGCCAAAAATTCTCTAAAAATATACCCAACCAAAATCCATTATCCACATGCGGCGCTCGCACCCCTAAAAGCCACCCCTATAGATGGTGAAAAATAAAAGTGTCATTTTTCCACGTTTGGTGTTCGGCTTTTTTCTTAAAAATACCGCCAAAAATTCTCCAAAAATATACCCAACCAAAATCCATTATCGAGATGAGAAAGAGATAAAACTTTGGCGTAGAATCTATTGGTGTGTCTGTCGTCTTCTGTCACGACTGAACCACTTCGAATTTTTAGTATAGTTTTAACAAATTTCGAAATAATCTTTCCAAATTTTCATATAAATTTAGTAAATAACGAAGTGCGCGTCGGTTTAACTTACTTCTGGTTTTTCGTATAAATTTATCAATTTACGAAATAATAATTTCAATTTCTGGAATATATTTACTAAAAAGACTATTCGTAAAAATATACCGATTTTCGTTATCAAACTTAAATGTTCCGCGTTTGAAAAAGAGAATACTAAAATTTCCTATCAGATTTATCAAATATTGCTACACTGAAAAAAAAATTTATTTAGATCAAATAAAAAGTATTTGATCCAAATACATCATTTACTTGTCTATTATCCAATAAATATGTATTTGAACCAAATACACATTTACTCAACCTAAGTATTTTATTTTATCGTATCAAATAAATAGTTATTTGAATCAAATACAAAGTATTCAAATCAGTTAAATGGAATATTCAAAGCGAATAAATAATTATTTGAATAAATTATGAAAATTATTTCATTCAATACTGCATGTTTTTTGACTCAAATAAATATTTATTTGCTTTAATAAAATATTTTTCTTGAAACAACTAAAAATTTTCTTGAATCAAATATTCGATTATTTGTCATAAGTAATTGTTTTAATTGAAACTAAAACCTCTTTAATTGCAGCAATTATTATTTTATTTGATCTAAATACATAATTTATTTGCATAAAATGTAAGAATTTTTTGATTCAAATAAATCAAAATTTGAATTGAATAAATAACATATTTATTTACTAATTCTTCAATTTCTAAATTAAATTCTAACTCAAATAATAAATAAATAAATTAAAAAATATGTAATTTCTGCATACTATGATCGTATATTTTCATTTTTCAACTAATTCATACATAGAATTAATGATTAAACGCAAACCTGAGAAATAAATAAATCTAACGCATGGTGGGAATCGAACCTACGACCTATACTACGGATTATGAGTCTAACGCTTTACCAACTACGCTACGCACGGTACGTGAAAACGAATGTTAACTTCTTGATGTCATTTGAACTTGCAAAATACCTAACTCAGAAAAGTGCTTGGCATCATTAAGTTAAAGTTAAGATATTAAATTATATTTTCCAATTAAATGCAATTTATAAAATATAATTAATTATATGTTTCATGATTATTATCATGAATCATCCCAGGTGAATTTTCAAAAAAAAGTGTAAATATATTTTTATTAAAAATGCGTTTTTCGTTGTTCTGAATCATTGTAAATATTAATTTTTTGTAGATGAAAAAATATTTGACTTTTGGACTTCGAATATTATTAAATAATATATATAAATAAATGAATAGTAGGTATCAAATAACTGATTACTCTCATTACACTTAAATATTTAATTTATCAAAATATTTTATTTTCCTTCAATAAAATAGTGTATTATTTAAATAACGCATTATTTATATTAAATAATTTAATTAATTAGAATTAATAAATTTATTGTATCAAATACTTTTTATTTGTATCAAAAAAATGAAATATTTGAGTGAAATAAATAAATTAATTGTTTCAAGTAAATCATTATCATCGTTTCAAATAAATATTTAATTGATTGAAATATTTTTTTATTTGTCTTAATAAAATAGTGTATTAGGATTAAATAACGAATTATTTGTATTAAATAATTCAGTTTATTTGAATCAATTACATAAATTTATTGTGTCAAATACTTTTTATTTGTACCAAATAAACGAAATATTTGAGTGAAATAAATTAATGAATAGTTTCAAGTAACTCATTATTTTTATTAAATAAATCCATTTATTCAATTCAATTAATTATTTAATTGAACCAAATACGATTTATTTGGTTCAAATAAATGCGATTCAAATAATTCAAGTTATTTGAATCAAATACATATTTTTTTTATCCAAATAAAAAGTATTTGAACCAATTAAATATTTTTCAAATAATTTAAAGTATTTGAATCAAATAAATTTTTTTTCAGTGTACTAAATTTCTTCCGTGTGTAAGTTTGAACAGAGTGGATAAAAGCAGATATATTTACTTGCAGGCGACATTGACTCTGGCTGGGACTGGTGTAGTGCAGGCGGGGATATTCGGTCGCGTCCGGTGTACTTCGTTTACGCTCGGCGCTACCCCCGCCGGCCGCCACATTCACCTTCAAGGCTCTGGCGAAAGTCGACTGTAAAACGTTTCTTGCATTTCTCGACTAATTTCGTTCTCTCTCCACTCGGAAACAAATTTTTTTGTGCTAGCACGGCGGTTTAAATGTAACACAATTTTTTTGTTAAATATTTAGCTAATAACATAAATTTTTTTTGTTAAAAAAATTGATTTTTTTTATCGAAAAAAATTTTTTTTTAAGAGAAAAAAAAATTTATTTAAAAGAAAATTTTATTTTTTTATTAAAAGAAAAAAAATGTTATCAAAGTTACACTTTCTAAAGTACAACTTTGACAACAAAGACCCTTATCTCTCTATCTCTTAATAAAAAAAATTTTTGTTACTTAAAAAAATGATTTATTTTACCAAAAATTTTTTTTTAATTTTAGCAAAATATTTAAGGGGGAAGTCTACTGTGACAAGGGAAAAAAGCCGTTTTTTCGAATTTCTTTCGAAAAAAATATGACTCATATTTTGATAACATTTAAAAAAAAATTTCTCTTTTAAATAAACTTTTTTCTCTTAAAAAAAATAACAATTTTTAGAAAACAAATTTTTTTTTGTAATAAAAAATAACAATTTTTGGAAAAAAATTTTTTTTCGTAATAAAAAAATCAATTTTTTTAACAAAAAAAATTTATGTTATTAGCTAAATATTTAACAAAAAAATTGTGTTACATTTAAACCGCCGTGCTAGCACAAAAAAATTTGTTTCCGAGTGGAGAAAGAACGAAATTAGTCGAGAAATGCAAGAAACGTTTTACAGTCGACTTTCGCCAGAGCCTTGAAGGTGAATGTGGCGGCCGGCGGGGGTAGCGCCGAGCGTAAACGAAGTACACCGGACGCGACCGAATATCCCCGCCTGCACTACACCAGTCCCAGCCAGAGTCAATGTCGCCTGCAAGTAAATATCTCTGCTTCTATCCACTAGGTTCAAACTTACACTGTCTCTGACATATGTGTGCGTGCACATTTAATTCCAGGAACCATTATTACAAATTAAAATGATAAAATATTTTCTGAATTAACAAATTTTTGTTAAAAAGATTTAAAAAATATTTTTTTCAAAAAACATTTTTTTAATTCCCAAAACAATAAAAAATTTTGTGCATAAAATTTTTTTAAATTTTTTGTTGAAAAATTTTTTAATTTTATTAAATGAAGAAAAATTTTGTTATTAAAAACTCTTATTTTTTAATTTTCATTAGGTCAATAAATTTTTCTTATTATTTTAAAGTGTTCGTTCCGTCCATTGTTTAGAATTTTTTTTTCGTATATTACAGAAGGTATCTAAACAATAAAATTTTTGGTCCCGGCTATTCTTTTTACTCCTTGTAAAGTATGCCTTAAATTTCGCCTCGGGTTACTATACATATAATACTTAAATCTCAGAATTAAAATTTTTGCAAGCATCGAAGATCAAACAACTTAAACATGAAGGTATTTTTCTAGCTTAATCGATTATTAACTATGCATAATAACAAAGATATTATAGACGTAAATTTTTTGGGGGGAGGTTAACATCAAATTGCATTCCGCAAATATTTACAGGCTCAAATGTGAGGCATTTTACGTGTAATGTCCTGAGTTAAAAAATTGATTTCTCAAAAAAGTAAAACTTAGGGAAATTGTTGTCCTACCTGATAGAAAAATATCCCCAAAAAAAGTTTTGACTTTTTTCGAATTTTGGGGGAGATAGAGGGGGTCAATTTTATCAGTTTTTCCTGACACCGCCTACTATTTGAATTTTTTCTGTCTATAAATGTAATAAATAAAATTTAGGCAGGTATGTTTTTTCAAGTTTTTTTCATGCTCTTTCCGATGGTGAATTTCGTTTTTTTAAAATAAATAATTACAAAGAAAAGTTGAGGTTTTTTCCGATCTGTATATAAATTTTCAGAATGCCGAGTTTTTTTGTTTTCGAGATATTAAATATGTATCAAACATTTTATGTCGGCGCGCGCCAGTGTAAACAGCAACCACGGCGCGGTATAAGTTGACATTTAAGGGTACTTTCCCGATGACGTCGGGCAAGTTAACCCCAACACCAACGCTTTCCGCCCCCTCTGGGGGGTTCTAATGTACATATCTTTTAGTCTTATGGTTAGGAGAAGCCATTTTAACCAAAAAATTTGAAAAGTTGGGCCATTTAAGGGTACTTTACTGATGACGTGGGTCAAGTTACCCCCAATTTCAGGTTTATTTGGGGGTTCATGATTCAACATTTTGTTTTTGTTATAGTAAAGTGTATTTTAAGCGGTTGTCATTGCGAAAAGTTAATTTTTTACATTTTTAATTTTTTTAAACGTTGCGGACTTCAGCTTCATGTTTGGTGTTCTTTTATCTACATGTTACATATTGCATTAATTTTAATAACATTAATTTTTAATAATGTTAATTTTTTAATTTATTTACAAGTTTAATAAAGTGATAAAGTAAGAAAAGTTTTTAATAGTGACGAATTTTTTTTTGGCGGTATTTTTAAGAAAAAAGCCGAACACCAAAGGGTGAAAAATGACACTTTTATTTTTGACCATCTATAGGGGTGGCTTTTAGGGGTGCGAGCGCCGCATGTGGATAATGGATTTTGGTTGGGTATATTTTTAGAGAATTTTTGGCGGTATTTTTAAGAAAAAAGCCGAACACCAAACGTGGAAAAATGACACTTTTATTTTCACCATCTATAGGGGTGGCTTTTAGGGGTGCGAGCGCCGCATGTGGATAATGGATTTTGGTTGGGTATATTTTTAGAGAATTTTTGGCGGTATTTTTAAGAAAAAAGCCGAACACCAAAGGGTAAAAAATGACACTTTTATTTTTGACCATCTATAGGGGTGGCTTTTAGGGGTGCGAGCGCCGCATGTGGATAATGGATTTTGGTTGGGTATATTTTTAGAGAATTTTTGGCGGTATTTTTAAGAAAAAAGCCGAACACCAAACGTGGAAAAATGACACTTTTATTTTCACCATCTATAGGGGTGGCTTTTAGGGGTGCGAGCGCCGCATGTGGATAATGGATTTTGGTTGGGTATATTTTTAGAGAATTTTTGGCGGTATTTTTAAGAAAAAAGCCGAACACCAAACGTGGAAAAATGACACTTTTATTTTCACCATCTATAGGGGTGGCTTTTAGGGGTGCGAGCGCCGCATGTGGATAATGGATTTTGGTTGGGTATATTTTTAGAGAATTTTTGGCGGTATTTTTAAGAAAAAAGCCGAACACCAAACGTGGAAAAATGACACTTTTATTTTCACCATCTATAGGGGTGGCTTTTAGGGGTGCGAGCGCCGCATGTGGATAATGGATTTTGGTTGGGTATATTTTTAGAGAATTTTTGGCGGTATTTTTAAGAAAAAAGCCGAACACCAAACGTGGAAAAATGACACTTTTATTTTCACCATCTATAGGGGTGGCTTTTAGGGGTGCGAGCGCCGCATGTGGATAATGGATTTTGGTTGGGTATATTTTTAGAGAATTTTTGGCGGTATTTTTAAGAAAAAAGCCGAACACCAAAGTGTGAAAAATGACACTTTTATTTTCACCATCTATAGGGGTGGCTTTTAGGGGTGCGAGCGCCGCATGTGGATAATGGATTTTGGTTGGGTATATTTTTAGAGAATTTTTGGCGGTATTTTTAAGAAAAAAGCCGAACACCAAAGGGTGAAAAATGACACTTTTATTTTCACCATCTATAGGGGTGGCTTTTAGGGGTGCGAGCGCCGCATGTGGATAATGGATTTTGGTTGGGTATATTTTTAGAGAATTTTTGGCGGTATTTTTAAGAAAAAAGCCGAACACCAAAGGGTGAAAAATGACACTTTTATTTTCACCATCTATAGGGGTGGCTTTTAGGGGTGCGAGCGCCGCATGTGGATAATGGATTTTGGTTGGGTATATTTTTAGAGAATTTTTGGCGGTATTTTTAAGAAAAAAGCCGAACACCAAACGTGGAAAAATGACACTTTTATTTTCACCATCTATAGGGGTGGCTTTTAGGGGTGCGAGCGCCGCATGTGGATAATGGATTTTGGTTGGGTATATTTTTAGAGAATTTTTGGCGGTATTTTTAAGAAAAAAGCCGAACACCAAACGTGGAAAAATGACACTTTTATTTTCACCATCTATAGGGGTGGCTTTTAGGGGTGCGAGCGCCGCATGTGGATAATGGATTTTGGTTGGGTATATTTTTAGAGAATTTTTGGCGGTATTTTTAAGAAAAAAGCCGAACACCAAAGGGTGAAAAATGACACTTTTATTTTCACCATCTATAGGGGTGGCTTTTAGGGGTGCGAGCGCCGCATGTGGATAATGGATTTTGGTTGGGTATATTTTTAGAGAATTTTTGGCGGTATTTTTAAGAAAAAAGCCGAACACCAAAGGGTGAAAAATGACACTTTTATTTTCACCATCTATAGGGGTGGCTTTTAGGGGTGCGAGCGCCGCATGTGGATAATGGATTTTGGTTGGGTATATTTTTAGAGAATTTTTGGCGGTATTTTTAAGAAAAAAGCCGAACACCAAACGTGGAAAAATGACACTTTTATTTTCACCATCTATAGGGGTGGCTTTTAGGGGTGCGAGCGCCGCATGTGGATAATGGATTTTGGTTGGGTATATTTTTAGAGAATTTTTGGCGGTATTTTTAAGAAAAAAGCCGAACACCAAAGGGTGAAAAATGACACTTTTATTTTTGACCATCTATAGGGGTGGCTTTTAGGGGTGCGAGCGCCGCATGTGGATAATGGATTTTGGTTGGGTATATTTTTAGAGAATTTTTGGCGGTATTTTTAAGAAAAAAGCCGAACACCAAAGGGTGAAAAATGACACTTTTATTTTCACCATCTATAGGGGTGGCTTTTAGGGGTGCGAGCGCCGCATGTGGATAATGGATTTTGGTTGGGTATATTTTTAGAGAATTTTTGGCGGTATTTTTAAGAAAAAAGCCGAACACCAAAGGGTGAAAAATGACACTTTTATTTTCACCATCTATAGGGGTGGCTTTTAGGGGTGCGAGCGCCGCATGTGGATAATGGATTTTGGTTGGGTATATTTTTAGAGAATTTTTGGCGGTATTTTTATGAAAAAAGCCGAACACCAAACGTGGAAAAATGACACTTTTATTTTCACCATCTATAGGGGTGGCTTTTAGGGGTGCGAGCGCCGCATGTGGATAATGGATTTTGGTTGGGTATATTTTTAGAGAATTTTTGGCGGTATTTTTAAGAAAAAAGCCGAACACCAAAGGGTAAAAAATGACACTTTTATTTTTGACCATCTATAGGGGTGGCTTTTAGGGGTGCGAGCGCCGCATGTGGATAATGGATTTTGGTTGGGTATATTTTTAGAGAATTTTTGGCGGTATTTTTAAGAAAAAAGCCGAACACCAAAGGGTGAAAAAATGACACTTTTATTTTCACCATCTATAGGGGTGGCTTTTAGGGGTGCGAGCGCCGCATGTGGATAATGGATTTTGGTTGGGTATATTTTTAGAGAATTTTTGGCGGTATTTTTAAGAAAAAAGCCGAACACCAAAGGGTGAAAAATGACACTTTTATTTTCACCATCTATAGGGGTGGCTTTTAGGGGTGCGAGCGCCGCATGTGGATAATGGATTTTGGTTGGGTATATTTTTAGAGAATTTTTGGCGGTATTTTTATGAAAAAAGCCGAACACCAAAGGGTGAAAAATGACACTTTTATTTTCACCATCTATAGGGGTGGCTTTTAGGGGTGCGAGCGCCGCATGTGGATAATGGATTTTGGTTGGGTATATTTTTAGAGAATTTTTGGCGGTATTTTTAAGAAAAAAGCCGAACACCAAAGGGTGAAAAATGACACTTTTATTTTCACCATCTATAGGGGTGGCTTTTAGGAGTGCGAGCGCCGCATGTGGATAATGGATTTTGGTTGGGTATATTTTTAGAGAATTTTTGTCGGTATTTTTAAGAAAAAAGCCGAACACCAAAGGGTGAAAAATGACACTTTTATTTTCACCATCTATAGGGGTGGCTTTTAGGGGTGCGAGCGCCGCATGTGGATAATGGATTTTGGTTGGGTATATTTTTAGAGAATTTTTGGCGGTATTTTTATGAAAAAAGCCGAACACCAAACGTGGAAAAATGACACTTTTATTTTCACCATCTATAGGGGTGGCTTTTAGGGGTGCGAGCGCCGCATGTGGATAATGGATTTTGGTTGGGTATATTTTTAGAGAATTTTTGGCGGTATTTTTAAGAAAAAAGCCGAACACCAAATTGTTGTATTTGGACATTATTTTTTTCACAATAGACATAATATGATTAAGGGTTGTTTTCACCCTTAATGTGAATAGTTTTGGTTTTTTATTGATAATTATTGTATTATTTACTACTCTGAGTGATGTTATTGGGTTTTTATTAGTAAATGAAAAAAAAAAATTTTCGTTCATTTGATCGTTCCAAACTTTTGTCTCATTATTATATATGTATACATGGTGAAAGCCTATCTCCATTAACGCGTCATCGTGCCATCTTCAATGATTAAACCTCATAACAAGATCTCCCTTTTTACGATTCCATTTTTAAAATTACAAATCAGCTCTTAATAGTAATTAATCACGAAGTTATTTCAGATGGTATTGATATAAAATAATTTAAATCTTAATAAAATTTTTTTACTCACAAACTGGTTGCAGAAACACCACTCACCTGAAACAGAAAAAAAAATCAGTTTAGAAACAAAAACGATTCCTAATGTTAAAAAGCAAAAAAAAAGAATAAAAAACAATGCGGCATAATTCTGACCCTATATATATACAAAGGTGAAGACTTGTTGAATTAAATTGAAATCAGTAAACGGAAAAGAACCCTATATCTACGAGCTTCTATAATAACTCATCGACACACAAACAAGTCTTGGGGAAATATTGTATATAGTAATAGAGAAAGGACTCTAATAATTCATCATGAAGAAAATTATCATGATGTTTATATATAATAGCGTATTCCTCCGGCTTGCTTCCGCCTGTCTGGATCTCTAAACCTTTGGCATTATATATATATATATATATATATATATATATATATATATATATATATATATATACGAACAGTGTCATGAGACACTGATATTAGGTGCGATAGGATAACCGCAGATCAATTTCGAGACCTGCTAAAGAGTGCGAGAAAGAAAGGATTAAGATCCCTCTTTGAGATTGACGTGGCTATTAAGAATACTATTTAATACCACAGTTTTTCATCGATCCTACCATCAATCATATATGTTTCTTCATTTTCCCTACATTGACAAAGTAATGAAGTGCATTCCATAAAGGTACCAATTATATCAAAGATATACCTCACAATCAGAAATAGAATTAAAAAAAAAAAACCAAAACATCACAAGGAAAACGGAATAATAATGAAAAACAAAGGGGAAGAGAATAGAAATGGGAATGGAAATTGGAATGGTTGGAAGAGCGATGTAATGCTGCCGGTGGTGGCGCGGTTGCTTTGAGAAGCAGCAGGAAGTCACTATGTAGAGAGAAGGAGAGAGAAAAGAGGAAGAGAAGAGAGACCTGGTGGTGAAGTAAAAGAAGGAGGAAAAAGAGGAAGAGAAAGAGAGAGAGAAAGATGGATAAGCGAAGTTTATAGAAAGAAGAGAGGAAGGGAGGGAGATCCTATCTGTTGATATTGAATGCAGTATAACTCATTCTGCGTATGGACTATCTTTTCCTATGGATTATCCCTTGTACCAATAGCACCGGTACCCGGGCACTGCCAATATAGCCAATGGTCGTTATGCGAGAGCAAGCCACGTCCTACGATACCCCATCTACTTCTTTAGGTCTATTATACGTGCATTCATGTACACCTGCATCACTCGAGTTTGTGTGCTGCTGTGTTATATACTATGATCCTGAACTCCACGCGTGCAACGCGCGTGTACCAGATTCACTATAGTACCTAATATTGAATAGCAATAATTCACCGAATCCAAATTGACCTGCGTAATCATTTCCCCAAAAAATTAGCCTTTTACAGAGTTTGCTTTGGTCAAAATCATCCGATTTGTTATAGAAACTGCCAAGGTTTTAGGTCCTAAAGGAAGTTTTCAGGTTTTTAGGAAACGCAAATTTTATAGGACTAATTTTCCACTATATCCTAGAAACTGACTTCTGAACCTACAAAACTTGCTGCATCTTTTGTCGAAATTTACTATAAAAACAGACTGCACCGATAAATACTGTTTTAGAGATTCAGGGATATTTATAAATATTTAAGGTTTCAAGTAGAGCTGTGCAAAAGTTTGAATTTTGTATGGGCTCTCGGATCGAATATTCGATTTGAGCCCATGTTAATTCTTATGGAGTGGTTCGAATTTTAAAAACTTGCACAGCTCTAGTTTCAAGTAAAATTTAGGTGAAAAAAGAAAACCAGGTACTTGAGTGCAATTTAGTTCTGCACCTGGACAACTCCTGATCTTCGAATTATACTCTAAATCTAAATCAGTGAAAATTTCACTGAATTAAAGAAAACTGAGCCGCACTGATTTGAATTCAGTGAAATTTTCACTGATTTAGATATTTAGAGTGTACCTACACGGAAAAGATCATCGGACGCGCTGGTATTCCAACAGTTAGTATTGGTTAAGCCTTAGCGGAATAAAGCAAAGCAAAAATGTAACACCTCTTCAAAATTGGTGTCTCCTAATGACAATTGTACCAAGAAATATGATTGGGATGAGCTCTAATCCAATTTTAAAACCAATGTTGGCTGAAGATTACGGCTAATTCAAAAGTACATTATCATCGTATTAGTATTAGTAGAACTTCGAATCTGCTTTTTTTACGTTCCCACTTCTTTATCCAAACGTCCATACGTGAAGAACGTAGATAAGAATTATGATGATCCTCGCAGAATGCGACACTTGATGCACAAACAATCTCTCTCTCTCTCTCTCTCTCTCTCTCTACCTAGGTATGCATGTTGCTTTGATTAATCTCCTGATAAATTTATATATATATGACAGGTGATTAACCGCATAAACCGTAAAGTAGCAACATTTATAGAAGATGATCTCGTCACGAAATTCTCCTATATTCGATAAGTCGAGTTTTATCCAAGAGGAAGCATCGTTTCATAATATATATATATGAACTAGAGTAATTGCAGCAGCAGATGTAGCTGATTTATACATTTTCCAGCAATATGTCGTTTCCTAGTAATAATTTAAATCCCATCATTACTGGCAAAAAAATATTGTAGAGAAATATTAGATTTTATAACAGGGGTAGTATATTTAGTAGTATTTAGTTCTAAAAGTAGAATGTTTCAAAGTATTTCAGAATATGTTACCTCATTTAATATTATATATATATAATACAAAAGAAGACTAAAAAGACAAATCTGAACGCAATGTCGCCATATACACAATGGTAAATATACATAGGGGAAATCTGGCGAATTGAAAGCACGACTTGTTTTATCAGAGTTGTTTGCTCGTATCGCAAAAGAACATTGCACTCATGTTGCTAATAACCCTATCCGTGACCCCGGCACGTTGCACGAAGCACGCCATTGGTTTATCGCTCAAGTTGGTTGCCGCGCGGTTATATTCGCTAAGTCAAAAAGCATACACACGAAGAAGTTAGAGAGTGCAATCGAGAGATCGGCACGCGGCGTGAGGAAAAGGCGGTCTTTTTTCAGGAATCAGGGAACGAGTATAGATATTGGCTTCGTTGAAGTCAGTAGACTCCATTGGAATTCCGTCTAGTTAACAAACCGCGACTTCCTGCATATACGGTGGTGGCGGCGGCGGTTTCATTGAAGAACATCATTCCAAATGCGGAAATGATTTTTGGGATATCATCTCTCCATTTGCGATTCTTGTCGAGTAGAGGAATTCGAAAAGTTTCTTTTTTTTTT
Source organism: Leptopilina boulardi (assembly GCF_019393585.1). Lineage (NCBI taxonomy): Eukaryota > Metazoa > Arthropoda > Insecta > Hymenoptera > Figitidae > Leptopilina > Leptopilina boulardi. The sequence continues at coordinate 1,509,027 of NW_026137881.1, read as the reverse complement.
TTTTTTTTTTTTTTTTGGTGCAAGATCTGTAGTCTTATTGAAAAAATAATTTCGTTCCATAAATTCATTAATTCTTTTTCACTTTTGTAAAATAAAAAAAAAGTTGTTATATTTTTAAACTAAAATTGTTAATTATAATCCGTTGTTCCTTGAGAAACATTAAAAGTATCTAGTAGGTAGCTCTTTTATCAGAAGCATTTACTCAAACACGCACAGGAGCCAATATAATCGCTTTAATAGCGGAGCTCGATTCTCGTTTACGAGCAAGATTTTTCTCAGTTCCGTTAGTGGCCTAAATCGACGTAATCGTCAGTTTCTTTTGCAGAATAGGCCGCGATTTACATTTTTGGCTCGACAATTAAGTCCCTTATAAAGTTATCGCTACTGTAAAATTAAAAAAAAAAAAAAAATTTATGCCTATTTTACGATTTTAAGATAGCATATATTGATTACTGTGTATATATATGACTTTTTTTCCAAAATCGTAAAAGTATTCAGAACATCTTAAAATGGCAGCAATTAGACACTTTTTTCCTTCTCCAAATACGACTAATTCAATTGCACAAACATTCCAATTACAGTTTGGGGAAAAATAAATTTAATTCAAAATTCTTAGATTTATTAAAATTCATAGAAGATTGTAATTAAAAATTATAACAAAAACTCAGTTTTCTGTTAGAATAAAAAAAAAACCAGGAGAAAGTGTATGTAATTTGCAAAAACAAAAAATGTGGGTAAAATGAATTCAGAAATGCATGGAAAATAGGTTAAGAAACTACAAGGTTAAATTTTTAATCGATGCTGCAAGGTGGATTTTTGAAAAAAAAAAAAAAAAAAATTTCATTAGTCCATAGAGTGAAAGTACGATTAGTGTTTGTGTCTTGTAGAAAACAACATTTGAAAAATATGTGTGGTCCGGAGAAACTTCTTCTCAATTAGGAATTAACAAATTACTCGATTGATAAGTGCGGCTCACGTACGTAGGAGGTTAAAAGGAGGAGTCAAACGTCGCGTTTATATATAGTCACGAACCTAACCATTTAAAGAGGCCAACTAGAAATTTAAATGTGAGAGACAACATTTCCATATGGTTTCATCACACCTAAAGCAAAATCCAACAACAATTTTAGTATTATAATTAACATGCTCCAATTTGACACTAAATTCTTTCGCATAGGGATTTGCGACAAGTTTTTCATAATTCCATTATCCTGACAATTAATAGATTATTAATAATAAATTAGAATATAAATTATCGATTATTGAAAAATTTTCAAAAGATATCCAAATAGAATGAAAAATCTTTGGTAGCTAATGTTCGTCATTGGTTGCCAAGGATTGATATTCATTTACGGATTTTTCAAATGCTTGCAAATCTTTCAATTGGCAATTAATTGGATCATTGTTGAGAGGCCTTGCAATGATCCAAAATGTGTAGCCAATAGCCAAGAATTTTTGAAAATCTGTAACCAAAAAAAGTGGGAGTGGAAATAGAATTTGGAATAGAAATGGATTTACATAAACAAGCTCTGGGGTTTCTTACGCACTCTAAATCTGAATCAGTAAAAATTTCGCTGATTTGAAGTCAGTGAAATTTTCACTGATTCAGATTTAGAGTGTAAGAAACCCTGGTGGTTGTTAATGTAAATCCATTTCTATTCCAATTTCTATTTCCATTTCCACTTTTTTTGATTACAGATTTAGGGTGTAGTATTTGGATAGTTCAATTTTTTTGTTTCGTTCCATATGATTTTGGAAGGTTTAGCATCATCCTTAAATGTATTCGTAGAGACAGAAATGGCCTTGCTTATAGATTTTCCATCATGAGAAAAATCTTGAGCAAACCTTATGCTAGATTTTGCAATTTCTATAACTAAATAGAATTTTTTGTAATTGTTGTATTAAAATTTACTTTAATAACCCAAAAAATTAGTTCATTTTGTTCTATATCTCAGAGAGACATGAAAATTGATTTGTAAATTATCAAAAGTCGTTGTCTGTATTGCAGGCAAAATGGTATTTGAAACAGATCTCAAGAACTGATAATGTGGCGAAAGGGACAATTACACCTATCCTCTGGTATTCCTATAGAGCAAACGCGTCATTTCATATATATATATACATTTATACGAGGCAGTGTACTTATTATGTACTTACAGGATTGTATGAATTCTCATGGAAGCACACACATCATGATAACCTACAATTGCCAACCGCGTGTTCTCTCTTTCGTTATATATGTATATAATACAAGATTATTATTGTTCCATAATGATTTAATGATTGACGCGCATATATCGAAAAATGCTTTTTGAAAATTTTAAACCCATAACCTTTTCTAGAGAATAAGGAGAATATATTATACAGGCAAAAAAAAATTTATTGTAATAAATTCACATAATTTTACTGTCGGTTTTCTTGGTTGCGCGCGCAGATATGAATTATTACTGTTTTAACAGCAATTGCATTTCTCCATGCAAACCGCACCAATGGAATAAACGAATCGAGTGAATTTGTCACGTTGAACATATATATATATATATATATATATATATAGTATAACTCTCGTGGCGTGCGAGTGCAATTAAAGGCAAGGCCTATAACCGTATCAGAGAGACGTTCATTTGATATCAGAGAAAGAGAACCTTAGGGGCGAAAAACCACTTACTCGTCACGATTCTAGAGCGTGCGAAATATACTATACGACGACTAATTCTCCACGCTTGGCAATTTATTGACCTAATCAAAATTTATTTCTATATATAAAATTCTTCAAATTTATTTTCTCCTGTATTTCTCTTGGCAGAATTATCGAATGTTAAAAAAAAATTTTGATCCCTCAGACCTCTTTGAAAGGAACTCAAAAAAAAAAAAAAAAGAATCTTGAGGTCATCCTCGGAATGTCTTTGATGTTTCGAATATACAACAGTAAGTGAAAGTGACTGCAGGTTGTATTGAAAAAAAAAAAAAAAAAAAAATGCTGCCTCTTCTTCGTTCAAGTTGTATATATTGCCATTACGAATTATTGGCTGAAAATGAAGTACGCGGAAAAGGTAGTTCTCAACTTGAGCTGACACGAGATGCCTCTTTGGTATATACATTATAAAGTCTCCTTATAGAACCGGCACTACTCTTCAACACACAGAGAGCTTTCGTTTTCATGTCGTGCGATCGTATCGTTTTGTGTCTCGTGCCTATACGTGTATGTATATAGTATAAGTATGTGGTTTACACGTGTGTGCGAGCACATTCATTTCGGACCAATCTCCCCCCCCCCTTCTTCTTCTTCTTTTTCTTCTTCTTCTATTCTATCACGAAGGATGCTGCGCAAAACTCTTCCGGGTTTTGCTTATTGAACATGCGGGAACAGGTGATTAGAGAAAGTCTCTCATCCACCAAATTCACGCAATAATATAAATCACTGTCTCTATCTATTGCCAGGTGATTATGTAAACAAGGTATCAAGGCTTTTGTCCAAAAACGAGTTTTTTTTATATATAAGATATAAAAAAGTCTTCCTGTTTTTTTTTATGAGAAACAGGGGGTTGGTTATGTAAATCTATTTTCACTTTCATTATTTTTTTAATCCAACTTTTGCGAATTCCATTCTTACTTAAATTTAAACAATTTCTCTTCTATTTTCAAGAAATAAAAACAGATTTTAATCCTACTTTTACCAATTTCGATTCTTACTTCCATTTTCAGTACCATATTTCCCACCGCCACTTTTATCAATTTAGATTTTTACTTTTTTTATTTTCCTCTCTCACTTACATTTCCACATTTTTTAATTTCCACTTCCACTTCTTCCTACTTCCAATCCCACTTTTCCAAATTCCATTCTTACTTCAACTTTTACAATTTTTACATCCACTATTTCTATTTCCAATCCCACTTTTCTGAATTCCATTATTACTTACAATTACACTTCCTGTTCTTTCATTTTTACTTCCACTTTTTCTAATTTTTTTTTCAACTTTCAATTCCACTTTTACCGGTTTCTATTCTTAATTTCTTTTTCACGTTCAACATCTTCAATGTTCAATTGTCAACTTGAAAAACAATAATAAATACTGGAAAATAAGGAAAGTGATAGTGGGAGTGGAACTGGAAATGGCAGTAGAATGGAAATTGGAAAAATTAGAAATGGAAGTAGGATGGAAATTAGAAAAATTAGTAGTGGAAAATGAAGTAGGAATGGAAATTTCAAAAAGTGGAAGTAGAAATTGAAGTTGGAATGTAAATTGGTAAAGTAGAAATGGGATTGAAAATTGGAAAAATTGAAGGCGGCAATGGAAATGGAATTAAAGATTGGAAAAATTGAAAGTGGAAGTGGAAAGATAATGTAGAAGTGGAATTGGAAATTTAAGAAGGTGAAAGTGGAAATTTTTAGTGGAATGAAAATTGGAAAAGTAGAAATAAAATTAGGATGGAAATTGAAAAAATTAGTAGTAAAAATTGAAGTGGAATAGAAATTGAAGGTGGAAATTAAATTGGAATGGAAATTAAAAAAGTAAAAGAGGAAATTGGAAAATTTTAAAGTGGAATTGGAAATTAGGAAATATAGAAGTGGATTTGAAAATTGGAAAATTGGAAATAGAAGTAGGAGGGAATTTGGAAAAACAGGATTTCTACAAATTTCACTTCGCAAAATTCTGTGATTTTTTCATGATTTCCAGGTGATAAATGATAAAAATTTCCAAAATACTTTAAAATTCACTATAAACATAAATTATCACGAATTAAAATATTGAAAATTGGTTATTTTCAACGAACTTGTAAATTCGAGTCTTAGATCATGGAATTGAAAAAATTCAATGAAATTTCCATGATTCCATGATATACAAAAAGAAGTTTCATGATATTTTCTATATTTCCATGTTTTTGATGATTTTTAAAAACCCTGAAAAATTAGTAGTACAAATTAAAGTAGGACTGAATATTTGGAAAAGTGGAAGTGGAATGGAAATTAGAAAAATTGGAAATGGAAATTATATTGGGAATGTAAATTGAAAAATTGGAAGTGGAAATTGTACTGAGAATGTAAATTGGAAAATGAAGTGGGATTGGAAAAATTGAAAGTTGAAGTGGAAATTAGAAAATATAGAAAAATTGGAAAAGTAGAAATCTAAGTTAGGAGGGAAATTAGAAAAATTAGTAGTAGAAATTGAAGTTTAAGTCATGTAAATTGGAAGAAATGTAAATAAAAATAGAAATGAATTTAAATAATCGACCTCCATGGGAATAAAACATAAAAATCAAACTAAATCCATAAATTTCAATTAAATAATTTAGTAAAATAATTTTTACCCAATATTATCATCTGTATATGAACAAAATCATCTAAAAACCATAATTTTTTTCTAAATGTTGCCGGAAAAAAAATAAATTTCAATTTAAAAAAAAATTCCACCTTATAGGAGAGGGGGATGAAGAAATAATGAATTTTGATGGGAGTCGAACACTATTGATAGAACAATAGACATAGTGCGGGTAAAAGTGCTCAGACGATGAAGTCACGATGTCATATATACTCCTACATGGAGTACATATATAAATATACCTATATTATACCTATATCTATATACCTATTTACCAAATAACACTTGCGTCTTCGAGTTACGACATATTTTCTATTATCTTCTGTAGCAATTGTCGTGTCCACCATTTAGCGAGATAATTTCTCAAAGCGCCACTTGAATGAGATTTACACAGTATATATATATATATATATAAAGAAGATGAAGAAGAAGAAGAAGAAGAAAATTAACATATAGTAGACGACACATCGTATATAGTGATGCGAGCTTTGAAAAATCATCATTATATGAGATGAGAGAAAAGTGTTACCATATAGGTGGAAGAGGAGAAAAAGAAGGAACCTAATGAAGGTACAGTTATCCTATTAATTCAAACTTTCTATTATAGAAATTGAGTATATATATATTTTTTAAGATAGAGACATTTTTTTTAGCGCTTCTCACGCATATATACCAATATTGATTTTAGCGTTGGGATAATAATTTTCTTCCTCATGAACTTTGAAATTACATCATTGAATGAGGTTAAGTTTGTCAAACTTAACATATTTTTATATAGTATACCGGGTACGGTTGTAACAACCTCAATTTTATTTTTTAAAAACCTATTTTCTATGCTTTCTACATGAGAAATAATTAAAATTATTTGTGAATTATATTATTATTGTTATAATAATTATTATAATAATAATTATTATTAGTATTATTGTTATTATTTTTATTTAACAATATAAAATTAATGTGTTCTAAAAAAATAAAATTTTAACGTTATTTTTCAAGTCTTTCTCTCTATATGAACGATAAAATAAAATTTTTTTATTTTAAACGAGCGCACGAGTAAATTGATGAACTTTTGATCTAACTTGTGGGATATAATAAATTAAGTAAGTTGCCCTGAAAAGTGGCGGCGCGCGAGAAACTATTTTCTTATTGCTATATATGTATATGTTCGTGTGTGCGTGTACGATCGATTTTTTTTTCTTTTCTTTTTTTTTTTTGCTCTTTTTTTTGTATAATAATAATTTACCGTCTCATAATTCATAGCACGTAAAGTGCGCGCAACCTACCAATCGCTTCCTAATCGCGCGACCAATCAAAATTTTCCCACAGCAGGATAAACATGCGCACTATTACGTGGCGTATTGCCACACGCGCGCAATTTCTCGTGTGCACGAAATAAAATCCAAACTGTTCTCATGAGAGAGAAAGAGAGAGAGAGAGAGAGATCTTTAGAGGCTGCGGATCAAATACTTTCATTATATATATGCCACTTAAGACATATTTCTAAAAAAAAACTTGATAGTATAAATATATCTCTTTTTTTATGTATAGCCAATCGTATAAAAGATTCTTTGTCTATTATATATATATATGATATCAACTTTTGAGCGAGATATTAATGAAATGCTAAAAGGGATTCATGATTATATGTTATTCTAAAAATCATTAGTTAGAATTTTTATTTTATGGAATTTTATTTGTCATAATTATTTTTGAGCCGAATTTTTAATTTGTTCCAATTAATATTTTACAGAATTTTCATCAAAACTATTTTCTATATATTACACAATTTTTATATAACCGAAAATTCACTTCACACAATTTTTATTTGTTCGAATTTTCATTTAACATAATTAGGCATTTTAAAGAATTTTTATTGGCTAGAATTTCATTGCATAGAATTTTCATTTGTTTTCTTTCTTTTAAATGGATTTTCATTTGTTCTAAATTATTATTTGATATAATTTCCATATTCTAATTGATAGAATTTTCATTTGTCCGAAATTGCAAATGGCCGAAGAAATAATTGATTTTGGCGCGATTTTTAAAATCAACCAATCACAATTTTATTGGATAATTTTTGATTGGTTGATTTTAAAAATCGCGCCAAAATCAATTATTTCTTCGGCCATTTGCAATTTCGGACAAATGAAAATTCTATCAATTAGAATATGGAAATTATATCAAATAATAATTCGAACAAATGAAAATCCATTTAAAAGAAAGAAAAAAAATGAAAATTCTATGCAATGAAATTCTAGCCAATAAAAATTCTTTAAAATGCCTAATTATGTTAAATGAAAATTCGAACAAATAAAAATTGTGTGAAGTGAATTTTCGGTTATATAAAAATTGTGTAATATATAGCAAATAGTTTTGATGAAAATTCTGTAAAATACTAATTCGAACAAATTAAAAATTCGGCTCAAAAATAATTATGACAAATGAAATTCCTTAAAATGAAAATCCTAACTAATGATTTTTAGAACATAATCATGCGTTCCATTACTCGGGGGGTTTTAAGGGTCGCTGATTACAAATCTGAAGTCAGATTTAAAAAATTTAATATGGCGGATCCAATATGGCGGACGATTTTATTTAAATTTGACATTTTTAATAAAAATTGTTTCTAACATATAGCACGCAATTATTTATTGATTTATTTATTGTTCTCATGTTTCATTTTAGTTGAGATTATAGTTGCGGGTTTCAAAAGTGAAATAGTTTTTTCCTCATATGAACTCGTTTTAGGTACGCATGTATACATGTGTCTCTATAGGATTTAAAAATCACGCAGTTCTACGTATAAAATGTTGTGACACGCGAACCCATTGCGTGTGATCGAAGACTGCCGATCGAATACGATAGTGGTAATTCAATCGTGTTTCGCCCTAAGTGACCAATATATATATATATATATAAATAAGGTACAGGTATCGTTTTCTAAAGGTATACATTCCTTCATTTTGTGTATATCGCATTGCTTAAATTCAAGTGTATGTGTGCGGATTTATATTTTTATTTTTATCCGAATTGCCATTTAACTGTGCGGAATTCCGTTCGACCGTATACATTGGTCTAATATTTATATGGCATTATATTTATTTAATCAATTTCTTATTTGACCTAAACTTTATTGGTGTCTAATTCTTATGTTGCTACTTGTGCTTTATTTTGCCGAAAATTTTATTTAATCTAATCATTTTTTGACCTAATTATCACTTTACCTAATTCTCATAGAAAAAAATTTTTAAAAAAAAACACAAAAAATAAACAAAAATATTACATTTCTGTCGCTTTATAAAGTGAGAAGTCATGGCTCATTGGCACATATCTCAAGTCAACCGTAACAAAAACCTTGTCAACGACCGACTAACTTCTTGACTTCCCGTTTTAGCAACGGTGACCTCTCTGAATTTTTAAAATAATAATAATAATAATAATAATAATAATAATAATAATAATAATACTAATAATACCTAATAATAAAAATAATAATAATAAAATGTGGTTGAGTCTCACACAAAAGTGCGTGAATTTTTTTTTCTCCTAAACTTACTTTGCAAAAACAATAATAATAATAATAATAATTATTATTATTATTATAAAATTAACCTTTCCTTGCAATTTACAAAAACAATAAGAATCTTACAATGTAATATAGTAAAACACACTATTTAGTTACGGTTTCCAAAATCAGAACACAAGATTTCACAATTTTCTTTTTTTTTTCATCTTAACAAGTTAAAATCATTTTGCTTCTCTAAAAGGACAATTGTATTATTTAAAAAAAAAAGAGTAAAATATTCTCATTATTTACGCTTGACACTTGCGATAATTAAATTTTTAACTGTTACTTTTAACCATTATTCTGTAATTGTTATGAAACGGACAATTTAACTGATGCAATGTAAGGGATTTCATTGATTGAAATATTACAGCTGGAAGGTCATTTGGCACATCATTTCGTATATATTAATAATTTTTTTATTTCAATAATTTATTATTCATTACATAAAACTGTTTTATTTCAATAATTATTTATTATGTATTATAAAAATTTTAATTTCCCATTAATTTGATTTAATATCATTTTTATTTAATTTTCAATTGTCAATTTGTGATTTGTTTAAAATACAGAAATTATTTGTTCAAATAAAATTTATTTAATTCATATAAAAATTATTTGGTTCAACTAAATAGTTATTTTATAATAATCAAGTAACCGATTATTTGAATTAGATAAATTTTTTTTCAGTGTAAAAATCCGGAAAGTGGTCCACTCATAACTATACATTCCCCTACTCTCTAAATTTGAATCAGTGAATTTCACTGCTAACCAGTTATAAGTATACCAAACAAGTGAAATTTCACTGAACCAATAAGTCAAATTTCACCCCAACCAAAAATTTCAGTATTATACCAGAGTTGACTACTGGCGCAGTACTGGTTCAGTATTGGCTGCCGAGGCTGGGCAGTCTGTACTGAACCACTACTGGTATTTTCATTGTATCCGTACTGGTGCAGTACCACCCTCTCAGTACTGGCAAACCAGTACTGAGCCAATATTGAGCCAGTACTGGCTCAAATAGATTTTCTTTTTAATTAATACTAGTTCACAAAAAGTTCTAGAGTGAACCCGATGAATCTTTTTGTTTAAATATTTTGTTCATCAAAATTTGTTCAACTTAATTTTATTTTTCATAATTAAAATGTACTTCATTTTGCTTTTCTGTGCGGGTAAAATTATTTAAACAAAAAGTTTCCTGAGACCAAGTCTAAAACATTTGTCAAGATTTTCTTTTTGTTTTCAGATATGCAATAAACCAAAAAAAAATTTTGAACGATCAAACTAAAAATAAATAAATTTGTTTATAAAAAATTAAATACAATCGCAAGTAAAATTGCACAAATGTTATATTATTAATAATATAAAATATATAATTAACCTTTCTTAATAGAAATTATAAAAAATAGTTAAACCTACAAACTTATATATTTCAATGGTCAGTAAAATTATTGTAATTTTTTTTTTGGATGTTATTCTTCAGTTTTTTCTTCCAAAAGTGAATTATAAACAAAAATTTAATATTAATTTAAAAATAATTTAGATAATTTTTTTTAATAATTACCTAATTTCAGGAATTTAGTATATTCATTATTTATATTAAATCATTATATATTTGTGATGAGTTAATTTGTAAACTAATTTTGTTTTATGTAAAAATTGAATTGAATTCAATGTTAATTTATTTATATTTGATATAATAATTAATAAATTAAAATGAATAATAAAATAATTAAATAGTTAATTGGATAATTATGTACATTATAATTATTTTATAAACATTTTTATTTTTACTAAACTGTTTTTATATATTATAAAAACTTTGGTTTTATAATAAACATATTTTTATATTTATTTTTTGATTTTTTAAAATAATAATTTGCAATATATATTATAAAAAGGAATGAAAATTCTTGGTGTTTTCGATATTATATAGGTAATAAAATATTAATTAGTTAGTTGACTAATTTAATTTAATATTTAATTTGTGTTGGGTTACTAAAAATTTCAGACACTTTTTCCTAAGTATACTAAAAAAGTATTATCTGATAGTGAAACTTATCTCTGTTACAGTTAAAGCTTTCTTTTCGTATACAATAAATTACAAAACTGCCAGTACTCGGCCAGTACTGAACCAGTAGTGGTTATCAATACTGGTGCCAACTCTGGTAGCCAATACTGGTAAAATATTATCATTCCAAAGTTACACTAAGTCTGGCGCCAATACTGGGTGCCAGTACTGCGCCATTAGTAAATTTTTGATTGGGACTAGTTTGGTATAACTGGTTAGCAGTGAAGGGAGGCACGCGGGAAGGGAGAAGCGCGCAATTATTGGTCACTCTCCACCGTACGCAGAGTTCTCAATTTGAACATCAAGGAACGTGTCATTCTTAGAATTATATCGCAAGTTTCTTGAAAATATCGTTATGAAAATTGGTTTGCTTGCGGTATATATGGTAATAAGAAATGTAACACAAAACGGAAGAACTCTTTTTTTGTTTTTTAATAACTTCTTATTTCTTACTAATTGTTGAAGCAAAAAATAAGACAACATTTAAAAAAAATAACTTATGTATTAAGTATAACTAATTCATATTTAGAGTCTATATTTTATTCAAAAACCATTTGCACCAATTGTCTTCTATTATCTTTATTGCGAGATCACTGTCTACGTATATAAAGAGACAAAACTACATTCTGTGTGGGATACGCAAATTAAAATGGCAGTAAATCAAGTCTCAGGAGTAAATGAGTCGAGAAACAGTAATTTTAAGAGCGATTCTATATAGTTTACAAGTTATGGTAGAAAACATAATTTGAGTCAGATTAGATTGATTTATTGTTGAAATATAAGCTTCACGTTATTAAATGTTCACCTACATATATATACGTATATACACACACACATATAGTTATAAACTTCTATAAATATATATATATATACATATATGTTGATAGAGTAATCTTAATTTCATTATAATGACAGATCAGTTAAATTGAACTGGCCGTGCCCTAGTTTTTCGTGATCGTGGGTCACTATTATTCAATGGTCATAGGTCATGAGTATAAAAAATTAAATCGAGACAAACAAATCAAAAACGTGTCGAAATTTCTGGTTATATAGTGTACAATTTTCTGAATATAGTAGCCAATAAAGTATACGGCCTATGAGATTATCATAAATTATAATTTATCCGTGTAGTTTAAAAGCAGACGTGATTAATTATATTCTACAAGGAGAGTTCTTTCGTGTATTATATATTTAATATATATATATATATATATATATATAGGTATGATCGCGCAGGAATTAAAATATTTTTCTATAATTTTTCATGTGATGTGTAGCATATAATTTGAAAATATTATTGCGAAAATTTTTGGTGTTTAAAAAAAAATTGTTAAATTCTGTATACAATATACGGAGAAAAATGGAAAACGAAAATAATTTTTACTATTTTCAAAGTAAATTCTAAACTTTGAAGAATTTCTGTGCATTTCTATTAATTTTTATTTCTGAAATAGAGCCAGTTTTCACCATGTGGATAAAATTTAATCTTCCGAGAGAGGTTAAAGGTAGTTCTGCGTTTGCGCAGAAGCAAACATTTTGCGCAAACGCAGAATATATCTACTGTCATTAACCTCTTGAAAGATTAAAATTATCCGTGAAAACGGGCTAATAGGAAAAAATACTATATCCAAAGTAAATTTTACTATTTCAGGAGTAGTAATTTTTTTCTATTTCCGAGGCAAAAGTTGACAGAGATATGAAGTTCCGAAAATATTATACATTTTTCTTTCTAAATATAGTAAAAGTATATTTTTTTCAATGCAAAACTGTTTATCGGAACACAATTTTGTTTTCTTCTTGTCTTTTTGGACTCCACTTACATTTTTTATTGTACCAGTAAATATTTTGACATTCTGCAACATTTATCAAATAAATTCACGATGATAATGGTAATAATAATAATAATAAAATTTTTGTTAAAAACCAAATATCTTAAATATGTATTCTTATTACTAAATGCGTGTATTATTTATAAAAGTTAATATACACAATTAATATTAAATTATCTGATCAATTGTAATTTATCGTGACGTTGAAAAAAAAACAACCATTTATTGGTTATAAATAACCTTTGAAATTGGGTGTAAAAACTACTTTCTATGTTTAAAGACCAATAATGTTTTGGAAATATTATTACAGTGTAAATTATTGTTAAGAAAGTAGTATTATCATGTCATCTGAAAACAGGCGAGTGTCCACGTGGTGTATATATATATATATATATATGTATATATATGTATATTTATTTCTGTATTGTATACACATATATATGTATACACACAATACCATGAGAGTCTACGAAGCCAATGAATCCAGCCATATTATGTATCGGTATTCATATACCTTGGAGCATAACTACTTTCTCTCTCCCCTTTGCGAGGTTAGCCGGATTGACCCGACTGTGAGCCTCGATTACTTTATCGCTAATTACAAGTAGAATTCACTTGACCAGCGTGTTAAACCATATATTTTATATTCCGCATCGCTGACCCACGTCCTACAAAAGTTGACCTACACAACTATACACTATATATATACATATAATACCGGAAGGTTCACTCATATTTGTCACTTCCGGATTTTTTTAATTTTTACCAAATATTCACATATTTAGGAAAATTCAACTGTTTGGTTAAGTCAAATAAACTTTTTCTCTGAGGAAATCAGAGCAACCAAAATTTAGTTAGGCTAACAAAAAAATTTTTTTTGGTATTTAAACAAAACTATTTATTTGAGTCAACCAAACTATTTGTTTGAGTCAATCAAAAAAGGTTGAGTGTTTTTAGTTGGCATAACAAAAATGTTTGGTTAGCTCAACCAAATTTTTTTCTTCAGTCAAGAAAAATGTTTGGTTGATCAAACCAACAGGGTTCTTTCTTTTTTTGTAAAATTAAAAATTTTATTCTACCTTATTTCTCTTTTTATTTTATAATTTTTTATTTATTTAATTATTTATTTATTATCTAAATTAACGTTTAATATCTATTTATCCAATTGAAATATTTTTGGACTTTGAAAAAAATCTCATCTCCTGGGATCGAACCTCTGTTTTTAAACTGCGAGTCGGGAGCTCTGACCACTGGACTACCACCCATCTTTGACGACGCTGAAGTACGCAACGTTTATGATAAACGATTTTTAAAGAAATAAGTTTTTAAAAATGAAAAATTCTATAATTTTTTGCCTAAAAAATATTTCTTGTAGTTTTCATTAATTAATAAATTATAAAAAAATATTTTTTAGGCAAAAAAATTATAGAATTCACTGTAAAACGAAAGGTATTAATTTAATACCAACTTTAGGTACTAAATTGTTATTTGGTTCTATTTTGATACCTAAAATCGGTACTGTTTTAGTACCTTCTTTTTACAGTGTTTTTCATTTTAAAAACTTATTTCTTTAAAAATCGTTTATCGTAAACATTAGGTACTTTAGCTTCGTCATCTTTGTGAGAGATTTAAACTAATTGTTCTAAGATACGAGAGCGAATTAAATTATTTAGTTGTCGTAATTAAATTTTGGTTATGACAACAAACGATCATTTGGTTTCTTAAACCAAACTATTTTGTTGTGTTAACCAAATTATTTTCTTGTCGTAACCCAAGTTTTTGGTTGGAATTTAAAAATGTTCAACCAAAATAATTTTTGTTGGCCTAACCAAATGTTTGGTTGATATAACTCTAGTACTTTGTTTCAGCCAACTAAAATTTGGTTACAAGAAACAAAAATTGGTTATGAAAACCAAAATTGTCTAACCAAACGATTCTATTGTAAATACAAAATCTTTTCTTTCAGTGTCCGAAGTGTCTATACACATTTCTGGTAAATTTTACTTCAGAAATAGTAAAATTTACTATTTTCGGAATAATTTTTATACTATTTCAGAAATAAATTTTACACTCTTTTCTCAGTAAAAATTACTTAAAAAATGTTTTTTTTTTCTCCCTCTGTAATGAGAAAATAATTTTTGATTAAGGCCAATTCAAATATTTGAAAATAGAAAAAAAAATAAATAAATTTTAATTTGAAACCACCCACGTGCATCGTTATTGTTAAATATTTATGATTCTCATTGTTTATGAGTACATATGTCAGTGAGTCAACAAAATTTTATATAATGAATAACATAAGGTTATTATTGTATTTAGACGAAGTGTTTATTAGCAACCTTCGCGTGAAGTCTCATTTATTGAGTGAAAGCATATCTCATTGAAATCGCGTAACTATTTCCATCTTTTATTTATTATTATACACTGCACTTTTTAGAAAATCTTTTATGTGCGTGGGCCTTGACGAAGAATCAATTCAATTGTAGAACAACGGTTTTTTGTGTGTGTGTACATAATTAAACCATACAGTCATGATATAAAGAGAAAGCACATCAGGGGCGATTAGAAAATTTTTCCTTTTTATCAAGTTTCATTTTAGAATAAAATATTATTTTTGACACATTGCTTTTTGTTACAAAGCATAATAATAGAAGAAAAAAAATTTCTGAAATTAAAATTAAATTTTTTTTTTTTTTTGACGCTCTACAAGAAAAAAGAACTGAAAAAAAAGATTTTGTATTTACAACAAAATCGTTTGGTAAGACAATTTTTGGTTCTTGTAACCAAATTTTACATGACTGAAACAAAGTCCTAGAGTTATATCAACCAAACATTTGGTTAGGCCAACAAAAATTATTTGGTTGAACATTTTTAAATTCCAATCAAAAATTTGGGTTACGACAAGAAAATAATTTGGTTAACACACAACAAAATAGTTTGGTCTAAAAAACCAAATGATCGTTTGTTGTCCTAACCAAAATTTGGTTACGACAACGCAAATAATTTAATTCGCTCTCGTACAGCTTAGAACAATTAGTTTAAATCTCTCACAAAGATGGTGGTAGTCCAGTGGTCAGAGCTCTCGACTCGCAGTTAAAAAGCAGAGGTTCGATTCCAGGAGATGAGATTTTTTTCAAAGTCCAAAAATATTTGGAAAATAAGGTAGAAATAAGGTAGAATAAAATTTTTAATTTTACAAAAAAAAAAACCTGTTGGTTTGATCAACCAAACATTTTTGTTATGCCAACTAAAAACACTCAACCAAATTTTATGGTTTACTCAAACAAATAGTTTGGTTGCTTACACAGAAAAAATCTATGTCTAAACATAACCTAAAATTTCTTTACTATAAGCTTTATTTCGTATTTATTATATTAAAATTTGTCTAATTTTTCATTTTTATTTATCTAAATACGAATATGAAAAATTGTCACGCCTATATACTTTCCAATTTTCGCGCTACTGTATATATATACAAAGTGAAAATGAATTCATCGTTAAAAGTAAATTCTGATTAATGGCAACAGTTACTTAAGGTGACTGTGCTTATTATCTTCCATTTAAGGCCTCCTCGAATGCAATGTGTGTGAAAATGATAGCTTGTGAAAAAAATGTTTTCAAGGCTAAAGATCGTTATCACTTAAAATTATGACGTACAATCTCGCCTCTATCGAATGTCTAATCGTAGACTTTAGTTTTCTCATTAACTGCAATTTATTCTCAAGATGGTAAATGAATTTCTCTCCGCAATTATAACGATCTTTAATTATGCCAACTGCATATCGCTGCTCCACTATATATATATATATACACCTTTCCGTCTCTGATCTTTGCTTCTCCTGCGATAAGTGGAATCCGGTTCTAATATGGACCTCGTTGGTAATAATTTATTATTATTTTTTAACATTATATACATATTATTGGATCCGCCCTTTTCAGTCAATCTATTTTCGATGTAAACAATTATTATTTGAATTATAAACAAATATAATTTAATTTTTTTTTTATTTCTGTCGTTGTAGAAATATTTTAACAGTTTATTTTCTTAATATTATTATATTTTTATTATCTGCTGCTTAAGGCAATTTTAGTTTTAATGCAATATTGTATCGTATAGTTAGAGGCATTTCATATGAAAATACGGGGTCATGCCTCGGATCTTTCTCAAAATTCGGTAAATTGTAGTGATAGTGGTGCTAAATAAGTGTACAAATTTTGAATTTGAAATTTTTAATATTTTTCGATATATTTAAAATAACAAATTTGAACAATATTTTTTTGTTCTACTTATAACTTTTTTCCCACTAAAAATAGAGAAAAATGTTGTAAATGTTTTTTACGCAGAAAATCTTAAACTTTTAGAAAAAAATTATTTTTTCAAAAAAAATATTAATTTTTATTTATTTTTATTTTTTATTAACTTTTGTTAGTTAATTAATTAATATCTCGAAAACAAAAAATAATGCCATCTCAAAAATTTAACAATCAATTTATTATGACTTAAACAATATTCATGATTTTTTTTCGCGTTTCTAAATGAGGGAGAACATGTTTAAAAGTTATAAACAAATTATATTTTTTAAA
This sequence comes from Leptopilina boulardi, assembly GCF_019393585.1. Lineage (NCBI taxonomy): Eukaryota > Metazoa > Arthropoda > Insecta > Hymenoptera > Figitidae > Leptopilina > Leptopilina boulardi. The sequence goes on along the minus strand of NW_026137881.1, from coordinate 1,491,654 downwards.
AAAATTGTTTAAAAATTAATATTTTTTTTGAAAAAATAATTTTTTTTCGAAAAGTTTAAGATCTTTTGAGTAAAAAACATTTACAACATTTTTCTCTATTTTTAATAGGAAAAAAGTTATAAGTAAAGCAAAAAAATATTTGCTCTTTGTTATTGTAAATATCTCGAAAAATATTAAAAATTTCAAATTCAAAATTTGTACACTTATTTAGCACCACTATCATTACAATTTACCGAATTTTGAGAAAAATCTGAGACATAAACCCGTATTCTCATATGAAATGCCTAAGTAACATGGTGACATAAATATATGGTTGTTTTTTTAGAAATATTTTGGTATTCCAGTCAAATTTTCAAAATTCAAAATAGAGGATCCAATATGGTGGACGAATTTAATTTTCTTTTTAATTTTCAGGTTACTTGGTTTCTACGGGTTTTCGGAGTTGCTGATTCTAAATCTAAAGTCAGATTTTGAAAATTCAAAATGGCGGATCCAATCTGACTTCAGATTTGTAATCAGCAACCCCGAAAACCCCTAGATACCAAGTAACGTGGAAATTTAAAAAAAAAATTTAATTCGTCCGCCATATTGGATTCGCCATTTTGAATTTTGAAAATTTGACTTTATATTCGTATAATCTTAAACATCGAATTGCATCGAACAACGCGCGGGAAACTTAAATATATGTCTCGAATAATCAGTAATGGCTATCTAAACGATGTTGCGATAAATTCGCAACTTTTTTTCTTCAACATTCCGCAGATAAGTGTATCGGTAGCTGCGTATATATATACTGTAGATATGCTTCTGGAATTAACACAGAACATATATGATCAAATTCGTTCTGCTATATTAAAAACGAAAAAATAAAAACAATCTTCCTTTTATCTCTTTAGAGGTAGAGATTAGATGCTCGCCTTATGCGAGAATATACGAAAGCCACACGTGTGTATATTGACTTCCGTCTACTTCTTAACCATATTATGAACACAAAGAATGTCGTACTATCGATTTTCTATTTTTATTTACGTATACTTAAATTATCTAACTTTCATTCTCTATTTGGTAGAAATAATAAGCTGAAAAATAATTTCACTGTTAAAAAAAAGGAAATCGAAAAAAAAAATTTTTAAATTTAGAATTTATTTAGAATAGAAATTATATGGTATTCTATTTTAGAATATTTTATACTTAAATTCAGTGTAAACCCGTTTTCAACCTTAAAGGCAGTAGATATATTCTGCGTCTGCGCAGAAACTGTATAGAAACAGTATGCGCAGACGCAGAAAATATCTCTACTGTCTTTAACCTCTCGCAAAATTAAACCCACAGATTCACCCACAGTGTTGTTGAAAACAGGCTCTATGTAGTATTCTTAAAATTAGAATATATTCTTACAATTAGTGTACAATTAAACTGAAGAAAAGTAGACCCACGCGAAGAATAAAATAAGGGGCGCATATGAATATCCCATAAAAATCATTAGTTAGAATTTTCATTTGTATGAATTTCATTTAATAGAATTTCATTTAATAGAATTTCTTTTTAGACGAATTTTCATTTTTCAAATTTTCATATTGAGTTACATTCTTTGTAAACGAAATTTTATTTAACATAATTTTTAGATGACGAATTTTCATTTAACATAATTTTTATTTAACACAATTTTATTTAAAACAATTTTTATTTTAACAAACTTTTGTTATTTAACTTTTTATTTTAAAGAATTATATAATTTAAACCAATTTGAATTCATCAAAATTCACATTCAACACAATTTTTGTGATTCAAATTGTGTAATGTCAGAATTTTTAAACTATCAAATCTTTATGTATCAGAATTTTTATTTACACAAATTGTTATTTGACAGAATTATTCTTAAAAAAAAAAATTTCATTTCACAGAAATTACAAATGTCCGAACAAACAAACGTCAGAAAGATTTCAGCGCTATTTGTAATTTCTGTCAAATAAAAATTCGCTATTTTAAGAATTCTATCAAATAATAATTCGTGTAAATAAAAAATTCTGACACACGAAGATGATTTGATATAGTATAAAAATTCTAACATTAAACAATTCGAATCACTAAAATTCGTCTAAAAAAAATTCATATAAATGAAAATTCTAGCTAATTATTTTTATGGGATATTCATCCGTCCTATAAAATGCATGTGAAATATTTGGGACGCATGATTATGTTCTAAAAATCATAAGTTAGAATTTTCATTTTACCTCCATGAAGTTAGCGTCGACGCTCAGCGTCGAAAATTATTTTTCACAGGACCAAAAATATCAAATTATTTTAAAAAAAGTTTTGGGTTCACATAATATCTTAAAAAGTATTTCTCAAGGCATTATTTGAACTGAAAATCTTAAAAAAAAAAAAATAATTTGACATTTTTGGTCCTGTGAAAAATAATTTTCAGCGCTGAGCGTCGACGCCAACTTCATGGAGGTTTCATTTTAAGGAATTTCATTTGTCATAATTATTTCTGAGCCGAATTTTTATTTGTCCGAATTATTATTTGATATATAATTTCCATATAACCTATTTATCACACTTCAGAATTTTTACTTAAACGAAAAATCATTTAACAGAATTTCTAATTGATAGAATTTTCATTTGTCCAAAATTGCAAATAACCGAAGAAATAACTTTGGCGCAATTTTTAAAATCAACCAATGAAAAATTATCCAATAAAATTGTAATTGGTTGATTTTTTTAAAATCGCGCCAAAATCTATTGTTGTTTCGGCTATTTGTAATTTCGGACAAATGAAAATTCTATTAGAAATTCTGTTAAATGAATTTTCGGTTAAGTAAAAAATTCTGAAGTGTGCTAAATCGGTTATATATGGAAATTATATTAAATAATAATTCGAACAAATAAAAATTCGGCTCACAGAAATAATTATGACAAATAAAATTCCATAAAATGAAAATTCTAACTAATGATTTTTAGAACATATAATCATGCGTCCCGAATATTCTTAAATATAGGCACCAAAAAGATATACTGTTTTAGAGTTTCGTTTTTGTATTGCTTTGTCAGATTTCGCATTCAATATTATAATAGTATTTCAATTTATAAGAATGAAAATATTACTTTCGTTTTCAATAAAAAAAAAAAAAAAAAAGAAAGCTGAGAGCCTTCAATAAATCGCGTTCCCAACAAACCTAATAATAATAAAAATGCTAAAAATAGAATTTCTCCTTTTATCTTTCTCTCTCTCTCTCTTTCGTGGTAGGTAATACTATCCGTGTCCTGAGGCTTATTTGGAGTTTCGCTCAAGTACTTATATTCTTTTAGAACGCATAGTCGTCGTTCTATCTACTACTGGGTCAATAAAACTAGCGTTGGTTAATTCTCGCAGCTTTGCCTTTCGAAGATAATAAGCCGCATCAGGATAATTGGTTAATTAACCGACTATAGCGAATCATGAGAGAGAAAGAGAGAGAGACTGAAATTGGCCCGATTTAATTAAACCGTTATTATCGATTGTATATATATATATATATATATATATATAGAAACGAGAATGGAGACCCGAGCCATTCAACAGCAGCGTGGAGATACAAAGTGACCCAGAAAAGAAGAGGTGACTTTATAGAGAGATGAAAGAATTAGTTAAGACGCCTTCGACGCGTAAAGAGCCTTCTTCTCTCTTAATCGTGGGCACACGCGCCGAGTTCATTAAGGAGAAACGATCAGGTTAAATCTCTTTAATTAACTCGTTAGGCCACTTCAAGGATGAACGCCACGAGGTTATCTGAAAATGTTCTGCAACTCTGATTTTCTACGATAAGCGCGCAAGGCACATCAACCGTGCACAACAAGACCATTAGTCACTTTATGAAAAATGTGTAAAAATAAATTATTGCCGAAGAAAAAAGAGAGAAAGAAAGAAAGAAAGAAAAATTTCTATTATTAAATTTTACTATTTACACGAAGCTGAAGTACGCAACGTTTATGATAAACAATTTTTTATGAAATAATTTTTTTAAATAAAAATTCTTTAATTTTTTGCCTAAAAAATATTTTTTTATAATTTGTTGATGAATGAAAACTATAAGAAATATTTTTTAGGCAAAAAATTATAGAATTTTTATTTTAAAAAATTATTTTTTAAAAAATCGTTTATCATAAACGTTGCGTACTTCAGCTTCGTCTATTTACCCCATATCCTTTTGTAGGTATAACAAATCTGTTGTACAAAACCCTGATCGTTAGGTTATGTTTCTTCTTTTACAAAAAAAAATATATTTCTACCTACCACACTCAAAGAAAAGATTTATTTGATTTAAAGGAATGAATTTCTTTAACATGTTTTCTTTCATTTGGGGACTTGTGGCTATATTCGCACAGTAAAAATTCACATAAATTTTGAGGTTATATATTAGTTTTATGATTACGCGAGAGGTATTTCCAGCCAAAATTTGAGGTTATGCATTCGTTTCTTGATTTGAAATTTTGAAAGAAAAGATTATGCGGCAAAATTTGTCCTACTATATTTTAAGGTTATGTCTGTCGAACATAGACAGATTTTAAGACATTTTATATGGTGATTGAGAAATGGGGCACTCAGGCGGTCTTATCAGTTTTCCTATTTTAAAAAAAATGTAAATAACTAAGTAAACTTTTTACGATTTTAAAGCTCGTTAACTCATTGTTTTCTCTATTTTTTTAACATACTTTTTTATATTGACTCGTGGGCGATATTATCATGAGGCTCTTAACGCATTTTGATGATGACTCACAAGTGACTAAAATCATATGCTCATTTGTCGGTATATATACCTATCACTCCCACTCAGAAATTAATATTAAAAAAAAAAAAAAAGTAAATCAATATATGAAAACTCTCCATTGCAACACAGAGAGTCATTATATCGTTCATTGACCCGCACGAGAAATTGGAAGCAGTTCAAATTGCATTATATATACTTATATATATGTATATATATATGTATGTATATCTGTCAATATGTAACGTATACAAATATTTCTCCATTTAAAAAAAACTTGTTCTATTTATTTTTAAATGAAAATAAAATAGAAAAATTTTTTAAAATCGAAACCTTTATAATATGCATTTCAATACAGGACGAATTGAGATTGCGAAACTTTAAAAAAAAAAAAGAAAAATTTAAATGTGAAAAGAGGGAAAAAATTGGATTTTCAATGGTTTCTAAAGAAATGATGACTGTCGAAATGTTAAAACAGGGGGTAAAAAATGAAGAGATAAAGGACTTTTGATTGAACAAATTTTAAAGAGAATGAAAATACGGAGACACAAGCAAAAAGAATATATAGGGGATTTAAAATGAAATTTAACCTTTATTCTTGCGGCATCCCTTTTTTCGAGTTCCAATATATATGAAGGGTGTGCTGCTTCATCGTTTGAGAGACAGAGAAAGAAAGATGAGCAAAGTGCCCACCACTATATATTGGATCTCACGATCCGTGAGAGATCCCTTTACCTTTCGATTTCTTAGCCTCAGGCTTAAATCGTAAAGAGAGAAAATAGGCGGTATGCTTTATTACCGAATGCGTTTTCTCCTCTCGACGCAAAGTCGTCGACTTTTGAGCCGCGCGCGTTATATATAGCGAATCAACACTTTTAAATTTTTTTTCATCACAGTTTCAGTATATGATAGAATTTTTTCAACAAAAAAAAAAAAAAAAAAAAAAAAAAAAAAAATGACATAAAATTTTATTTCACACTGAGAAAAATGTTTAAACAAAGTAACCAAAAATTTGATTACGACAACCAAAAATTGGCTACAACAACCCAAAATTTGGTTAAGACAACCCAAAATTTGGTTACGACAACCAAAAATTGGCTACGACAACCCAAAATTTGGTTACGACAACCAAAATCACCTATATAACAAAACAATTTTCTTTGCAAACAAAAAATCTGTCTTCTTTTCAGTGCAGTAACTTTCTAAATTTTCAGTTTGAATAACGTTTGCAACATTTTAAAAAAATTTTTAAACTATTTTCCAACAAAGAAAAAAGTCCGCAAAAATAACAGTATTGTAAGGAAGTTAATTTAACTTTATAATATCGCATTTACTTTCACACACTCGACTATATACGATGTCACAGTTCGCGAGTAAAGTCATTAATTTTACTATTAATTTTTATTTAACTCGCGAGACGAAATTGTATATATATATATACTATATTAATAATATAGCATTTCATTCCCAAATATATTTCTGAAAAATTTTCGAAAAAATAAATTTACTAGATAATCGCTCCGGAATACCACCAAAAAAATAGGCAAAAAGTTCTGAACAAAAAATGTATGTCGCACTTTTTGATTGGTCCAGCGGATGCTGAGCTACACTCAAATATATTTCTGAAAAATTTTCGAAAAATTAAATTTACTAGATAATCGCTCCGGAATACCACCAAAGTAATTAGAAGAAAGTTATGAACAAAAAATGTATGGCGCACTTTTTGATTGGTCCAGCGGATGCTGAGCTACACTCAAATATATTTCTGAAAAATTTTCGAAAAATTAAATTTTTGAGATAATCGCTCCGAAATACCACCAAAGTAATTAGAAGAAAGTTATGAACAAAAAATGTATGTCGCACTTTTTGATTGGTCCAGCGGATGCTGAGCTACACTCAAATATATTTCTGAAAAATTTTCGAAAAATTAAATTTACTAGATAATCGCTCCGGAATACCACCAAAAAAAAGGGAAAAAGTTTCGAACAAAAAATGTATGGCGCACTTTTTGATTGGTCCAGCGGATGCTGAGCTACACTCAAATATATTTCTGAAAAATTTTCGAAAAATTAAATTTTTGAGATAATCGCTCCGAAATACCACCAAAGTAATTAGAAGAAAGTTCTGAACAAAAAATGTATGTCGCACTTTTTGATTGGTCCAGCGGATGCTGAGCTACACTCAAATATATTTCTGAAAAATTTTCGAAAAATTAAATTTACTAGATAATCGCTCCGGAATACCACCAAAGTAATTAGAAGAAAGTTATGAACAAAAAATGTATGGCGCACTTTTTGATTGGTCCAGCGGATGCTGAGCTACACTCAAATATATTTCTGAAAAATTTTCGAAAAATTAAATTTTTGAGATAATCGCTCCGAAATACCACCAAAGTAATTAGAAGAAAGTTATGAACAAAAAATGTATGTCGCACTTTTTGATTGGTCCAGCGGATGCTGAGCTACACTCAAATATATTTCTGAAAAATTTTCGAAAAATTAAATTTACTAGATAATCGCTCCGGAATACCACCAAAAAAAAGGGAAAAAGTTTCGAACAAAAAATGTATGGCGCACTTTTTGATTGGTCCAGCGGATGCTGAGCTACACTCAAATATATTTCTGAAAAATTTTCGAAAAATTAAATTTTTGAGATAATCGCTCCGAAATACCACCAAAGTAATTAGAAGAAAGTTCTGAACAAAAAATGTATGTCGCACTTTTTGATTGGTCCAGCGGATGCTGAGCTACACTCAAATATATTTCTGAAAAATTTTCGAAAAATTAAATTTACTAGATAATCGCTCCGGAATACCACCAAAGTAATTAGAAGAAAGTTATGAACAAAAAATGTATGGCGCACTTTTTGATTGGTCCAGCGGATGCTGAGCTACACTCAAATATATTTCTGAAAAATTTTCGAAAAATTAAATTTTTGAGATAATCGCTCCGAAATACCACCAAAGTAATTAGAAGAAAGTTATGAACAAAAAATGTAAGTCGCACTTTTTGATTGGTCCAGCGGATGCTGAGCTACACTCAAATATATTTCTGAAAAATTTTCGAAAAATTAAATTTACTAGATAATCGCTCCGGAATACCACCAAAGTAATTAGAAGAAAGTTCTGAACAAAAAATGTATGGCGCACTTTTTGATTGGTCCAGCGGATGCTGAGCTACACTCAAATATATTTCTGAAAAAATTTCGAAAAATTAAATTTACTAGATAATCGCTCCGGAATACCACCAAAGTGATTAGAAGAAAGTTCTGAACAAAAAATGTATGGCGCACTTTTTGATTGGTCCAGCGGATGCTGAGCTACACTCAAATATATTTCTGAAAAATTTTCGAAAAATTAAATTTACTAGATAATCGCTCCGGAATACCACCAAAGTAATTAGAAGAAAGTTATGAACAAAAAATGTATGGCGCACTTTTTGATTGGTCCAGCGGATGCTGAGCTACACTCAAATATATTTCTGAAAAATTTTCGAAAAATTAAATTTTTGAGATAATCGCTCCGAAATACCACCAAAGTGATTAGAAGAAAGTTCTGAACAAAAAATGTATGGCGCACTTTTTGATTGGTCCAGCGGATGCTGAGCTACACTCAAATATATTTCTGAAAAATTTTCGAAAAATTAAATTTTTGAGATAATCGCTCCGAAATACCACCAAAGTAATTAGAAGAAAGTTCTGAACAAAAAATGTATGTCGCACTTTTTGATTGGTCCAGCGGATGCTGAGCTACACTCAAATATATTTCTGAAAAATTTTCGAAAAATTAAATTTTTGAGATAATCGCTCCGAAATACCACCAAAGTAATTAGAAGAAAGTTATGAACAAAAAATGTATGTCGCACTTTTTGATTGGTCCAGCGGATGCTGAGCTACACTCAAATATATTTCTGAAAAATTTTCGAAAAATTAAATTTACTAGATAATCGCTCCGGAATACCACCAAAAAAAAGGGAAAAAGTTTCGAACAAAAAATGTATGGCGCACTTTTTGATTGGTCCAGCGGATGCTGAGCTACACTCAAATATATTTCTGAAAAATTTTCGAAAAATTAAATTTTTGAGATAATCGCTCCGAAATACCACCAAAGTAATTAGAAGAAAGTTATGAACAAAAAATGTATGTCGCACTTTTTGATTGGTCCAGCGGATGCTGAGCTACACTCAAATATATTTCTGAAAAATTTTCGAAAAATTAAATTTACTAGATAATCGCTCCGAAATACCACCAAAGTAATTAGAAGAAAGTTCTGAACAAAAAATGTATGTCGCACTTTTTGATTGGTCCAGCGGATGCTGAGCTACACTCAAATATATTTCTGAAAAATTTTCGAAAAATTAAATTTTTGAGATAATCGCTCCGAAATACCACCAAAGTAATTAGAAGAAAGTTCTGAACAAAAAATGTATGTCGCACTTTTTGATTGGTCCAGCGGATGCTGAGCTACACTCAAATATATTTCTGAAAAATTTTCGAAAAATTAAATTTACTAGATAATCGCTCCGGAATACCACCAAAAAAAAGGGAAAAAGTTTCGAACAAAAAATGTATGGCGCACTTTTTGATTGGTCCAGCGGATGCTGAGCTACACTCAAATATATTTCTGAAAAATTTTCGAAAAATTAAATTTTTGAGATAATCGCTCCGGAATACCACCAAAGTAATTAGAAGAAAGTTCTGAACAAAAAATGTATGTCGCACTTTTTGATTGGTCCAGCGGATGCTGAGCTACACTCAAATATATTTCTGAAAAATTTTCGAAAAATTAAATTTACTAGATAATCGCTCCGGAATACCACCAAAGTAATTAGAAGAAAGTTATGAACAAAAAATGTATGGCGCACTTTTTGATTGGTCCAGCGGATGCTGAGCTACACTCAAATATATTTCTGAAAAATTTTCGAAAAATTAAATTTTTGAGATAATCGCTCCGAAATACCACCAAAGTAATTAGAAGAAAGTTCTGAACAAAAAATGTATGTCGCACTTTTTGATTGGTCCAGCGGATGCTGAGCTACACTCAAATATATTTCTGAAAAATTTTCGAAAAATTAAATTTACTAGATAATCGCTCCGGAATACCACCAAAGTAATTAGAAGAAAGTTATGAACAAAAAATGTATGGCGCACTTTTTGATTGGTCCAGCGGATGCTGAGCTACACTCAAATATATTTCTGAAAAATTTTCGAAAAATTAAATTTTTGAGATAATCGCTCCGAAATACCACCAAAGTAATTAGAAGAAAGTTCTGAACAAAAAATGTATGTCGCACTTTTTGATTGGTCCAGCGGATGCTGAGCTACACTCAAATATATTTCTGAAAAATTTTCGAAAAATTAAATTTACTAGATAATCGCTCCGGAATACCACCAAAAAAAAGGGAAAAAGTTTCGAACAAAAAATGTATGGCGCACTTTTTGATTGGTCCAGCGGATGCTGAGCTACACTCAAATATATTTCTGAAAAATTTTCGAAAAATTAAATTTTGGAGATAATCACTCCGGAATACCACCAAAGTAATTAGAAGAAAGTTCTGAACAAAAAATGTATGTCGCACTTTTTGATTGGTCCAGCGGATGCTGAGCTACACTCAAATATATTTCTGAAAAATTTTCGAAAAATTAAATTTACTAGATAATCGCTCCGGAATACCACCAAAAAAAATAGGCAAAAAGTTCTGAACAAAAAATGTATGGCGCACTTTTTTGAAAAAAAAAAGATAAATTGAAAATGAAAAAAAAGAAAGACATTTCCCTAGAATGTAGCAGTGAGTTCTATAATACCAAGTTGACGGAGTCCATCTAATTAAGGACTAGGCACTAGAGCATTAATTGCTATCACGCATCACTTGCCGCACAGGCAAAGCGTCTTTAAGGCGGTCTCTAATTATTCACTTTCTCCGGTCGTCGTCGTCGTCGGCGTGGCAGCCCGCGGCGAATAGAGACCAACCCGAGATTTACTGACTCGCGGCTGCAACCCGTCGCACTCGATTTAATTTCAATATTTTAGGCGGCAACATCCAAAATAGACTTAAAATTCTTAACGCACCGACAGTTGCGGTCAAGATCTCTTGTCTTTATATTTATCGGCATTGTATATACTCAAACCGACTAAAAATAATAATAATAATAATAATAATAATAATAATAATAATAATAATAATCAATGAAATGTAACGCGCTATCTACACTTGATCCGAAATTTTGAATTTTGAAAAACTAATGCCAAATTCGTAATCAACGACCCCGAAAACCCCTAAGTAACAAGTTTCAACTGAATTTAACACAAGAAAAATCTTTATCTGAAACAGCTGTATATGTTTCTCTAGAATAGCGGAAAAACTTTCAATGTTTTAGTGAAACATATCGCTGTTTCAGATAAAGTTTTTTTTCCGTATATTGGATTCAGATGAAACTTAGGGGAGACCGTGGCTGTTTGGCTCAGGGGTTGCTTGGCGCACTTGAGTTTATTCAAAAGTGTTAAGTTACATTAATTTTTCTCTTTATTCTGCTTAAAGTACTTGATGAACTGTAAGTTTGTACAAAATTTCATTAATTATTGTGGAGTATAGATTAAAATAACTGATTTTGGCACTCCAAAGTAATTTTTTAATCTCTTCATTTTTTTGTGATATCTCTTTAAAAAATTAATTTTAGAAGAGCTCAAATATTAAGTTTTGAGCTCTATACATTTGTTATTAAGAAACAAAAAAAAAAAATTTTGATTTATATTGACAGTTTTTATAAAAAATTAATAAGTATTTCAAAAGTACATTCGGGGTTAGGTGGCGCGGTTATCTGAAAATTTCGTTAAATATTAATAAAATGAAGTTGATTATATGAAATTTACACATTCATAAGCACAAATAACAATCCTATTTAAAAAATTTAACCGAATAATGGTTTTTAAATATTCACAGCGTTATTATCGCATTTGGCATCAGTTTTTCAAAATTCAAAATGGCTGATCCAAAATGGCGGATACGTTTCTTTACAAATGCTTCATGGAAAAAAATCTTCACTTGTAACAGCGATCAGTTTCATTGGAACAGCTATATATGTTTCTTCAGAATAAGGAAAAAACTTTCGCTATTTTAGTGAAACATGTATCGCTGTTCCAGGTGAAGATTTTTTTCCATAAAGCATTTTTAAATAAACGTATCCGCCGTTTTGGATCCGTCATTTTGAATTTTCATATTTTGCGTTCTCGCACATCACGTTGGTATCACATTGACTCAAATATAAGCAACGTAACGTTACAATTATTATTTTTATTCAAAAATTTGTTTGTTTTTTTTTGCCCTTTTTATCATTTCTAAGTTAAAGTTTAATTTAATTTTATATTTTATAAATAAATCTTTCATTTAAATTGATCATGAGGTTATTCAAAAATTAAAAAATTGAAAAAAAATTCCTAGAATGGCACATTTTGTAAAAATTGTACAAGCAATTAAAAATCATAAATTTAACTAAATGAAAAATGAGAAAATTACACATTAAATAAGCTGTTAGTGCGAATCATTAGTTGCCTTTTTGCACAGTGGGATTTCATCTGCATTTCTCGCAAATATAATTCAAAAGGAGTTACAACTCCATTTTATTATTATTTTTGTTTTGTATTTTTCTTTTTTTTTGTTATTTTCTACTAGTGAGCGCAACTAAGTAAAAGCAATTTAATGAGATTATTTAACATACATACCTATATATATATATATATATATATATATATATATACATACAGAAGACTCGAATCATTCGCATTTACAGCGGAACATTGATATCAATTAATTATTTTACATAGTGCATTTACCACGAGTTATTAAATTGTTAAACGTAAATTTTTCAAACGAAACGAATTGAAGGCGAAGCTTCGGGCGTATTTATCGTTTTCATACATTCATATAAATATAAATAAATATCTCTCTATATTATAAAAAAAAAGATATTGCCGCTGTTTTCATATGGGTCATTCCACGTCAAGAGTAACCAACCTAAGACCTATGTTTTTGACATGGTAAGTACAATATAGGTCTTAGATTGGTTACTCTTGACATGGAATGGCCCATATCTCTCTATAATATAAAAAGATTTCGCCGCTGTCTCCAATATGGGTCATTCCATATCAAGTGTACCCAACCTATATTTTTGTCAAGGTTAGATTAAGATAGGTTAGATTGGTTACACTCAGAAAAAAATTTGTTTGAAGCAACCAAATTTTGGTTAAATCAACAAAATAAATGCATTGATATACAATTAACTAAACATTTGGTTGCATAAAGCAAACGTTTATTTAGCTCAATCAAATTTTTTTTTGTTGAAAAAATTTATTAAAATAAATTAAACAGTTATTTAGATCAAATAAATATTTATTTGAATTAAACAAATTTTGTTTGAACTAACCAAAAAATTGGGTAAATATTAAAAAATGGTACATTTGGTTCAAACATATCTTTTTTCTGAGTGTACTTTTAATATGGAATGACCCATATATATATATATATATATATATATATATATATATATATATATATATATATATATATTTTACTATTTTAGTTGGTACTTTAACCTCAAATCCATCGGCGAATTGACGTGGAATATCTACCTATATTAGTATTAAAACGAACATAACCTAAAAATTTAAGGTCCTAGCTCTCTAGGATTCAAGGCTATAGATGAAACATAACCTCAAAATTCGAAGACATTGGTTTACAGGATTCAAGGCCTTAGTTCAAACATAACCTAAAAATTCAAGGTCCTATAAGATTTTAAGGATTCAAGGTCGTAGATCAAACATAACCTCAAAATACAAGAACATAAGTCAAGGGACCGTTGGGATTGAATTGATGTCTGTCAAACATAACTTCAAATTCTCATAATCAAGAAACAAACATAATCTCAAAGTTTAGATAAAATTTTAATACTTGCAAGCTTTTAAAAAATTAAACATTAAATAGGAAAATAATGGAGGTTGGCGCGCGAAGCGAAGTAATAAATTTAATAATAATTAATAATAATAATAATAATAATAATAATAATAATATATGTATACGTTTTTAAAGAATAGATACAAATATATAGAAGCTGATTTTTTCTCAGCTCGATCATGGTAATTAATAGCATATCACTTTCATCGCGACCGGTTGTGTCCAAATGGACGATTGGTCGTTGCTTGCGCAGAAAATTCGCAGTGAGAGTCCACTTGCGATGAGGTTTAAGGACATGGGGGACTCTCAGCATAACCCAACCAACCGCTTTCTTTCTACTGCGAGAGAAGGTCCCTTTCCTCTATATATATATATATGAATTGTACATGGGACATTAACCTCATCACAATTTTTTTTTTCAAAACCAAAAAACATGATAATTATTTTTATTATTTATTTATTTACTATAGTAATTTTCTAAATTTAATTTTTCATTTTATACTTGTTTATTATATATACTATATCAACTTTCTTAATTTTTCTCTTGATATAATTAAATAGTTTTTCTTAGATTTATAATTTCTATACAAGTGCGAGAAAGTTTATGGTCATTTTTGTATTATTTGTTGCATTTTGTGCGTTCGTGACAAACTAAATATATATATATATATATATATATATATATATATACGCACGCACATATTGCTCTCTCAATAATAATCATAAAAATAATTAAGAAAAACAACAATAATAATAATAATATCAATAAGAATATAATAATAATAATTTTAATACTACTACTACTACTAATAGTAAAGTAAAGTTTGAGGTTATGTTAGATGTATAAACCAAATTAATAATAAAAATGATAATACATATAGAAAAATGTTTCTTTGAATCAAAGAATTATTTTTTTTTATATATATATATAAGATCTAAGAAAATTGTTCTTTAATTTAAAGAAATACATTTTCAATTTCAAACAAAATATATTTGAAATGAATGATATGTCGCGAGAAAAAGCAAAAAAAAAAAACTATTTCAATCATGTTATATACATATATAGTGAGAAACGATTCTGTAATGTTCTCGTTTGATGATTCAAAGGCGCAGACACGCCTCGAGAAACGATACTTTCCAGCTTTTCTCTTTTGCCCGCAGCTTCATTGTCTTGTCAGAAACCATTATACGCCATAGACTATTTTCTGCACTCGAGCGATAGTCAACAAAAATATCTAAAGAGGAAACTATCGATCTGTCCTCTATCACTTTCAATCTCACAATTATGTAAATATATATAATTCCCTTCCCCTCCCCCAAGGCTTTTCAAAATTATTATCATAAAAAAATAATTTAATTTATCTACTTATTATTATTATTATTAATTTAAATTTTATAGTTTGTACTTAAATAGCTTTAACGTAAAATTTAAGGTTATTTTAGATGTACAAACTGCATTAAGCCAAAATATTCAATAAAATCTATTTTTGATTTTGCCTAATTAAAAAAGAATTTTTTATTAAGATAAAACTATCACTAAACATAACCTAAGCTTCCAAAAATCTTAGTTTCTGTTTAGTGATAGTTTTACCTCAATAAAAAATTCTTTTTTAATTAGACAAAATCAAAAATAGATTTTATTGAATATTTTAGATGTAATAAAAACTTTAATACCAATAGTTTGTATAAATAGTTGACCCTCTTTATGTATTTTCACTTCAAAAATCAAAAATTTAACCTAAAAATTTTGAGAGCTTAAGTACCTTTTGTCGCAGAGCGTCACATACACATATATATATATATATATATATATATATATATATATATATATATATATATATATATATATATATATATATATATATATATATGCTTATTTAGTTTGTGATACTAGCGCCTCTAGCGGAAAAAATGTTGCAACTCAGGTGGGAGATCGCGTTGATCTACGCATGAGTATTCAATTTAACAGACGAAGGAGGTCTAACAACCTAACATAATTTTATAAATATAACTTAAATTAAAAGCATTTCAGTAGTTTTTTTAAGGTTATGTTAAGATCAAATTTCAATTTCCAAAAGTTCATCGTAGAAATAAAAAAATATATTCTTTTTTTTCTGATTCATTTTTAAGAACTTTCAACAAAATATTTGAATTATGTTAACATTTCAAATTACGTTCCCCCGTTCATGTTATATAATTTATTTTGAAAGATTGCGAGTCTCGGGTAGATATATATATATATATATATATATATATATATATATATATATATATATATATATATATATATATATATATATATATATATATATACAAAGGGTTGAATAACCTTAAAACTGAGATTTATAATTTTTCACCGTGAGCGAGAAAATAGAGAAAAACATTATAGAAGGAAGGGTCGAGAAAATAATAAAAAAAAAATGAGAAAAGAATCTTACCTTTGTACGGTTCAGAGGGTTTGAGAAGTCCCATCCCGGTGCCACGAAGAGGTACCCGCACTTGGAGATCTTCCTTGTTGCCTGAAACATAAATCAGGTCCTTCATTTACTCCTCTTTTCTTATATGAAGCCTGTGCTGTATATATATATATATATATATATATATATATATATATATTCACTGTGTAGCACAACATAGTTGCACGCGTGTCTACGAAACAATCTACCGTTTACAGTGCCGGGGAGCTAATGAACCTTTCAAACGGTATATGTCTAGCCCTCTCGTGAATACCTATCTTCCTGGAACTATATTATTGCACAAGGAAGAGAGAGCTTTATTATAGCAAAGCGCAATTTTTTGGCAAAAATTATTTCCAATCATATACACTTCATACGTTTGATGTAATTATGAGATTAAAGATAAATTCTTTTTCAATTATATATTATTCTATTATAGAGTTTTATAACAAGATTTTCATTGTTGTTTTATAAGTGTACATTGCCTCTGAATGTTAAAATTGAGAACACATGCAAGAGGGAAGGGGGAAGCGAGCAATTATTGATCACTCTCCACCGTACGCAGAGTTCTTAATTTCAATACCAAGGAACGTATCATCGCAAGTGACAAATTTTGAACCTCTTTTAACTATTTCTATAAAATATCAAGTCAAGAAAAGACTGCACTGAATTCGTATTCATATTTAAAACGGTGTGTTTTAATGATTATACTAGCGCTACGAAAACTAGAACTAATGAAACTTTTATCGTGGAATCAGAGAAATTCTTTTTTTTTCGCTTTTATTTGGAACAAATAATTTGAAAAAAAATATAAACTGAATTAAATAGTTCTGCAGCACATGTAAACATAAAAATATAGAGAAATACAATATTTTTCATGTAACTAATAAATTTTAAATTATAATTTTTTTTTTTTAGTTAAGTATCTTTCACAAAAGGACATAAAAAGAAGTTCACATATCACTTTCGCTTCGTTATGTATAAATAATATGAAAGCAACTTCTAATGAGTCTAAAGAAGAACATCTCGGGTCCAGTTAATATGTGCTAAGCATGTTTATCGTGACAGATGGTTGCACTGTGCGCACATACACCAACAAGTGTTGCCAACAATTAGCACAATCATTCTAACAAATTAACGAAATTCCGTCAAAGGAGTGAATGCACAAGTTCGTGTTAGTTAAAATAGCTTACTGTGGTCTTTTAATAGTAATTCCAACTGTGTATGAATGTGTATGTATGTGTGTGTGTGTGTGTGTGTGAAATAATGTAAAGTGAACAAAAAAGGAAAGTTGTCATTTTCTAAAAACGTCAAAGAAACTAAATGGAAAAAAAGAAATGTTGCCATGATTTCAGTCTCTTTTCAAAACTTTCTCTGTGTGTATATAAAGCATCAACAATAATAAGCAAAAAGAAAAGAAAATAATTTTTTTTTTTAAATAAAGAGAATCTGCTTTTAAATGAAAATAAAATAGAGCGAAAGTGGAAAGTTAAAAAAAACATCTTTTTAGATGGTAGCTATAATAATATTTAATAAAAATCAATATATCTATGCGTAAAAATGAAACCAATTAGGATATAATTATAAAGGATGTAGTTGTAAGTTAGATAAAAATTTTGTTTACGAGATCGAGTGTAATAAAAAATAAAAATGATAAAGGAAAAAGTTACGAGAAAAAATAATTAAATTTCTCTACTTTGGAAAATTAATTTTTTTTAAACTTTTATTTTATAAGAAATACCACGTTACTGTTAATATAAATATTAAAAGTAAGTATGGATAATTAGAAACAGCATTAAAGTACTTTAACCTACTTTGAATCTACATTGACCCTTAATTAGACCTGAATTAAACCTACATTAACACTATATTATCGGAATTAAACCTCTTTCAAACATAAATTGTACCTTAATTAGACCTAGATTAAAACTGTATTGAACCTTAATTAAACCTACTTTGACCCTACATTGGACCCGGAATGAACCTACATTAAAATTATTTTAAACCTACATTAAACATACATTGATACTACCTTAAACTTCACATTGAAACTATATAGGACTTATTTAAACGTGTTTTAAACTTACATTGTAACTTCATTGAAGATCCTTTTACCCTACATTAGACCTTAATTAAACCTACAATTAAAATATATTGAGCCCAATTTGAACCTCCTTTGACCCTACATTGAACCTGAATTAAACTTTTATTACAACTACATTGAACCTTAATTGAAGCTACATTTAAACTATTTTGAACCTTCTTTGACCCTACATACCACCTGACTTAAACCTTCATTAAAACTACATTGGACCTTATTTGAACCTGCTTCGACCCTAAATAGAACCTGAATTAAACCTTCATTAAAACTATATTGGACATTAATTGAACCTACATTTAAACTTTATTTAACCTCCTTGGACCTTATATTGACTTTAATTGAACCTACATTCAACCTACAATAAACCTCTTTTGAACCTCCTTTGTTCCTACATTGAACCTGAATTACACTTTCATTAAAACTACACTGGACCTTCATTGCAGCTACATTTAATTTATATGAACCTTATTTGAATCTGCTTTGACCCTAAATAGAACCTGCATTAAAGCTTTATTAAAACTATATTGGACATTAATTGAACCTACATTTAAACTATATTTAACCTCCATTGACTCTGCATTGAACCTGAATTAAATCTCCATGAAAACTATTAATCCTTCTTTGAACCTGCATTGGACCTAAATTAAACCTAAATTGAAATAACATTGAAACTATATAGGACCTACATTGGGCTTACTCTAAACTTACATTGAGCCTACATTTGACCTTTTTTGACCCTACTTGGACCTAAATTAAACTTAAATTTAAAATTATACCTCCTTTTATCCTACATTAGACTTGAATTAAACCTACATTGACCCTACATTTAAATTAGATAAAACCTACATTGCATCTGCTCTTTACTTACATTAAGCCTACATTAAACCTTTTTTGACTCTACATTGAACCTGAATTAAACCTTCATTGAAACTAAATTAAACCTTCTTTGAACCTACATTAGACCTAAATTGAGCCTACATTGAAGCAACATCAAACCTTTTTTGACCCTAGATTGGACCTTAATTAAACCTACAATAAAACTAAATTGAACCTCCTCTGACCCTACTTTGGACATAAATTAAACCTTTATTGAAACTAAATTAAACAGTCTTTGAACCTACATTAGACCTAAATTGAGCCTACATTAAAGCAACGTTAAACCTTTTTTGACCCTACATTGGACCTTAATTAAACCTACATTAATACTATATTGAACTTCCTCTGACCCTACTTTGAACCTACTGATTGCAAAATAAAATTTTCCAATTTTCCTTATCGAAACTTTTATCAACTATTTATTAATTTTTTTCCATTATTATGTTGGTCATAATTTTCTGTGTAAAGCACACACGTCAGCTTTGCGACGCAACCTCTCCCCTAATATATATATATATATATATATATATATATATATAAAAAGAGCCATGAGATTCACGTGTAGATCCATTAAGAAGATGATTTATTTGGACAGGTCAGCGTGTATAATAGTTGTATGAGAGATTATACATATATATGAAGGCAACGCGTAACCGATGCAATTAAACATTTTAGCAGGCTGGATTCTCGTTAACCAATCAGAGCGTATCTTTTATATATATATATATATATATATATGTGTGTATGTGAGCCAATGGGGAAAATAGACTCTCTTGCTCGCATAATTCAATGTTGTTCCGTATAGTCCCTCTCTCTCTCGGGGTGCACAATTATTGACAAGCGCTCTCTTCTCCTGCATCAGCAGCAGCAGCAGCGGAATCGGTAATGCGAGAGTCGTTCCTTGCATTTATCGTTGAACGCGAGGACGTCGGCCGGCCTGGCATCAAGGCCGATTTCTAACGAGAATAGAACTGTCGTCGTATATTACGGGCCAGTCGTTCCGTTTCTAAATTGCGTGCCGCGAAACTTCGTCAATACGTTCCGCCTGTCGTTGAATTGACCGCACGACCATAAGTAAACTCAACAAGAAAAAAAAGAACACGAAAAAAGTTACTTTACAATAACTCTTTTACTATATATTTATATTCAATTTTATAATTAGTAAATAAAATTTGAATTAAAAACAAAAAAAACATTTTCAAGTCGTGGAGAAAATTGCTAAAAAGCATAATTTTACTGAAAAAAATTCTAAATTTTTTATTGTCGTAACCAATTTTTGGTTGTCGTAACCAAATTTGGTTGTCGTAACCAAATTTTGATTGGCTGAAACAAAATTGTAGAGTTATTTCAACCAAACATTTGGTTAGGCCTAGCAAAATTAAATGATTGTACATTTTTAAATTCCAACCAAAATTTGGTTACAACAACCAAAAATTTAGAATTTTTTTAAGTAAAATTATGCTTTTAAGCAAATTTTCTCCATGTCTTGAAAATACTTTTATAAAATTTCACACATTTATTATCTTCCCGCACAAAATAAAATAAATAAAAATTAAACTTCACTGTTTCAAAATGTTAACCAAAAAAAAATAAATAAATAACAATTTATCAATGTCAGTTCATTAAAATTGATGTCAAATTAAATATAATAGAATAAATTAACATTGAAATAAATAGAATAAATTGATAGTTTTATAGAATTGAATAATTGACATGATTATATACAGATTGATAGAACTAAATCAATATCAGAATTTATATATATATATATTTCACGAATTGATTAATGTCAATATAAAAGAGAATTTAATTTATTATTATCATAATAATCTCAAAAATTGGTATTAGAATTTTTTTTTCGTTTTAACGAAGGTCATGACTTGGAATATAAAGTGAATCTCATGAATCTCTTTAGTATAGAAAATGAGACAGATGTGAACCATGTGGGCGGAATAAGTAGCCTTAGATAATAATTCTCATATAAGAAGTCTAGTGCCCTTAAGGCAGCTATTTTTGCAAGTGAAAACACTCTCTGCTTTATATAGAGATCACGATATAATATATATAATATAAGGAACGTCATATATATATATATATATATAAATGTCACCCACGCACTACGAATTATTGGCCTCATTTGTAATTATTATAAATGTGGGTTTATCTGGGGCATAACCTTACATAGACAAGGATTAACGAACATTTGTCCAAGGATGTCAAGGACATTATTTTTCATTTATCTCAAATATTAAGTCCTTTCTATCACCGAAAAAAATAGATTCGAAAATTTACAATATACTATACTTAGTGACTATTTTAAAATATTTTTTATACTTAAATTCAGTATGTAATATTTTAATTTTAACAATATTACATACTGAATTCAAGTATAAAAATATTCTAAAATAGGTGCCAAGTATACATTCTAAATTTCAGAATAATTATTATCTTATTATTAACAATAATATTATTATTAATCCTATATCCTATTCGCAGACTGAGAAAAATATTTAGTCAGAGCAACTAAAATTTTCTTGGTATTTAAGCAACTAAACTATTTTTTTTGACTCATTCAAAAAATTTGGTTGAGTGTTTTTTGTTGACATAACAAAATTGTTTGCTTAGTTCAACCAAATTTTTTTCTTAGGTCAACAAAAATGTTTGGTTGATCAAACCAAAAGTTCTTTTTCTAAGGTACGAGAGGGAATGTGTATATATCTGAGACGACGTATAGTAAATATATGCAGACAATATATATATTAAACGGGCATTCCGGAAGTTAATTGTATCCATATATATATAATGTACGACAGGAAATCGTTGAAAACCGGACGGAAACCCGTTAAACAGAGCGTGTGGAAAAGTTTAATGAACGTTGTCAAAAAAAAAAAAACATTTGCCGATTGTATACACACGCTGTGTGTATATATATATATATATATATACGTCTAGTGATTGCCCAATTGAAATATTATTAGCCCGGTAATGAGAAAGCGGTAGTTATAAATATTCTCCAGAATCCATGTTTCCATCAATTAACCTTAAATAGTATAATTTTCAATAAAATGAAAATCGGGAATTTCAATTAAAACACAAAATTACAAAAAATAGTATATGTCTTTGGTGAATGAGATTTTTTTTTCTTATCATTGCAAAAGAAATGAGAGTAAAAGTTTCGTAAAAATTACATGATTGATATTAAAGGAAATTTTGCAATATTTAAAAAAAAACAAGTTTCCTTATACTTCAGACATATTATTATTTACAAGTGAATAGTTAACCAATTTTAATCTATATTGAATCTAATATGAAGCTACATTAATTCCTTCTTAATCATACTCTAAACCTATATTAAAACTATATAGAAACTATCATAAACCATCTTTGAACCTACATTGAACTTCCTTTAACTCTACATTCTACCAGAATTGAATCTTCATTAAAACTATATACAACCTACATTAAATCACATTTGAACCTACATTGAACCTTCTTTGACTTCACATTGGACGTTAGTTGAAACTTCATTTACACTATATTAAACCTCATTTGAACTGCTTTTGACCCTACATTAAACATTTATTAACACTATATTAAATCTTCTTTGAACCTACATTAGACCTAAAATGAGCCTTCATTGAACCAACATTGAAATTATTAAATATACTTATACATTGAACCTACATTCAACATTTTTTGACTCTACATTGAAGCTGAATTAAAACTTCATGAAATCTACATTGTACTTTAATTGAACCTACATAAAACCTTCTTTCAATCTGCATTAAACTTCAATTGTGACAACATTGAACCCTCTTTGACCCCACATTGGACGTCAGTTAAAACTTCATTTACACTATATCGAACCTCATTTGACACAACATTAAACCTTTATTAACACTATATTAAATCTTCTTTGAACCTACATTAGACCTAAAATGAGCCTTCATTGAACCAACATTGAAATTAACCCTACATTGAACCTGAATTAAAACTTCATGAAAACTACATTGTACTTTAATTGAACCTACATAAAACCTTCTTTCAATCTGCATTAAACCTTAATTGTGCCAACATTGATCCTTCTTTGACCCCACATTGGACGTTAGTTGAAACTTCATTTACACTATATTGAACCTCATTTGAACTGCTTTTGACCCTACATTAAACCTTTATTAACACTATATTAAATCTTCTTTGAACCTACATTAGACCTAAAATGAGCCTTTATTGAACATTGAAATTATTAAATACTTATACATTGAACCTACATTCAATATTTTTTGACCCTACATTGAACCTGAATTAAAACTTTATTAAAACTACATTGTACTTTAATTGAACCTACATAAAACCTTCTTTCAATCTGCATTGAACCTCAATTGTGCCAACATAGAACCTTCTTTGAATCTATATTGGACTCCCTTTAACGCTACATTTGACCTGAAGTGAACCTAAATTAAAAATATATTCAACCTACATTAAACCTTCTTTGAACCTCTTTTGTACCTCAATTGAGCCTATATTGAACCTAAAGTGAACCTGAATTGAGCCTACATTAAAACTGTATTGAACCTACATTGCACTTCCTTTAACGCTACAATTGACCTTAATTGAACCTACATTAAACCTTTTTTTAACCTACATTGGACCTTAATTGAGCTGACATTAAACCTCCTTTGACCCAAAATTGGACCTTAATTGAACCTACATTTAAGGTATATTGAACCTCAATTGACCCTACATTGAATCTTAATTAAATCTACATTAAAACTGTATTAAACCTCCTTTGAACTTTCATTAGACTTGAATTAAACCTACAATTGAGCTTACATTGCAAATTATATAAAACTGTGTAATTTTTTTCCCCTCTTTTAAACGCTGAAAATTTTCAGACTCAATAAAGATTGAGTACCTATATATAAGTTGCGAATACAGATTGATCGATTTGAACCTTTAGAGTAACTTAGCACGAAAGTCACGCACGTGAGCCAGAAGGACAGGTTTTCAGCGAGACGGAGTTTGATCTGCGCGCGGACACCGGATGTGGGATATGTGCAGCAGAGTCGACGAGACGCGTGGGACTCTCCTCGTGTTTTAGTTCGTTGGTCATCATCGTATATATATAGTGAGCCAAAGAGAGGAATGGCAAAAAAAAAAGAAATAAAAAAAAAAGAAATCACAAGAGTTGGGGACTCTCATTGCGCGTAGAAATCTATATAATTTCTCAAATCGGTAGTTACACCGTGAAGATATATATATATAGTAAGGAAAGAAACTACACCGTTATATACTTTGCCCTGTGTGTACTATTTAAGCGAGACGAGAGAGAGAGAGAGGACTTTTTTTTTCTCTTTCTCTCTCACTCGTTTGCTACTCTACTTTTATTCCCTGAAACTTGTATCGTTACAAAGAAGCGTTTAACAGCGCTTATTAATTCTTTTTTATTTTAACTCGCGTGAACACTGAATGCATCGTATTTTGTTTTTATTGTAAACACTAATTGCACTAGATTCACGATCTCACGACATAGCAGTGCAGTGTGGAAAGAGAGAGGGAGAGAGAGCAAGTTTTGGTCAGACATGCCGACTACTGTGTTCATTATATTAGATAGCTCATGGCAATTAGGTTATTTTTTTGTTTAAAGGCTGTTTTACACAAATTTAGAACATGAAAATTTGAAAATATTCCAGAAATCAGAGAAAAAAATTATAGTTTCTAACTCTAGATGAAGTTTTTTTAATAACGGAAATCGAAATCATATTAATAAAGCTTCATTTTCAATATAAGAGAGCAAATACTAGTTTTCCACACTAGTCGAAAAAAAAATAGATTTTTTTACCCTAAAGAGTAAAATAGCTTTTTTCAACACTAGAGACTAAAATTTTTATTAATCCTAGGGAAAAAAAAGTATTTTTCACCCTAGACAGTAAAGTGGCTTTTTCAACACAAGGGACTAAAATTTTTTAATAATCCTAGGTGAAAAAATTATCTTTTTTTTACCCTAGAGAGTAAAATAGCTTTTTTCAAAACTAGGGACTAATATTTTATTAATTCTAGGGGATAAAAATGATCTTTTTTGACCCTAGAGAGTAAAGTGGCTTTTTCAACACAAGAGTCTAAAATTTTTATTAATTCTAGGGCAGAAAAATGGTCATTTTGACCCTAGAGAGTAAAGTGGCTTTTTCAACACAAGGGACTAAAATTTTTTAATAATCCTAGGTAAAAAAAATTATCTTTTTTTTACCCTAGAGGGTCAAATAGCTTTTTTCAAAACTAGCGACTAATATTTTATTAATTCTAAGGGAGAAAAATAGTCTTTTTGACACTAGATAGTAAAGTAGCTATTTTAACACAAAGGTCTAAAATTTTTATTAATCCTAGGGCAGAAAAATGATCTTTTTTGACCCTAGAGAGTAAAGTGGCTCTTTCAACACAAGGGTCTAAAATTTTTATTAATTCTAGGCCAGAAAATGGTTCTTTTCGACCCTAAAGAGTAAAGTAGCATTTTCAACATTAGGAACTAAAATATCTATATATTAATCCTAGAAGTAAATATAATAATTTGCATTCTCAAAAAAGAAAGAAAGGCAAATAGGAAGTGGTCACACTGAAGTGATATTTTTTTTTAAATAAATCGAATTATTTCAGTTGGAAGCAGACATTTTATTGTAATTAAAATCTAATGATGATGCAGTACAGTATAAATATATATATCTAGGTAGATGAAAGGTTGCAAGAAACGCGACCCATAGGCGATTTACGTGATGCACATATTGCAATGAAGAACGCAAGGTGGACTCTGCATCCAAAGGGAAGAGGAAGAAAGGTTTCTCTATGTTCAACGTACACAACTTATTCGTGTATATATATATATATATATATATATATATAATGTACACGTGCACCACTCTGCTCAATCGTTGTTCCTGCAGACGCACCGGCTGACGTAACTAACAACGATGTTGGCGCATTCCAACCTTCTTGTTCCGGTTCGCTGTCCAGAAGGAAGACGAAGGACAAACGGATGCGGATGAAACATTATGCAACTATATATGTAGTGTTGTCTGCTATATCATTTCTTCCTTATTTCACAATTATTATTTTTCTTTTTCTCTTCCTCATTCATGCATCATTTTTTCCATTTTCTATTTTTTTTATTCTTTTTCAAACTGTGAACGCTTGTAGTTTTTGTATAATATCGATATTTTAAGAATTTTTTTGTTATCTTACTTTCCTTTCGCGTTAAAAATACTTTTTTTCTTTTCTAGTATTAAAATTGGCTACTTTATTCTCTAGGGTGAAAAAAGACAACTTTACCAGACAAAGATTATTTTACTTCCTAGGGTCAAAAAGACTGCTTTGTTTCCCTATAGTGTTGAAAGCATACTACACTGAGAAAAATTTTTAGTCAAAGCAACCAAAATTTGGTTGGGCCAAAAAAAAAAAATGATTGAGCCAACAAAAAAATTTTGTTTGTATTTAAGCAACCAAACTATTTGTTTGAGTCAACCAAAAAATTTGGTTGAGTGTTTTTTGTTGGCATAACAAAAATGTTTGATTAGTTCAACCAAAATTTTTTCTTAGATCAACAAAAATGTTTGGTTAATCAAACCAACAGGCTTTTTTCTTGTAAAATTAAAAATTTTTATTCTACCTTATTTCTTTATATTTTATAATTTTTTATTTATTTTATTATTTATTTATTATCTAAATTTAACGTTAAATTTATATTTATTCAATTGAAATATTTGTGGACATTGAAAAATTTCATCTCCTGGAATCGAACCTCTGCTTTTTAACTGCGAGTCGAGAACTCTGACCACTGGACTACCACCATCTTTGTGAGGGATTTAAACTAATTGTTCTAAGGTACGAGAGCGAATTAAATTATTTGGTTTTCGTGACCAAATTTTCGTTAAGACAACAAACGATCATTTGGTTTTTTTGATCCAACTAATTTTGTTGTGTTAACTAAATTATTTTTTTGTCGTAACCCAAATTTTTGGTTGGAATTTAAAAATGTTGAACCAAATAATTTTTGTTGGCCTAAACAAATGTTTGGTTAAGATAACTCTATGTTTTTGTTTTAGCCTACCAAAATTTAGTTACGACAACCAAAATTGCCTCACCAAACGATTCTGTTTGTAAATATAAAATTTTTTTTCAGCGTTCAGAGTTTCTGAGCATTTCGGGCAATTTTGACTCTGGAAATAGTAAAATTTACTATTTCCGGAATAATATTTACTATATTATAATTAAATTTTACTATATTAGAAGTAAATTTTACTATTTACGTAGTAAATTTAACACTAATTTCGGAGTTAAAATTTTTAGAAATTCACAGAAACTACGGACAGTTTAGGTTTTACTTTTAAAGTAATAAAAGTTACTTTATTCGTTTTTCCGTTTTTCTCCGTGTAGTTATAAATGTCTATCTAGTTATTTATCCAATCAGGCCTATGAAGTTGGAAATAATCGTGTTTAACATTTCAATCATTCCTAAAATGATCACTCACTGATCGATAGAGTATTAGAGACCTATATATATATAAGAAAAAGTTCATCAAAATTGATGATCAATTTGATTTCAAAACTATTTTAAATATATACCTATTTTCCCAAGGTTAAAATTGTTACCCATTGCAAATTTCCCAACATAACCTAAAATCAAAAACTAGAAACATTATTGATCGTCGTAGTATTGCGATTTCATCAAATCAATATCGAATATAATATATTGAAGCATATCATTTTCACGCCTATAAACCATATCAACTTGTATTATCGCGCGCAATTCACTCTTTATTATCTCTCTTTCTCTCCCTCTCTCTTTCAGAACGTTAAGTACCAAAGATCTAAAATTTATTTATATGAATAAGCTTCATTGGCACGAGGATATCATCGATCGGACACACTTTCACGTTAATGGCTCGCGATGTCTCGATGGGTGAGAAAAATTTGCTAACTCTCACGACAATAACGCGGATAAGGTGAGTAGTAGTCGTCGCACATATATATATATATATATATATATATATATATATATATATATATATATATATATGAGGCAAAATTTCTGAAATGAGATTTTTATACGAATTTTTTTTTTTTACTGAAACTTTTTCTTTCAAAATTTTTATGAAAAAAAAGAAAATATACGTATTTTTTCATTTCTTTATTTGATAAAAATTATGAAAGTTATGAATTTTTTAAATTCAACGTCGTCAGAAGCTGCGAATACTTTTGAAATGCATTTTTCTCTGTTTTACTAACAGATAAGAAATAATACTTTATATTATGTATATGAAATTTGTTTAATTTTTCTTTATTTGTCTCGGTGTGATTGATAAAAATTTTTTTCATACTATTTTTTATCTGTTTAGTAGGACAGAGAAAAATGCATTTGAAAAGTATTCGGCTACCAACAACGTTAAATTTAAAAAAACAAAATCATAACTTCCATAATTCTTATCAAATAAAAAAAATACGTACATCGAAAAAAAAATATTCTTGTATTCAGAGGAAAATTCTTCTTACAGAATCCTCTTGAATTTTTTATTCTTAAAGCAAGAGTATTACTCTTTAAATGAGAATATTTTCCTCTAATTTCAAGAGGATCGAAACAAAAGGACTATTCTAGAGCATTCCTTTTATATTCAGAATAATCGTTTTAGAATAAAAATAATACTCTTAGAATTTAGAATAATCTTCTATGTTTAAGAATATTCCTCTAAATTCTAAGAGGATTTCCCATAGAAAGTCGCTCATGCGCAAAGATGATTGCGTCATATCATTTACGTCGCGTCATAAATCGCATATCATACGTGAAAAAGTTTTAGTTTCTGTGTGAAAAAAAAGGGGAATAAACCAAAATGGATAATAATAATCTTTTAAATATTTTGATAGAGTTGCAAACTTACACAATACGTGTCTATTTTTGTAGGTAAAAGAAATTTTTAAAAGTAATTTTTAAGAAAATTTAAATAATTTTCAGGTTATGCTATTAAAAAATTTATTTTATTACGATTTTTATTTATTTGAATTTTATTTGAAAATTTATTTAAAATAAATTTTCAAATTTAATGAATTATATGTTTTGCGCATAAAAATATATTATTAAAAATAGATTTAGTTGATTTATTCAAAAAAAAAAAATTAAAATCAATTTCAATTTATTTATAGGGGAGACCGAGGAGGAAAGTAACAAAAATCAGTTTTTTTATGCTAGCATTAAAAATATTTGTCGGATAAATTTGTCCAATATATTAAATGAAAGCTTGGACATTCACCTTTTAAATAAAATTTGAATTAAACATTTATAATAAATTGACAGTTCACAGTATAACTTTTACGCAAGCTCTTCATCTGTTACTTTCCTCCTGACCCCCGAGGAGGAAAGTAACAGTATAAAATTATGTAAAATTCTTTAGACTAATGACTATTATTAATTAGAAATATTTTTATTAGGAACACATAAAAGTTTAAGTACACTTTATACTTATTTGGCACATATTTGGGACATATTTAGCACATATTTCGAACATTTTATGAATTTAGCTCATTTTTTTTCTTAAAGATATTTTATGCTTACCTAGATCACAGGTTTTTCTTAAATAAATCTCTGTTATTCGTAAAATTAAATACGATTTGCTTCAATCATTAGTTAAAACATGGACAATATCGACAACAGGAGAAAAGTAGCGTGTTACTTTCCTCCTCGGTCGCTTTTTTCTTGTATGTCAACAAAAAAGTTAAAACTACACAAATGTTAAATTGTTTGTTTAAGCACAACTTAAAGACAGATAATAAGGCTATAAAATAACGAAAGGCACATTTTGAAAAACAATAAAATTAAAGAAATACGAGACTTTGAAAATTTGAACGAAAACTTACTTTTGACGTTTTTTCTGCACGTCACACCGGAATCAGACCTAACCTTTCCTGTCAGGCTCGGACACACTATGGAGGAGGAAGGGGGAACAGTGCCGACTAAAAATATGTTTGAACCATGTCTATCCGATAATTTGTTTAAAAGTTATAAGCTTTGTTACTTTCCTCCTCTGTTACTTTCCTCCTCGGTCTCCCCTACTCAAATAGATGTAAATCATGGAATATACAAATTTTATTCCTTTTAATTTTATAGATTATATCTATGACATACAAATTAGATGATTGCATTATTATTATTTCAGAATTCTTTTTAAGATGATATTTTTCTCTTAAAATAAGAGTATCCTCTTAAATTAAGAGGAATAATTTTACATAGAGGACAATCCTCTTAAACCTAGAGGACATCCTTTTGCAACATATACTAGAGGAAAATATGCATTGAAATAAGAGGAATCCTCTTAAAACAAGAGGATTTTTTTTTCAGTGTATTTTTTTTAATTTTCATAAAAATTTCAAAAAAAAATTTTTTTTTGAATGAAAATCTTATGTAGAATGCCCTCCATACATATATATATATATATGTAAAGAGGAACGTGATCCGATCGTTTCATCAATAATAATTTTATCGTCATCGTTTCTCCGCCTCTGTAATTGTGTGCTGGATACGCGCATCAAAAAGAGAGGTGGCTTTGTGGATATTCATTGGGTTTTCACGTTATATTTACCACCAGCGGAAACAAACCATAACTGCAGTGTGTTCGCATTCATTCTTAATATATATATATATATATATATATACAAATTCCATGAATATACACACTCGAATTGAAAAGACACGCTTCGATCATTTTACTTGGATTTATCTCTTAATTATGTTGGGTATATGAGCTTGTCATACTTTACAAATAAAAAAAAAGGAAAAAAAAGTCGACGCAGATTCCCGAGACGCAAAACTTTCTATAATTATTATTTCAAGATTGAAAATAAAAGAGAAGATGGTTTATATATATATATATATATATATAGGAGACGAATATATAGACCGCATGGCAATTACATTGTTCTCTAGAGCAAACCGGATATGGATGTTACTCGAATCAACAATTTGTCGCGCCACAGACAATCGTGTGCTTTCGTTTCTTATTCTTAGGAATAATATCCCATTTTCTATTGATCGTATATATAAGTGTATTTCATTGTGTGCCCCTTCGAATCGTGTTTAAGAGTACAATTTCATTTCATGGAATACCTTTCTCTAAATAATTCACTTAAGCACGAAAAGAAAATTTTTTTTTTTCTATTATTAAACTGCGGGCGAGAGAAATCATGACAAAATTAACAGTGACATTCCATTATATATTTTCTATATACTGGGTGATGAAAAATGTACCGGAAATCACACAGAAAATTTTTTTTTCTAAGTCATCTTTTTTTTGGGTATTTAATTTTAATTTTTTTAATTCGATTGAGAAAAAATAATTTTTTTTAATAGGGTCTGGTTCATTTGTTGACTTAAATTTCCCGCCTAAAATATATTTCACTTTACTGACCAATGGTTAATAAGATGATAGATAGGAAACTCACTAAATAAAAACGAAAACTGGACAAATTTTCCGTATTATTTTGATTTACATATAGTGAGTTTCCTTTCTATCATCTTTATTATTCGTGGATCGGTAAAGCAGAACATATTTTAAGCGGGAAATTTAAATAAAATTACATAAATACAAACATAAACAAGAGTGAAAAAAAGTAAATTTAACTTTTATTATACGAAATATCTATTTCTGTTTTATCAAACGAATTTTTTTTTATTTACCAAATATTTTTATTTATATTTTTAAATTTTACTTCTATTTTTTTTTTAAATTTTCTCATCAGATCAATTTAAATTATTAAAAAAAAGGAAACAACAATTTCGTTGCAGAAATCCAAATTTTCCAGTATTAATTTACATAGCAAGTTTCCTCTCTATAATCTAAAGTCATTGGTCGGTAAAACAGATCATTTTATTTTAGGCGGGAATTTCAAACTAAAAATTGACTGTATGATGATACGAAGCAAAATTTTCAGATTTATTAACTTATTACCAATAAAATCATAAAGAAAAAAAATCACTTTTGTCATACGCAAATTAAATAATTAATAAATAATTATCCCAATGAATCCAAAAAAAAGATTAATATTTTAATTCAAAAAATTCTATTTCTGAGAAAATCATTTTTTTTTTTTCAACAAGTTCGAATTTCAATGGCGGCTGTGTTAATAAAATGAATTCAGTATCAAAAACAACAGAATATGTGACCTACAGTTATATACGAGATATATAAATCAATCGACTCTTGATCGGTTACTGACATGATGCGAAGGTTGATTAGCCGTATATTGCTCAATGTGAACATTTGTCTTTCGTTTTTCTTTTTTCTCTCCGCCCCTATGGATAGATTATTACCAACCTCTCACGTACAATTTTGCAATAACAATGCAGCACTGTGTGTAGACAGATATTTTCAACCTACCGGACTCTAAGTTTTGCGTCTATATAGTTGCCCAACAGAGAGAAGCGTTGGAGGTCGAAGACGTGGGATGAACGTTTTGCATCGTGAAAACGCAAGAGTGAATGAGAGAGAGAGAAGAAAACGCGTTAAGATAATTGTAGAGTGTGGACCTCGTCTAACATTATGTATTCCTACGAAACGTTAAACAACTCTTTTTTTCTGCCTATCTTTCTCCCTCTTAATGCAGATGAAAAGGAGTATAATTCGCCCATAAAAAACTTGATTTTACACTAAAAGTGCTTTATAATAATTTGCGACTAAAAAAGAAGAAAGATAAGAATAATTAAAAATGCTAAAAAACAAATTTCATATAAATTTATTCTTAATATTTGTAACTCTCAACTTTTCTCTCGTGGCACTGACGAAGCAAAAATTGATTTTCAGAGAAAAGAGTTTATTTTTCTATTTTATGTACACTGAAAAAAAAAATGTATTTGAAAAAATATTTGCACTAAAATCATTTGGTGAGATAATTTTGGTTGTCATAACCAAATTTTGCTTGACTGAAACAAAATCCTAGAGCTATCTCAACCAAACATTTGGTTAGGCCAACAAAAATTATTTGGTTTAACATTTTCAAATTCTCCAACCAAAAATCTGGGTTACGACAAGAAAATAATTTGGTTAATACACGACAAAATAGTTTCGTCTAAAAAACCAAATGATCGTTTGTTGTCCTAACCAAAATTTGGTTACGACAACCAAATAATTTAATTCGCTCTCGTATAGCTTAGAACAATTGGTTTAAATCTCTTACAAAGATGGTGGTAGTCCAGTGGTCAGAGCTCTCGACTCGCATTTTGAAAAACAGAGGTTCGCTCCCAGGAGATGAGATTTTTCAAAGTCCACAAATATTTTCAATTGGATAAATAGAAATTAAACGTTAAATTTGGATAATAAATAAATAATAAAATAAATAAAAAATTATAAAATAAAAAGAAATAAGGTAGAATAAAAATTTTTAATTTTACAAAAAAAAGCCTGTTGGTTTTATTAAGCAAACATTTTTGTCCCACTTGGAAAGATTCCCCGAAAAGTGCCCCCTGGAGGTTCTATTAGAATTCCGCCGGAACTTCCAACGTAATTCCATCGGAGTTCCAAAGAATTTCCGATGGGATTCCGACGGAATTCCAATTAATTTATTTCAAAATTTTAAGAGTCCTAATTCCGTCGGAATTCCATCGGAGTTCCAAAGAATTTCCGATGGGATTCCGACGGAATTCCGATTAATTTTTTCAAAATTTTTAGAGTCTTAATTCCATCGGAATTCCGTCAGAATTCCGTCGGAATCGCATCGGAAATTCTTTGGAACTCCGATGGAATTCCAACGGAATTACGTTGGAAGTTCCGGCGGAATTCTGATAGAACCTCCAGGGGGCACTTTCCGGGGAATCTTTTCAAAGTGGGGTTGATTTAAGAAAAAAATTTGATTGAACTAATCAAATTTTTTTTGTTATGCCAACAAAAAACACTCAACCAAATTTTTTAGTTGACTCAAACCAAATTTGGTTGCCCAACCAAATTTTGGTTGAGGCTCTGAGTAAACATTTTTCTCAGTGTAGTATGCTTTCAACACTAGGGAAACAAAACAGTCTTTTTGACCCTAGAGAATAAAGTTTGTTGGACCAACCAAATTTTGCTTGCTCTGACAAAAAATTTTTCTCAGTGTGGACCAAATAATTTTTGTTTGAGTCAACTAAATGGTATTTGTTAAATACGAGAATGTAGTCAACAGTGGACCACGTTTTGTTTTTCGTGTCTAACATTTTTTTTTTTGGGTAAATAATTAGCAACCTTTAGTACATCGTTGTAAAGATAGTGAGAAAAGCTACAAGTTACATGTATTTAGAATTTTTTTTAATGTCACAGAAAAATTTTCTCGACATTTTTTAAAAAGTGTTTTTTACCGACTATTTTTTTTTTTTTTTTGTAGTCATCAGTGGACCACCTTGGAAAAATCATCTTAAAACTTCTCAAAATTCATTAAATCAAATCATTTTTTTAAGGGGTAATAAATAAATAAAAAAAATTTAAATATTACCTATATAATTATTATTTTTATCTCAAACATATTTACCATATTTTAGTTGATATTTATATATAAAATTAAAATTATTTATGTAAAATTTATTTATAAAACAATTTTTTTTGTCAAGTTCGTATTATATTATTTATGTAAGAAAATAATAATGTAAAGTGTTATAACTCAAAATAGATTTTTTAACCACGCGTCTATGTATAATATTTATAGCTCATATATATATATATATATATATATATATATACACTTGTAAACCAATTTTTTTTTCTAATCAACAAAGAAAATGAGATTTTTTTTAAAGAAAATTTGTTGCAATTATAATTTTGCCTCATCAAGAAGAATGCTATGCGTAAAGATAAATGTATTTTTTTCACAATAAACTTGAGGGAAATATTAGATAGTAAATTTTAAAAGAACAGCTTTTCTTCGTAAAAGTCATATTGTCATATAGAAAAGAGAGGATGAGTCTTCCGTCTATTCCCTATATATGTGCATGAATTTAATTATGTACTTTAGATATATATATATATATATATATATATATATATATATATATATATATATATATATATATATATATATATATACATGACATTGTAATTTTGGTATGCGTATTAACCTGAATTAACCTAGCGGTATTATATCATAATTCTTTGGTATTTTATGTTTTAAGTTAATTCAATAATTATTTTTAGAGATTTTTATCAGAGAATCAAAATTTTTTTTTTTAGTAAATTTGCTACTAACGGAATATATATATATTCAATTTTTTTATTTTATCTAAAAATTTAATCAAACGTAAATTTAAGGAATAATAATTTAAGGCAAATATTTTAATTTTTACTAATATTTTTACTTTCACTTCCAAATGTTCTAAATTTTATTCATATTGACGCTCCACGAGAAAAGGGACCTTAAAGGCAAAAATTTTTAAGGTTATGTTCGTCATTTTTAGATTGAAAGTGCAAAAAGGAGAATCAACTCTTAATACAAACCACTAAGATTTATGTCTTCATTAGATCCAAAAATATATACAACATAACCTTAAAATTATTGCCTTTAAGGTCCCTTTTCTCGTGGAACGTCATGTGTGTGTAAAAATTAAAATATATCGAATTGAAAGTAGAAATATAAGTGAAAATTAGAATATTCGAAAGTGAAAATGGTAATCTTCCTTGTCATGAATCGGTAAAACAGATTGAAATTTTACCCCGCGAAATTCAATCACTTACAATTGATTATAGATTTCAAAATTAACAAAACAGGAAAATTGAAATTATTATTTTTTTCAAAAAAAATCAATAATACCTAACTGTTAGTTTATTTTTTTTTCCCAATAGTATCAAATTACTATTATCAGCAACATAACAAGAAATCACTATATGAAATTCATTCTGAATACATCGATAAAATATTAACTAAAAAAAAAAAAAAAATATCCTTTCCTAATACTTAAGATATTGAATTTAACTGAAATCAATACACAAGTTATTTGCAGGCACGAATTCTAATAATTTTCTCTATGAGAAAAAAAGAATGGGAAAATTTTCAATATTATCGTAAATCATATTGACGCATAGAAGGTTCGTGGGGCACTTGGGGCTATTTTCAACTTTCACTAATTTTGCCTTTTATGTAAATTGCCGCGCGCTTTGAAGATCGAGACTGACATCAAGTGCTGCGCGCATCACGTGACATGAATATAAAACAATAGCTATGGAATTGGTTGTTATTATTATTATTGTTATACTATCTAGAAGAAGAATAAGAAGAAGACGGATAAACTTTCAACGATTATTAGTTATTTTATTTTTTTTTTTGTACCTATCCAACTATACGTTTATGGTGCTTCTGATGTTGAT
This sequence comes from Leptopilina boulardi, assembly GCF_019393585.1. Lineage (NCBI taxonomy): Eukaryota > Metazoa > Arthropoda > Insecta > Hymenoptera > Figitidae > Leptopilina > Leptopilina boulardi. The sequence continues at coordinate 1,455,174 of NW_026137881.1, read as the reverse complement.
CTATCTCTATAAGCCATAGCTCTTAAGTCATATAGCGAATCGATTGCAAAGAATGGCAAAGGAATGGCATGAAAGGCCTATGTCTATGAACCATAAGAGAGAGAGAAAGAAAAGTGGTATCAGCAACAGCAGTTGCGTCGTCTTATACCTGTTGTTATTGCTCGAGGCGACGACGCAGTCACGATCGCGTGAAGCTCGCGCCCAGTCATTCTCGACAAGTGCGCATCACGACGTTCTATCCACCTATATATATATATATATATTTATTTATTTATTTATACATATATTTATATTTACTTCATTTGTATAAAAAAAATGTCGAAATTTATTTTCTTTTTTCAAATTTGATTCAATTGAATTCTGCCTGTGATTAGAATGTATACAAATCGTTTTACTCTCTAGGGTTTAAAAGTAAATTACCTTGCTTCTGAGGGGTTGTAAATAATGTCACTTTAGTCCCTAGGATGAGAAAAATGCTATTTTAAACCAGCAAGAGTAAAATTTGAAGGTTAACTTAGTCCCTAGGATTAAAAGTAGTTGCTTTACTCACTAGTGTTAAAATACATCATACTTTAGTCCTTAGGGCTAAAAAAAATTCTAGTTTTCACTTCTAACAAACTTTCTCCAACTAAAAGGAGGTTATTGTGCTATTTAGGGATTTAACCATTGTTTTTTTATACTCTAAATCTGAATCAGTAAGATTTTCACTGATTTCAAATCAGTGGACGAGTTTTCTTTCACTGATTGTCAGTGAAATTCCACTGATGAATGAAAAAAAACTCGTCCACTGATTCAGATTTAGAGTGTAGTCCTTAGAAATAAAAGAAGGATATTTTACACGAAAAAGAATGAAATTAGAAGGTTATTTTAGTCCCTACACGAAAAAAAGAAAAAGTAACTTTTACTACTTTAAAAGTAAAATTGGACCTGTCCGAAGTTTCTGCACATCTCTGGCAACTTTTACTCCAAAAATAGTAAAATTGACTATTTCTGTAGTAAATTTTACTGTTTCCGTAGTAATTTTTACTATTTCTGAAGTAAATTTTACTATTTTTGGAGTAAAAGTTGCCAGAGATGCGCAGAAACTTCGGACAGGTCCAATTTTACTTTTAAAGTAGTAAAAGTTACTTTATTCGTTTTTCCATTTTTCTCCGTGTAGGATTAAAAATCCTCATTTTACTCCCTAGGGTTGAAATAGCTCACACTTTAGTCCCTAGAGTTAAAATAAGCCTATCTTCCCCTCTATCGAACAAAATAATAATAATTACAGTTTTCCATTCTGTTAACGGTGAATTTTACTGTCAAAAATAGAAAATTGAAAATTACTGTTGTCGTGAGTAAATATTTTTTCTTTGTAAAACTATATATATATATATATATATATGTTTGTGTGTGTGTGTAATTTATAGAAAAATAACATTTCCTTTCTCCAAGGAAGGACATCTACTTTGCTGATCCCTTCACCCCTTATGTCAACGCGACGACATACATATCTCCATTCTCGCTTCTCGTGTGCATAATCTTACTTTTGCATCTCTCTATTTCAAGTCTTATGGGTGTAAAGAGGTTACCAAAGTCATTATTAACCAACATGTACATATAATATCTCTTCATTCTGGAATTTTGCAGTTTGATTTTCACGCAAATCTCACTTATCCTAATCACGCCATTCTAATTTCACTTCTGCTCTCCATTTAAATGAAAATTTACCATTTCAATTATTTATTTTGAATTATAATTTGACGGAAATATTTTTAGCCCACACTAATTTAAAATTTATCAAATTGATACTAAAAATATCAAATTGATATATAAAAATTTGGATCAATTTTATATTTTCAGTATCAATTTTATACTTTTAAATTATTGTGGCCAATTTCTTTTTTTTTAAACCTAATTACTTTTATACCTAATCATTTAAATTTTTCGTTATTATATAGTAGGGGAATGTATGCATGAGTGGACCGTCTCCATGAGTGGACCACATTTCCGATTTTTATGAAACCAAATGCGAAATATTAAACTATTGGTTTTAACTAATAAATAACATCGTAAAAACATTTTTAGTGTAATATCCAAGTAAATCGACGCATTTTTATGTTTAATACAGCCGCACGAAAAAAATGGTATTAAAAAATATCGTGAAAGTTTTGTGATCATCTTTTCCGAGATTAAAAAAACTATTTAATTTTTACTTTTTCAAAGTCAGTTTAATTTTTTTTTTGTTATTTATATATTTATTTTTATCATACAAGAAGAATTTTTAATTATTCATATGCTAGAAAAAATTTTAATATGATATTTAAAATAGCTTACACTAGTAGAACAGCTTTTGCATCTATGAATGGACTGTATATAAATCGTCGATTGTTTTGTATCTTAAAAATGATACTAAATTCACACCACTGTGGTAAATTTGACAATTTGCGTTTAAAATTATTTAAAATGTCATTAAAAGCGTTAAAGAAGAAATCTGCCGAAAAAAATAAGACAATTGAAATTGATTTTGATTTGTTGTTTATAATGCACAGTAAATTAAATAGAAAAAAAGGTATTTCATTTGCAACATTTGTAACACTGAAATTAATTGTAATGCACTAATATTTTTGTTTGTTTGAATGTTCCAAGTGTTTATAATAAATAAATATTCTATAAACATTGAAATCGTTCAATGTTTATTTGATTTTCAATTATTTTTAAGCGCTTTAAGCAGGTGGTCCACTGATGGATACATTCCCCTATTATCTCGTGTAGAAATAGAACCATGGGTAAAATCATAAAAACCATGGGCGAAATCGATTGCCAAGGTAAATTACGATTAGACCCATGGTTTAAACCTTGGCAAAAATCTTAAAAATCATTGCTCATGTCCGTTTCTCATGGTACAATTTTCATTGGGAAATTTTTTTTTTTTGATTTTACGGATTTTTAACCATTGCTGAAATCTTGGAAACCTTGGAAATTTTTTTTAATTTTACTAATTTTGGACCATTGCTAAAAACTTGCCAAACACGGGAAAATTAATTTTTTAAATTTACAGTTTTTGGACCATTGCTAAAATCTTGCCAACCGATAGGAAATAAAAAAAAAATTTCTTTTGATTTTGAACCATTGATAAAATCTTGCGAACCATGGAAAAATTATTTTTTTTTAATTTTACTGATTTTGGACCATTGCTAAAATCTTGCGAACCATGGGAAAATTATTTTTCTTAATTTACGGATTTTTTACCATTACTAAAATCTTTCGAACCATGGGAAATTTTTTTTCTATTTTACGGATTTTGGAGCATATTTGAAAACTTTGCGAACCATTGGGAATTTTTTAAAATTAATTTTCCATATTTCGCATGATTTTTGCAATGGTCAAAAATCCGTAAATTAAACAAAATAATTTAACCCATGGTTCGCAAGTTTTTAGCCATTGTCCAAAATTCGTAAAAAAGAAAAAAAAATTTTCCCATGGTTCGCAAGATTTATGCAATGGTCAAAAATCCGTAAAATTAAAAAATTGTTTCCCATAGTTCGCAAGTTTTTAGCCATGGTCAAAAATCTGTAAAATTAAAAAATATTTTCCCATAGTTTCCAAGATTTTAGCAATGGCCCAAAATTAGTAAAATTAAAAAATTAATTTTCCCAAAGTTTCCAAGAATTTAGCAATGGTTAAAAATCCGTAAAATTAAAAAAAAAATTTCAATGGGAAATTGTACCATGGGAAACGGACGTAAACAATGGTTTTTGAGATTTTTGCCAAGGTTTAAAACCATGGGTTATTAATAGTTTCATTTCCACGCGGGATTTTAATTATAAAAATATATAAAAAAAAATAAAAATTATATTCAAACCCTGATTTTTGATGTTAAAGTGTTTTTTTCACACTTCTTCTTCTTCTTCTTCATTTTCACAATGACAGTCAAGTTATGAGCTTTCATATATATAATGTTTATTTTGAAATCGTCGATGTCGACGTAAACTATGTAAGATGCGAATTGTAAGCAATGTATAGTTGAAGAGAAAAGACTTAGCCTTGGGCCCCATAACGGCCAATGTGCTTGATGTCTAACGGACCCATCGAACTTGTATGGCGTACACCCCTTTTATATATATATGGTATACACATTTACACTTTATGCCTCATGATGCTTTTACTCACAGCATCCAGTTAAATTATCCTGTATTTATAAAACTACCGTTTACATATTACATCTTATCTAATCTCAAATTTAAAGCAAAAAAAAAAAAAACCCCACTTTTATAAAACTAGTAAATCATGTTTGTAAATTGATTTACTTTCTTTTCCATATTTCAAAGTGAGAAATTATATTAAGTAAGAAAATTATTATAAATTTTACAACAACAAAAAATTTTTGATTTCAAATATATAAATTTACACAAATGTTTGGATGAAATATATTAGTTTATTTATATTAAATAAAAATTAATTGGTTCAAGTAAATATTTAGTTGATAATGATTAAGTAACCGATTTTTTTAATCAAATAAACTTTTTATTCAGTGTGTACCTTTTGTGTATAATTTTTTTTTGGAGTAAATAATTAACTAACATCAATACCATTAAATATCATACAATTTAAATATTTATTAAATAATAGGAATTGGTCCAGTCGTGACTACATTCCTCTAATTAAACTGTTTTTCATTGTTGTTTTATGTGTACGTTACCTCTCAATGTTTAGATTTACGAACCCATGCACGAGGGAAGGGAGAAGCGCGCAATGATTGGCCGCTCTCCACCGTTCGCAGAGTTCTCAATTTGAACATGAAGGAACGTTTAATCCTTAGAATTATGTCGCAATTTCCTTGAAATTATCATTAAAAGAGAGAGAGAGAGAGAGCGAGAGAGAGAGAGAGAGAGAGAGAGAGAGAGAGAGAGAGAGAGAGAGAGAGAGAGAGAGAGAGAGAGAGAGAGAGAGAGAGAGAGAGAGGGAGAGAGAGAGAGGGGGGATAAAACGTTTTATGCACAAATTTATTTTGCATAGAAAACCAAGAAATGCGGTCCACTGATGAGGACTGTCCACTCATTACTACATTCCCCTATAAAACTTTGAACACATTTGACGATGATTTGCATTAAAAAAAAATTAACAAAATATATAACGAAAAATTTATTGGTACTATATTTAAAAGTATAAATACGACTAGTATAGTAAATTTTAAGTAACTTAATTTCTTTACTACTTTATCTTTTAGATTTTTATTTTATATATATATATATATATATATTTAACTTTTAAAATGTAATAAAATATTTATATATATATATATACCCAGATAACACACGTACTAGTACGGTAGTAGTATAATACTAGTACGACGTACTAGACGTACTAGTACTGTACCAGCCATGTACCTTCGCACGGTACCAGGTACTGTACTAGTACGGCGTACCGGTATGCAATATCGGTAGAATACGAGTACTATACGAGTACGACGTACTGAAAACTTTTGTGACTTAGTATAACGTACTGTTATTGTACTGGTACAATACTAGTATGATGTACAATATAAAATATTATATACCCTCCCCTTTCTCTTCCCACAATAGTATTTTCATTATTTTCATTTATTATTCAAAAGAAAATCATTTTTTTTATTTACATCATATATGTAACTTGTATTCTCACTTATCTTAAAATATCTGGTGTTTTATATTATCAAATATTAATTGATTATTTCTTTACATTTAAACATTATTTCAAAAGAATTTTAAACTTGATGTTATAAATTGCTTTGAAAAACATATTATCACATCCTAACCTATAAATATGTTATATGTATAAGAAAAACTATAACGAAATAACACACAATTGAATTTAAAAATATATCAATATGATCAAGACCGAATTTATGAATTTTTCTCATTATAAATGTAAAAGATTTTGATGTTTTTCAATGAAATAACACCACGGCACCATGTCAAAGTAAAAGAATATAAATCTTATAAAGATCGATGATTTAATATAAATTTAATCTCGGATATTCAAGATAAGTACAGAAGCACAAGTTACAAACGTTAATACTCTTTTGCTGCATCATAAACCACTTTTTTCACCAACATTTATTGCACCGTTTTCAGTGACGCGTTCATATTTGACAATTGTCAAGAAAGTGAGGTTGGGTTGGCATTACCAGCAAAGACTCCCAGTACGACGTACCAGTATTATACTTGTATCGTACAAGTATGTTGTGCTTCTTATTTCAGAAGTACGACGTACTGGTATTGTACTAGTACTATACTTTTATCGAGTAATCATATTTTACAATTCTAACAGTACGACATACTTTTATTGTACTAGTACCGTACTGGTACGACATATATCATTATTTTGTACTTGTATAAAACTAGTATAATACTAGTACGCCGTACTCGTAAATAACGATTAGTACGCTTGGTTATCTGGGTATATATATATTTCAAAATAAACATATTCCTAATATGGGTCATTTACTTTTATTTCTCTCTTTAGAAAGTTATAAGACTTATTTTTATAAAGAAAGATTAATAATTAATAGAGGCATTTTACGATGGAATAAATTAAGATTTTCCTGATATCGGAAACTTTATTTCGTCGAATAAATTTAAAAATATATATATATATGTATATCATATGCTTATATATAAAATAGAGTTAATATATTTATAGATATCTTGTTATTTAAGATTTCAAAGTGCATAAAAAATATATGCAAAATTTATGTATTTTTTTTCTCTTTCTCTCTGACTATATCTTTTTTTTTAAAAAAAAAAAGAATTGACTAAAAGTGAAAGAATATGCAGAGTAGGAACTCTGCTCGACTTTTAAAAAAAAAAACACATCTGGAAGAATAGTATATATCTTGCGCTTTTATTGAACGAAACCCGAATAGCAAGTGGTCTCTCGATAAATCGAGAGTGCCAGGTGAAAACGATTCTCATTGACTGACAGTCACTATAAAGCACTTTCTTTGCGAATCACCGGCGCCGCTAGCGAATTTCACGTACTTTTTTACAATATACTTTCGTGCACAATATTTTATTCGAAGTGTTATAGAAAAATAAAACAAAATTTTTAAAAATATACTAAAATATACAAAACTACAATATAATTTTAAAATCTCTATAAAATTAACACGATATAAAATTATCTATAAGAAAAAATAACAAACTTACACTGAAAAAAAGATTTTGTTTTTGCAACAAAATCGTTTGATTAGGCAATTTTGGTTTTTCTAACAAAATTTTTGCTTGGCTGAAACAAAGTCCTAGAGTTATTTCAACCAAACATTTGGTTAAACCAACAAAAATTATTTGGTTGAACATTTTTAAAATTCCAACCAAAAATTTGGGTTACGACAAGTAAATAATTTGGTTAACACACAACAAAATAGTTTGGTCTAAAAAACCAAATGATCGTTTTTTGTCCTAACAAAAATTTGTTTACGACAACCAAATAATTTAATTCGCTCTCATACCTTAGAACAATTAGTTTTAATCTCTCACAAAGATGGTGGTAGTCCAGTGGTCAGAGCTCCCGACTCTGAGTTTAAAAACAGAGGTTCGATCCCAGGAGATGAGATTTTTTTCAAAGTCCACAAATATTTAAATTAAATAAATATAAATTAAACGTTAAATTGGATAATAAATAAATAATAAAATAAATAAAAAATTATAAAATAAAAAGAAATAAGGTAGAATAGAATTTTTTAATTTTTTACAAAAAAAGCCTGTTGGTTTGATTAACCAAACATTTTTGTTGATTTAAGAAAAAAATTTAGTTGAGCTAACCAAACATTTTTGTTATGTTAACAAAAAACACTCAACCAAATTTTTTGGTTGACTCAAACAAATAGTTTGGTTACTTAAATACCAACAAAATATTTTTTTTTAGCGCTACCAAATTTTGGTTGCTCTGACTCTTAATAAACCTATAGAGACTAAAATAACTTCTTTTAATCCTGAAAAGCAAAATTACACTTTTTAAACCTAGAAAGTAAAATTGCTTTCTTTTTTTTTTACTAAATAAATAATACTCTAAATTTCTCCTGGTGTATAAAAGAAATAAAAAAATCCCACTCTAATATATATTACAATAAACTTTCTTTTTAAAATTCGTAATTATCGAATTTTAATTAAAATCATATATTTCGGATTGAATAGATTGTAATTGCTTTTAATAATAATCTAGATTCTACAATCAGATAATAATAATAATAATAATAATATATTATAAAGAGTATAAAATATATTCAACCTTTTATAAAAAAAACTACCATAAATTATGTCATGGTTCGTAAAGATATTGTCATAATTATTATTATTATTGGATTAAAACTTTATTCTTTATAATTGGCAATAACCAATTAGTAATATTATACATACACTTTCTAGCATAGTATAGAGAGAATATATATTATGTATTTCGTTAAATCAAGAAGGTCGTTTACAAGTATCTATAAAAAATAAATAAAAGAAAGTTATACTTTGAGCCATCAAAATCATGCTTCTTGAAACGGTAGATAATATAAATTAAAAAGAAAATACTTGGAAGAAGGTGGTGTGCGTGAAAGCTAATATTATTGTCAAATGAAAATTGGATTAAAGAGACGAAGCTGAAGTACGCTACGTTTATGATAAACGATTTTTAAAGAAATAATTTTTTGAAATGAAAAATTCTATAATTTTTTGTCCTATATTTGATATATTTTAAACCTATACTTGACCTACTATAAACCTATATTTGACCTAATTTGAACCTACTTTAAACCTACTTTGAACCTAATTTGAACCTCATTTGAACCTATATTAAACCTACGTTAAAGCAAAATTAAACCTAAAGAATACATTAATAAAAATGTTTAGCCAGAGCAACCAAAATTTGATTGGACCAACAAAAAAATTTTGTTGGTATGTAAGTAACCAAACTATTTGTTTGAGTCAACCAAAAAATTTGGTTGAGTGTTTTTTGTTAACATAACAAAAATGTTTGGTTAGCTCAACTAAATTTTTTTCTTAAATCAACAAAAATGTTTGGTTAATCAAACCAACAGGCTTTTTTTGTAAAAAATTAAAAAATTCTATTCTACCTTATTTCTTTTTATTTTATAATTTTTTATTTATTTTATTATTTATTTATTATCCAATTTAACGTTTAATTTATATTTCTTCAATTTAAATATTTGTGGACTTTGAAAAAAATCTCATCTCCTGGGATCGAACCTCTGTTTTTAAACTGCGAATCGGGAGCTCTGACCACTGGACTACCACCATCTTTGTGAGAGATTTAAACTAATTGTTCTAAGAAACGAGAGCGAATTAAATTATTTGGTTGTCGTAACCAAATTTTGATTAGGACAACAAACGATCATTTGGTTATTTAGACCAAACTATTTTGTTGTGTGTTAACCAAATTATTTTCTTGTCGTAACCCAAATTTTTGCTTGGAATTTTAAAAATGTTCAACCAAATAATTTTTCTTGGCCTAACCAAATGTTTGGTTGAGATAACTCTAGGACTTTGTTTCAGCCAAGCAAAAATTTTGTTAAAAAAAAAACAAAATTGCCTAATCAAACGATTTTGTTGCAAACACAAAATCTTTTTTGTTATTGTAATTTGTATTTTTATTGTAATTTTTTAAATTGTAAAAGAATTTAAAATCTTCATTGCGGGTATAATGTTGATGAACCGTTACATGATTATTATTTAAGTTATTCTTTGAGCACTACCCATATAGGTATATATATATATATATATATATATATATATATATATATATATATGCATAATCGCACGTTCTCAACTTCCTGCGTGCAGGTGTGGGCGTCAGAAAAGAAAGTCACAACGGTCAACGGTTCAATGTGCATAAAATCTTAATCATGCAATTGTCAAATAGGGTTAACCTTGAACATGATTTTACTTTACTTATATCATATACATATATACATAAACCTAATGTGCATGGCCTAATTCACTTTGTTGCACACAAATCAGAGTTTCATTATTATTCTAAAACAATCTAACAGAAAGAAAACTACTTCTTTAAAATTAAAATAATTTCTAAAATTAAAATAACTCTTTGTCATCTGCGTACAAGAATATAAAAAATAATTTTTATATCCCTACCGAAAATTGACTACTGGCGCAGTACTGGCGCGGTACTGGTATCAATACTGCGTCAGTAGTAAACTGTAATTATTTAATAAAAAAAAAATGTAAATTACATAGTAGTAAAAAATATAAATACAAAAAAAGTGTGTAACTTTTTCAACCACTATTGTGAACCAATAAAAATAAATTATACAGAAAATGTTCAAAAATTAAATAAAATTAAATTTGTATCGGACAAATATAACGGTTCTGAGAGTACATCCATATATGAACGTATATATATATATATATATATAGAAAAAAATTAATTACGCTTAAGATACGGTGATGGAATGAAGACGCGCGGGACATATCAAGAGAGAAAAATGGGAAGGGGGTGAAATTCGATGTTAAGCAAAAGTTGAGACAAAAACTCGATTTCACGGAAGTTATATACGACTGGACTCCTCGGCGCGAATGAAAGGTAAAGGAGAGTGGAAAATAAAGTCAAATAAAAAGGAAAAGAAATTAAAATGAATGGGATAAAGGCGCAAGAGACAGGGATAAAATTTGTAGAATGGTACATATATCAACAGTTTCGTATATTTATAGCGTTTTCTCTCTAAAGAGTGTATGAAACGTTGCTTTTATGTTTTTCAAGGCGAATCAATACATTGACATAACCTCAAATTAATAATTTGATTATATCACCAAATAAAATATTTTATTTTTGATTTAAAATCTTACAATAATTGAAATTAATAACCAAATAGTTACTTGATGTTCAAGTTGAGAACTCTGCGTACGGTGGAGAGCGACTAATTATTGCGCGTTTCTCCCTTCCCTCGTGCATGGATTCTCAATCTTTACCCACTTGGAAAGATTCCACGGAAAGTGCCCCCTGGAGGTTCTATCAGAATTCCGCCGGAACTTCCAACGTAATTCCGTCGGAATTCCAAAGAATTTCCGATGTGATTCCGACGGAATTCCGATTAATTTTTTTCAAAATTTTTATAGTCCTAATTCCGTCGGAATCGCATCGGAAATTCTTTGGAACTCCGATGGAATTCCGACGGAATAACGTTGGAAGTTCCGGCGGAATTCTGATAGAACCTCCAGGGGGCACTTTCCGGGGAATCTTTCCAAGTTGGTAAGCTTTTCTCACTACCTATCCGACGGTGTATTGAAGTTAGTTAATTATTTACTCCAAAAAAAAAAAAAAAAAATTATACACAAAGAAAAACGTGGTCCACTCTTGACTACATTCTTATTTTAAGTATAAAATTGTATAGCTGTATTTTTTTCCTCTCATTTAAAGAATATTTTTTTTTTTTATTGTAAAAATATTGTATATTACAGGGCAAAAGAAATCTCTAGTTCTGGTACCCGCTTGATTTGATTGAGCTACCTGTAAAGCTATTTTATTTCTACATCATATACTATATACGCGATATGGTGTCGTGTTCAACGAGAAAAGAGTCACGCACCATTTACTTCCTATGAACGAATCTGGCACGCCAGTGATGCGGGCGACGTTCCACTCGTGTTTACATTCATTTCAAAGACACCAACCAGAGAGTGCTTTCAATGCACCGCAAATTGGAATATCAGAAACCAATATATATACAATATTATATATGAAATAAGAACACGTTATGTTTATAATACTTGTTTCTCTCTTTAACACGGTTCAGGAAAATTGCTTAATTCTCAAAAACATGCTCACATCAATAATGCGAAACATATATATAAATTTAGACTAATAGTTACACTATTACACACAAAAAAGAAAAAAAAGTTTCGATCTGAGGGTCTGACTATGCCTACTTTATGTTCTTTGGATCGTTGAATCCGAATTCGAGGTCCTTTTTACCCCATCAGATCAGGATTTTGAGATAACCTCAAAAAACCAATATGGCGGAGACATTTTCGAAAAATTCATCGGATTTGCCTGAAACTCGTTTAGTCGAGGGTTTTTGGGGTCGCTGATAACGAATCTAATGTCAGTTTTTCAAAATTCAAAATGACGGATCCAAAATGGCTGACACATTTTCGAAAAATTCATCGGATTTGCCTGAAACTCGTTACTCGGGGGTTTTTGGGGTCGCTGATTACGAATTTGAAGTCAGTTTTTTGAAAATTCAAAATGGCGGACACTTTTTCGAAAAAGTCAGCAGAATCGCCTGAAACTCGTTACTCGGGGGTTTTCGGAGTCGCTAATTACAAATTCGAAGTCAGTTTTCAAAAATTCAAGATGACATCGTAACAAATTTCTTAAGCGTATCTGACATGACGGCATTTTTCGAAAAAGTGTCCGCCATCTTGAATTTTTGAAAACTGACTTTAAATTCGTAATCAGCGACTCCGAAAACCCCCGAGTAACGAGTTTCATGCGATTCTGATGAATTTTTTGAAAAAGTGTCCAACATTTTGAATTTTGAAAAACTGACATTAGATTCGTGATCAGCGACCCCCAAAAACCTCAGAGTAACAAGTTTCAGGCAAATCCAATGAATTTTTCAAAAAAGTGTCCGCCATATTGGTTTTTTGAGGTTATCTCAAAATCCTGATCTGATGGGGTAAAACGGATCTCGAATTCGGATTCAGCGATCCAAAAAATATAAAGTGGGCATAGTCAGACCCACAGATCAAAACTTTTTTTGTTTTTATGTGGTTGTGTTATCTTTGATTGAAAAAAAAAAATTATCTTCGTTTCAAAGAAATTTTTCATTTAATTTAAATAAATGTTTCTTTGACCCTATATCAATGTTAGAATTTCTTTGATTTAATGCACTTTCTTATGAATCAAAGAAATTTTTTTTTTTTTTAAACTAAGAAGTTTTTTTGTTTTAAAGAAAATTTTATTTTGAATCAAAGAAAATAAGTCAAAGAAATTAGTTTCTTTAAATCCAAGAAATCTTTTCTCTAAATGTATAAGTATATTTATAAATTTTCTTTGAAATGCGGATGGAATAATATGAAATAATTAAAAAATAAATTAAAATCATATGCCTATTGAAAATCACGTTTTCGAGGAAAATAATCTATTTAAGTTTGTTTCTACAAACTATATTATATTTGTACCGTTACTATATTGGATCATAATTTCTAAAGTTATTGTGTGTGTAGATTAAATAAACAGGATAGCAGACAATAGAATGACTTTTACCTCTATAGAGTAAGCGCACCTTAAAATGAAATTTCTATTTGAAAAATTAAATCACAATTTATAAAATATGTATACATATTATATGTTAAATAATATAAAGGCGTCCAATTACAAAAGTGTCTAAAATTTCAATTCTGTTTAAAAAAAAAAATTATAAAAACTATCATACTAATTTAAAAGTAGCAAATTGATACTAAGAATATAAAATTGATCCAAATTTTTATATCAATTTGATAGTTTTGGTAGGAACATAACCTAAAATTTAACAATTGAAGTGTTAAAAATAATATTTCTCACACTTTGACTAAAAAAAATTTTTTTTTAATTAAAAATATTAAAATAAATTGAAATAACTTTTGTTTTGACTGTCCGTTCGATTATTTTTAATTTACTACTTACGCAATTAGCCGCCGTTTTTATGTTTTTAAAAAATAAATGTAACTTACTTGGCATCTTCTGATATATTATATAGAAACGAATATTATATAATTTTTCATAATCCTCATCAACACTCACCTGAAACAGAAAATTCAAAAAATTTGTCAGTATGTTATTATTTATTAATTTGATTCTTAAAATCAAATAGGTAGACATACTACATGCTCAAAAAAATAATTTCTTTTTTCAATTTTATTTTTTTTTAAATATTTTAAGGTTACAAAAGAAATAATTTAAATAAAATTTTAAGCGTAGTTAACTCGGCCCGGTACCGCATTAAAATTAAGAAAATATCGTAAACGTTAACATAACCTCAAAAGTGAGAAATTCTTTTTTAACAACAATTTAACGCAAAGAAAATTTTAATTAAAATTAGTTGCAAACAATTTTGGAAGATATTGTTGTGTATTTTGCAGAAAAACGATTTCGATTCAAAAATTTATTTATAAATAATTATTTTTTTAACATTTTAATGTTTTTTTCTTTCAGCTCAGACAAAAATCACAATTTTTATCTAATTTTAATAAAAAAAAGGGCTTATTTTATTCCATGAAATCTTCTCTACAATCGCTTACCTACTTTCTAAATCTAAATTAGTAAAAATGTTTACTAATTTGAATTAGTGACTCACTTTTTTGCTTCTGAATTAATTACATTTTACTAATTGTTAGTAACTTTTACTAATAATTAGTAAAATTTTACTAATTCAGAAGCAAAAAGTGAGTCACTATAATTCAAATTAGTAAACATTTTTACTAATTCAGATTTAGAGAGTATATTTTAATATTGTCAAAAGTAAGTTGGTAAAAAAAAATTATTATTTACTAAATAAAATTTCAATTGTTTATAATTTTTTATCAACTTACTTTTAACAATATTAAAATATAAACGATTGTAGAGTATATTTCATTGAATAAAATAATCCCTTGTTTATTAAAATTGGATAAAAACTGATTTTTGTCTGAGCTGAAAAAAATATGTTAAAAAAAAAAAATTATTTAAAAAAAAAATATTTTGAATTAACATCGTTATTCTGCAAAATTCATAACAAGATCTTCTAAAATTGGTTGCAATTAACTTTAATCATAATTTTGTTTGCCTTAAATTGTTAAAAAAAAAACAATTTCTTATTTTTGAGGTTATGTTAACGTCCTTAAAACTACATAGGTACTTATATTTAATAAACTTTTATGAAATTCATAAAATTTAAAATAAATTTTCGTATTTATTTTCCCTTCGTTCGTATATATACTGTGCGGTAAAATTTGAATTAATTTCTATTTATTCTTTTTGCATTTCGACAATATTGAATTCAATGAAGAAAAAAAAATTGATTAATTTTGAACGTGCACCAACAATGAGTTTCGGGTCAATTGACCGCGCGTTAAATTGAATTTTCAATGGTTGAACCTCGACGAAGATTTAAGTATGTACAGTGTATTAAAAAAAACACTAAAAACAAAGGCGGAAGGGAGTGATTATATGTATATATATATATATAGGGACGCAAAAAAATGAAACAAAGTCAAAGGGTGCAAGGAAAGCGACGGTATTTCATTTAAGACCTGGTATATGTACTAATTTGAGAGCGCTTATATTATGGGCAATGTTGTTGTATATATATATATATAAGCGAAAGGTCATTAGCACCAGCATTGTGTCGCGACGACGGTAAATGAGCCGTGCAAAAATGTCTAGAAAGTGTGTGCGGGATCCGGTCTTTTGGCGGTCCTCATCCTCTTTATATGGAAAAACGAACATCGATTATGGACATGGTTTATATTATAACTGTGATAAATTTAAATATGAAAGCTACTGATCAACGAGCCATTTACAAGCACGTGACATTTGTTCTTTATTTCTATTTCATTTTAAATATAAACATATGTATAGAGTATCTCAAATGTGTAGGTATAATAAAAGCAAATCTGTTTTTATTAATTGTACAGATTTTTTAAATTTTTAATCCTTCAGCGGTAAAAAAAAAATTATGATTATAATGAAAAATGGATTTCGTCAATGAAAACAAGATTAAAAACTCCACTTACTCACAGTAGAAGAGGATTTTAATTCATATAGTTCCAAAAGAGAAAAGATTTAATGCAATGAAAAAGTTAAATTTAAGAACATCTTCGTGGCTTCTATTTTGAGAATATTTCCCATGCATTTTATTCTCAAAGTTGAAATATAATATTCTTAAAATAAGAAACAAATTTTTAAATTAAGAAACAAAAGAAAAAATTTTTAATTTAAGAAATTTTTCTTATTTTAATAATATTATATTCTAACTTTTATAAGAACACGCCCCAAGTAGAAATGTGCCACTGGCATAGTACTGACCCAACACTGCCAGTCAGTATAACGGTACTGACTGCCGTACTGGGCCAGTAGTGGACCAACCCTGGCTGGTAACGCTGTCCAGTACTGATTTTGTCCCGCTCACCAGTACTAACGTAGTACTAGAATAATACTGGCATAATACTGGCAAAGTACTCATCCGGACTTAAAATCTCACTTTTTTACAAAATGCTAAAACACGCTTTCCAATGCAAATTTCATCCTTATTAGCTTATTACTCCCATTTTTACCACGAACAGGTAATGTGAAGCCAATAATAGTTAATGTTATTTAGAATATATAAAATATTATTAACAATAAATAATTAAAATAATAATTATCATTTATATTGATTAAATTATTTTATTTTTAATAAATTATTTTACAAAAAATAATTTGTGTTGTAAATTTTTTTATTTTTTTAAATGCATAATATTTAATTTTTTTTACTTTGCACTTATACTTAATTTAATAATTATTTAATAATTGATATTACACATGAACAAATATTGTACTTATAACACTTAAAACTAAGAACGAAAAATCTCGCACGCATGGGGGATCGAACCCTAAACCCTTAGAACGCAAGTCAGATACGCATACCGCACAGCCGCGCTGGCTTGAAGTGCTGACTTGAAGTAGTTCACCTAATACAAAAGTTTTGATTTCAAAGTTTGTATTATCTATTGATCACGAAAATAAAATGAATTTATTCTTAAATTTTTTAAACTCATAAAATTTTTTCAATTTTTACAAAGATTTAATGAAATAAAACTGGATATCAATTTCAGTTAAATATTTTTAATAAATTATTTTTACCGTAAATAATATTAAAACAGACAAAAATGATTGATGAATTACATAATTAAAAATAAGTTAATAAAAGACGACTGTAAAATATGAATGGTGAAAAATTTTTTAAATTTAATATTTAATTATTAATAATATTTAAAAATTACAGTGAAAAAATTACATTTGCTTTATTTTTAAAACTATTAGAAAAAAATTCTCAACTTATTGTTATTGTATGCATGATAAATAACTTAATGCACATATTTCAATGAGTACTAAAATAACTAAAAAAACATAAATATATTTTATATAGGTATATAATAATACATTACAATTACATCCAAAATTTTGAGGGAAAGTATTCGAAAGAAATTAATATACATTTTTTTAAATAAAAAATCATCGTTTTCTACCTATTGGAATAATTTAAAGACTTTTTCATTTAATGTTTTTTATCACCGACATAGTACTGATTCGGTGTGAATGACAGTGTACTGCCAGTACTGGTTTTAATATTTTTTTACCTCCGACATAGTACTGATTCGGTGTATTAGTCAGTACACTGCCAGTACTGAAAGTCAATACCGACAGCCAGTATTGGATCAGTACCATGCCGGTGTTTAATTACGGCGAGCTACGGATATTTCTACTTGGGGCAGTACTGCCGTACGATGTAGAAACTTAGGTAACCGACATTGTCGCTTAGGCTGATTTCAGTAGTAATAAACAGGCTACAATCAGCCTAAGCGACAATGTCGGTTACCTAAGTTTTTACATCGTACGGCAGAGTAATTTAAAAGTATCAAATTGATACTAGAAATATAAAATTGATACGAATTTTTATATCAATTTGATATTTTTGGTATAAATTTGATATTTTTGGTATCAATTTGATATTTTTAAATTAGTGTGTAATAAAATGCATGGAAAATATTCTTAAATAGACAACAAAAAAATATTCTTTAAATTATATTCTAAGAAAAATATGCTATTGAATCAACAGCATTTCTGCCAAAGGGGCATAAAAATTTTTGACTCAAAAGCATATGCTGTAGAATTTATATAATATTTTACAAATTCTTTAGCATATGCTTTTGAATCTATAATTTTTATGTCTTTGATAAAAATGCTGTTGATTCAATAGCATATTTTTGTCAGTGTAATATAATTTTTTCAGTGTGAATTTTGCGAAGTTTTAAAAGATAATTTTTCTAGTGTGGTCCACTCATGACTATACATTTATCTCTACTAAATTAGCACTAAATTACCTCTCTTAATTCTGTCATGAATGAAAATTATTTGGTGATAGTGGTCCATTTTTCTCCACATATAAATTTTATACTATTTAAAATATATAATATTCTACCGATTTACTTATAATTAATAAATTCCAGAATTTAGAAATTGAAAAATTAATTATTATATATATAATTTTCTATCTTAGGTAATATCGTGCATGGCTGTAACATTGTTGATTTAATAGAGGGTTTTATAGCTAAATAATTGTATTATATAGCTTTCTTCTGGAAATTAATCGAATGCACGCAATGCAAATTAGAAAGTATTTCTCGTAGCTTTTGATCTCAATTTATATATATAAGGTTTGGTAGTTTGTATAATTTTACAAAATCTCATGATAACCAATTTTTCCAGTAACTTCTTTTGTTAAAATTTTGTAATCATACTATATATATATATGTATATAGAGAGAGGGAGGTTAGATAATCTTTTCTCATTTTATTTGCTGTACAGAAAGTCAGATTAAATATAACAATATATAAATGAAATAGGAAATAATTCTATTAAAATTAACTTAAAGAAATTATATTTTTCATATACAATCATGAAAAAAATTTCATTATTATTATTATTAATAAAAATAATAATATGATAATAGAAATAAATACAAGTTTTTATTAGTTGGAATAAAATGATGAAAATTGAACTTTTCAATCACAGTTACAATATAATAATTTTTCAAGTAAATTCACATTCCCTTTGACTTGTGTGGGCAATAAAAATATAAAATAAATAAATATCGTGACTTGTGAGCTGTGTTCTCAGGCTCTTGCTATAGGACGGGGGAGAAGAGTTTATAACCGTCTTACAAGCATAACATGCGATGTCTACGATATTCTGATACCTCGATCTCTCAATCTTATATATATGTAGTGAATCGACAGCTAATCTATAGTTCGTATTAGATTTTAGATCCTAATTTCTTTCCTAGTTCACGATACATTGATATGTTTGCCAAAGAGAGCCCTATGGTATATAAAATATATATAGTATATATGTGGAAAATCATACAAGTGATTTAATGTTACGGTCCGCAATTCTGATCTCAAGTAACTCAATAGACTTCGTATAAGATTAGATTAAATTACTTCTACTTCCATCAATGATCAATATTATCGAATGCTTTCACAAGTATATACAACATATGTATAGATTCGCAACTATATATAAACGTATCGTGAAAAATGTCAGGAAACAATTTTCGTAATACGAATGTTTCGTGTGAAATTTATTATATATTTATATATTTTCAAAGAAATTATTATTTTAAAACTGTATAAAATTATATATAATATATATATTATTTCTTTTTTTTATTATTCTTTCATATATATAGGAAGGAATAAGAAAAAAAAACCCGAGAGAATAATGATTCTATGAAACTAAGAATAGAAATAATTACAATAAATAATAACAAAAAATTAATGATAATGAAGAAAAGATGAGCCAATTTATTTTAACGCATTTCAAGAGAAATAATATTTATAACCCCCCCTTCCTCATATAATGAATCGTATAGGGTAGACAACGCGAAAAATGACGATGCGACACGACATGGAACGAATAAATTAACAAATGTCTCGCGTTAATTAGAACTTGGTGCAAGAAAAAAAAATACATTATTAAATCATATATATATATATATATATATATATACACAAGTAACTTCTCTACTTTGTGCGCGCACAAAGATTAATCTCTTCCTCTAATCGCGGATAATAATCCGAATAAAGGATCCATGCGTCTCACGTGAGTTTATATATATACACGCGAGGCAAGAATCATCATAAGGAATTAAATGTAAAATGGTATGAAAAAAATTATGAATTACATTAAGAAAAAAAAATGGTAAAAAAGATAAATATACAGACGCAGTTCAAAACGTGTGAATTAAATTCGTTATTTATAATTTTGAATGTAATCATGAGTGGACCACCCTGGAACATTTTTATGCCCAATTATAACCTCTATGAAGTTGGCGTCGACGCTCAGCGCCGAAAATAGTTTTTCACAGGACCAAAAATGTAAAACTATTTTCAAAAAATAATTTTTGGTCCAAATAATGCCTTGAGAAATACTTTTCAAAGTATTATTTTGACCCAAAACCTTTTTAAAAATAAGATTTGATATTTTTCGTCCCATGAAAAATAATTTTCGACGCTGAGCGTCGGCGCCAACTTCATGGTGGTCAATTATAAGGACGGTCCACTCATAATTACTCCTAATTAAAAGATTTTCATTGTTTTATGTGCAATTTACCTCTAAAAATGTTTAGATTAAGAACCCATGCATGAGGGAAAGGAGAAGCGCCAAATTATTGGTCGCTCTCCACCGTTCGCAGAGTTCTGAACTTGAACATCAAGGAACGTATCATCCTTAGAATTGTATCGCAAGTTTCTTGAAAATATCGATATGAAAGTAGGTTTGGTTAGTATATATATATGGTAATAAGAAATGTAACACAAAACAGAAGGAATATGGTACTTGGGAATAGGGCACTTAAATAGCCTTTAAAAAGCCTTAAAATCTCCATATAGTCCGGTTAGGTTCTGCTGATTTTGCTCTGCTAACTTTATTGACATTACTAAATTAGTTGCGGCAGAATTGTGCAAAAATTGCAGACAATTTAGAATTTCCTTTGGAAATTAGTAAAAGTTACCTTTCATTCTTTTTCCCCACCCTCTATTGTATTTTACTTAAATTTAATTTTTAAGTAAACTTTATACTAATGAGACATTTTTGTGCCAGTATAATAACGAAAATAAAATTTATTTTCTTTCCTATAATCTCTTTTTAATGCATGATAAAAATCGTATAATCATTCTGAATCCATATTGTGTGGTTACGAGACATAAAAAAATTCGTATACATATAATTGAAGTAGTAAATAAAAGTAATTTATGGTTTTTATTAAACGATGCAATTATGTGGTTCGTAATACATCATGCGTTTAAAGAATTTTTAAAATATTTCGACTCTATATATATATATTGTATACTAGAAATTTGTAACCGCAGTCTGGATTTAAAGCTCAGTAACGCCTCCATGTACAATGATGTGTGATTACCTAATTTTACCGCGAATGTACTTCGAAATACTGACATATATATATATATACACTATACCATCAGAAATTGTCGGTAGGTTGACTTTGAGCTCATTGAAAAACTTATCTGTTTTCAAATTACGATAACTTATTCCCTAATTAAGATAGACATTTAAAACAAAATTCATTAAAAATCTGATGAAATTTATATAGTAAAATAATGTATTAATAGACACATTTTGACCATTTAGTTAGATTCAGGAAGCTGAAATACGCAACGTTTATGATAAACGATTTTTAAAGAAATAATTTTTAAAATGAAACATTTTATAATTTTTTTCCTAAAAAATATTTTTTTTATAATTTGTTGATTAATGAAAACTACAAGAAATATTTTTTAGGCAAAGAATTATAGAATTTTTCATTTTAAAAAATTATTTCTTTAAAAATCGTTTATCATAAACGTTGCGTACTTCAGCTTCGTTTAGATTCTATTATATTGATGAATATAAAATTTTTGTATTTTTTGGTATTCGATTCATTTTTTTTTAACCCTTTGCATAATTTACAAAAGTTTGTCGAAAAAATTTTATGTATAAACTTTATTGGTGAAACCTAAACTTTAATTTAAGTACAAGAGTCTTAAAATATCTTAACGGATTCTTTAGATAACACCAAAAATACACAACAATGTTTTATCTAAAAACCATATAATTACGATGCAAAATTACATGGTTTTTAGATAAATATTGTAAATTTTTTGGTGTTATCTGAAGAATCCGTTAAGATATTTTAAGATTCTTGGACATAAATTAAACACAGAAAATTAAAAGTCATTAAATAAAGCTGCAACGCTTATTATTTTAATCCAATGTTGCTTATTTTAATCCATTTTGGTATTAAAATAAGCAAAATTTGATTAAAGTAATAAGCGTTGCAGCTTATTTTAATGCCTTTTAATTTTCTGTGAAGCTTAGGTTTCACCAATGAAGTTTATATAAAATTTTTTCTACAAACTTTTGTAAATTATACAAAGGGTCAAAAAAATGAATCGGAAACTGAAAAATTACAAAAATTTTATATTCATCAATGTGATAGAATCGAATATATATATATATATATACAAGACAGTACAATATTGTGTGTATGTGTTGTACAGTACACAAGTGAGTGAAACAAATTTACGAGATGAGTCAGCCTATGGATGCAGGTGCCCCTACGTAAGATGACCTAGTCAAGTCGGGGGATAAGCGTGCCACTGTGTCAGTAACAGTACTCCTTGTAAAAGAGGGGCTCGCCCCTGAGGTCCCGACCCTATGACCCACGTAACTTCCTTTGGTCAACGTTCCAACTTCAAATGCTGCGACCCATAACTAAAATATGTGTCCCATGAAAAGCGAACATTTCTCCAACGACCTTGGAACATATCGCAAAACTATTTTTCCTACCGCATCAAATTACATAGTATACACTTTGAGAAACAATTGATTGCGATATTATCATTTCGTTAGTAAAAGTATATTTTTGCTAATTTATATTACTGTCATCATTTAGTTAGTCAGCCTAACCATTTCGTTAGTAAAATAACTAATTAAATATATATTTATTCCAACAAACAAATAAGTTAAACCAACTAATAAAATAGTTGTGTCAACCATAACCATAGTTGTGCCAAATTTAGAGCCTACTCTCTAAATCTAAATCAGTCATATTTCACTGATTAGCAGTAGAGATCTACTAATTGCCATAACAAAACTTGAGCAACTGATAATTAGTTGAAATTTACTGATTCAATTAGTAAAATATCAATTACTAATTGAATCAGTAATATAAACACAGAAAATTAAAAGGCATTAAAATAAGCTGCAACGCTTCTTATTTTAATACCAAAATGGATTAAAATAAGCAAAATTGGATTAAAATAATAAACGTTGCAGCTTATTTTAATGCCTTTTAATTTTCTGTGAATATATGGCGGCGGGCGCAAAATCTACTGATTTAATAGTTAATTTTAAAGGTTATGTTATATACAAATTAATGTTTTACATAAGTTATTTTCTATTGCTTGGGCATATTCACTAATTATATTAGTAAATTTCAAAAAATAACTTAAACTTCAGTTAAAATGAAAACTACTGATTGAATTAGTAAAATTTCTACTGATTCAGATTTAGAGAGTAATTCAAAATTAGAGAGTTCGAATAAATTTAACATCCCTTGTAGAAATTGTCCTATCAGCGCCCTAGTAGGGAATAAAACGCTGATCAGGGCAAACAGAAAATGTGAATTTCCTCATCAGCGCCACATTAGGCGCGTCGTTTCATTCCCTAATAGGGCAGCCTGATCTGGCCTGATTCTGCTTTTCTTTCAGCAATAATAATTTTAATGAAAATTTTGATAAAAAATTTATTTTATTTTACTAATTAAAAAGAGTAAAATCGCAATAATTTTAATATTGTCAGAAAAAAAATAGCATGACGTCATTTATACTTTTTTTGTTGCACTTTACAATGTAAACATGGAGGTTTTCTCGTTTAGCAAGACGAGTCGTTCGCTAGTTCGTTTAGGGATTGATTAAATTAGCGACACACTCTTTGGCTGCACGCAAAGAGATGCAAGGGGCACCTGCAGTGACACAAGAGAACAACGAAGAAGACGACGACGACGACGACGACGAGTGTCATTGCCCTTGAGGCGCGTCTAGTATATAAGTATGTACCGGCCATCGACTTGGGAGAGACTTTAGCTCTCTCTAGGTCTTCGTCGCTTCGTATATATCGCGCTTTTACGATCAAATTGCGACATTAAAAAAATATCACAGTCTTCTATTTTTTTTTCTATCAAATTTATTTATTGCACGCAATACGTAATAGAGCTATCACGAATTACTCGCCAAGAATTATAAATAATATTTATAATGCACAAGTCATTATTACTTTTTAAAATGGTTTTTCTAGCTTTACTCCGCGGGTGACTGCGAGTCTCATTTTAATATTCTTTAATCACAATTTTTTTTTCCCTTTTATTTATACATATATAGTATGAAACATTTTATATTGAAAAAATATTTTTCGATAATTTTCAATTTTATTAGATAGAATTTTCTTTTAGCTGAATTTATATTTGTTCGAATTTTTATTAGCCATAATTTTTATTTGTTTCAATTAATTTCTCTCCGTAACTATATATTGGGCGCGAATTTTAAAATTAACCAATCAAAAATTAGGTACTCAAAAAAATTGGATTTGTTAACTTAAAAATTTGTGATCCCAAAAAATTTTTGACAGAAATTAATTAGAAGAAATAAAAATTTTTGACAAATAAAAATTCGGCTAGAAGAAAATTCTATCTAATGAAATTCTATAACCTCCATGAAGTTGGCGTTTAGCGGCGAAAATTATTTTTCACGGGAACGAAAATATTAAATTGGTTTTAAAAGGATTTTGGAGACAATTAAAAAAACAATATTCGGCGCTGAGATTCAACGCCAACTTCATAGAAGTGTTTTATTGTTGCTTATTTTACATATCAATATAAAACATCATTTTGACAATAATAATAATCATATAACAACGATATATATATACATAAAAATCAATTCAAAAATGAAATTTATTCAAACATTCATAAAATTAAAAAAGATGGAAAGAGTTTTAAATCCTTCAAAAAAATAAAAAGAAAAAAAATATATTTCCAGCCAGTTCAATACACATAAATCTTATGTTTGCAAATCTCGTGCTAAATGGATTCCAGGTACTATTAATAGTAATTTTTTCCTTCTCTATATACATGGCTACTTTCAATTTCTTTGAAGAGAGAACTGCTTGAAGAAATATTATGGAATTTATAAAGAACTATAAAATAAAGTCTAAGAATTTTCAATAGGATAGTTTTATTGGTCAGTATGGAAGGTAATAAAATTCATTTCAGTGCCTAATGATTGAATAATGACTGAATTACAAAACGGTGATTTATTTTTCACAATAAAACGTATTGTCCATTATTATAAGCCAACGCAATTACAAAATATATATAAAACAGAAAAAGAATTTACGTGTCCCTCAAAATCTATAATAATCAGAATCTTTAAATTATAAAAGTTCAAATAAATGAATTTTTTTTTTGATCGAAAAATTATTTAAAAATTACTACAGAAATAAACTATAGATAATAATTATGTAAATAATTTTTTAAAAAATGATGAAAAATTACAGGACCACAAAAGAAAATCAAAAATTTTTCCAAAGCAAACCGGATAGGAATATAATTTTTCTGACGTATTTTGATGCACTGAACACGAATTTGAAGTCTGCTTTGCTGCATCACGTCAGAATTTTTTTCTAACCTCAAAAAACATGTCTAATGAAGCAAATAACTTAAAATTCTTGTGGGCTTCGGTTCTAAGGGTTTTTAGGATCGCTGATTACGAATCTAATATCAAATTTTCAAAATTCAAAATGGCGGATGCAATATGGAGGAATTTTGAAAATCTGATATTAGATTCGTAATCAGCGATCCTAAAAACCCGTAGAACCGAAGCCCACAAGAATTTTAAGTTATTTGCTTCATTAGACATGTTTTTTGAGGTTAGGAAAAAATTCTGACGTGATGCAGCAAAGCAGACTTCAAATTCGTGTTCAGTGAATCAAAATACGTCAGAAAAAAATTATATTCCGGTTTGCATTGAAAAAAGTTTTGTTTTTTTTTGTGATCCTGTGTTATTTTTATCATTGTAGAAATTTTAATATAATTACTGAATATTTTTTTAGGTTAGGAATGACATTTTGGGACGCATGATTATGTTCTAAAAATCATTAATTAGAATTTTCATTTTTTTTTTGGAATTTCATTTGTCATAATTATTTTTGAGCCGAATTTTTATTTGTTCAAATTAATATTTTTTGCAAAATTTTCATCAAAACGATTTTCTATATTACAGAATTTTTTTATATAACCCAATAATTTAATTCACAGAATTTTTATTCATCAGAATTTTTAATTGCTCGAATTTTCATTTAACATAATAGGCATAAAAATTCTGTAATATAGAAAATGGGTTTGATGAAAATTATGCAAAACACTAATTCGAATAAATAAAAATTCGGTTCAAAAATAATTATGACAAATTATAAATTCCATAAAATGAAAATTCCAAATTAATGATTTTTACAACATAATCATACGTTCCGATGTTTTAAACAAATTTCAAATTAACACGTTTTAGGCTAATATTAAATAACTTAATAAGGCCCATTTAAGGCTAAAATTTGATCTAAAATCTTCAATTAATAATATTTATTCTAAATAAAAATAATATTTATCTAATTTATATTTACTTTATTTACTAATATTTACCTATTTTATTTAATATTTACCTAATATTCGAGTAAATATTTCGTTTGGTGCAAATTTATGTGCAGTGAAGAAAGACATCATAGCACTATTCTTTTACAAAAAAAAAAAAAAATAAACAAGTAACTACATTCTAACACCCGAAGGAAATTTTCAGTAGCTATACATGTGGTGAAGGGTTGAACTATAATATATAATACGCTTGATTTACGATATCCGGAAGAGTAGTAAGATATTTACAACTATAGGAATCAGCTATTCGTATATATAACTTCATAAAGTTTTGTGACTGGGAAACTTGTACTTCTCCTTTTAAGACAAAAACCTTCGAGAGAGAGAAAGAGAGAGAAAGACCTTAAAACAGTAGATATGTGAAACGATATTTAAAAGTAATCATAGAGTACTCGCACGACAGTTCATGGGAAATGTTGATGTTGCTTCAAAGTTACTTGCAGACTCACATAGAGAATGCGTTTCCTTTCCTTAGGGATAGAAAAGAAGAGAAGAGAGAAGCGCTCTTTTTTCTGCTTCTTCTTCTTTTTTTTCAGAGAGAGAGAGAGAGAGAGAGAGAGAGAGAGAGAGAGAGAGAGAGAACGTCAATGTAACAATGCAGGTTTTAAAATTTCCCACGTTTCTTGCAATTTCTCACTCGATTTATGCAAGTGTGACGGGTCGAACTTAAGATTCACCAAGGCAATAATTAGAAATTAATTATGAGTCAGGAATCGGGGTCTAAATTTCAATTATTATATATACAGAAGCCGCGTATATTCCCTCACTTCGTGTGTGTATTAATGATTTATTTACGCTACATTAATTAAAATCCACACAAATATATTGTGAAAATTAAAATTTTCAATTTGATAAATTTCAGTTGATTTTAATTTAAAAATGTTAATTTGAAAATTTTAATTTCTAAATTTTAATTTAAAAAATTTTAATGTGTACATTTTATTTTAAATAAATTCAATAATTTTAATTTAAAATTTTTTGATTTAAAAAATTAAAAAAATTCTTTTAAAAATTTCGTTACCATCAAGTAAATAAATATAAAACTGTATTTTCCTTCATGACGAAACATTATTATCGAAAAAAAACATGAAATAAAAAAAGAATGTGTAATTTCATAATTCTTTTGTGTTTAAAATACAAAACTACACATATTATTTTAAAATATTTTTTTCTCTCTCTCTCTCTCTCTCATTAATAAACATATTTATTATTATATTTAAAAACATTCTTATTTATTCATTAGCACGTTGGTGAATTTCATAACCATCTATGAACAATGCACGGAAAAAAAATATAGAAATTGCTTACAGATGCTAACTGATGTTTGCTATTGGATCTATATCAAAAATTAGTATAATAACAGCTAAATTTTTTGCTATGACAACGAAAAATTTTGCTGTGATAAAAAAAATATCAGTTATGATTTTTAAAAATTTACTGTCACAGAAAACTTTTTTGACTCCACAGTAAATTTTTGTTCACTGTCCCTATATTTGCATAAGCCTTTAAAAAAATTAACCCTTAAATAAAATAAATAATATAAATAAAAATATAATATAATGTTCCAAAAAGAATCATCCCAATAACATAGCATACTTTTTTAAAAAAATTATTAAAAAAGTGTGTTCTTTTGTCAATTCTAAACCAGAAAGTCCACTTAACACATTATGTTAAATTATTTAATATGTAAAAATAAAGTTTTCCAGTGTGTGTGTCTGTGTGTGTGTGTGACTTTCTTATATTTTTAAGAAATCGTAAATTCTAATTCCTTTATTTCAATTTACTTTAATTATTATTATTATAATGATATATTCATCTTCACAAGCAGGAAAGTTTACAGCTTTAATAATATAAACTAGCTGTGAAGTTGTATCCTGGTTGTGTGTTTCTTCATTCCTTTTTTTTTCTCTCCACTAATATGCTTATCGTATTTATCCATTTTATATGAGCATTTTACTTCCTCATTATATGCTCAATTAGTACAATTAGCAAATAGTAAAAAGCAAATAAAATGTGACATTAATTATATTTCTCCTGCGATGCAAGTTTCATTTCTCTTTTAAATAATATACTTCAAAAAATGTGTCATATTCATTTTCATTATTTTAATATTTTCAAATCATTTTTTTTTTATTAACTTTTTTTTTTATTATTTAATCACAGTTTTTGTTTAATTTTTTTTTGTACCTAAATTCCAAATTAAAATGTAAATAGACCTATTTTTGGGGAAATTTAAAAATTCTATCTCTCACACCTTATATTTACAAAACTCGTTGATGTTGAAACAATAGCTAATAATAATTTTTCATCCGGTGAAAATTTTTCTCTAGCAGATATATCTTTTTTTTTTATCTTCTCATTTTCATTTTTCACTCAGTCGGTTAGATAAATATGAGTTTCACGAGGAGAAAACAGGCACAGATTAAAGTAACGTGTCAAGAGGGCCGTTAGCCAAATAATATATAATGTTATACCTATATATATATATGCACATAATATACACACATAGTGCATTGTCCTCATTAATAGAAATCTTAAGAATCATTTTACTTCCGAGAAAATCTCTCTCTCTCTCTCTCTCTCTCTCTCTCTCTCTCTCTCTCTCTCTCTCTCTCTCTCTCTCTCTCTCTCTCTCTCTCTCTCTCTCTCTCTCTCTCTCTCTCTCTCTCTCTCTATATATATATATATATATATATATATATATATATATATATATAACTATAACTAACTAGACGAGAAGAGAGACGCAAGAATTGTGTGTGATAAAATTGGTGAATGCATTTATGCAAACTTTACCTGTCAAGTCGTTAAAGAAGAGATAAAAATAAAGAACGCGCGACAAAATATAGCGAGTCATGAATATTACTGGAGGCACTTTACGATGATATAATGAAAGATCTTTTTTTTTCTTTTTTTTTTAAACTTTGTTTCATAGTAAATATATAATAGAGTAAAGAACTTTGGTTATACATATTATATCAACTACATAATATGGTTAACAAATAATAAATTAATTTGAAAAATTACAGAAAAAAAAAATTATAATAAAAAAGAATTCTACAAATTGAGGTATTTGAGACGTCAAATCAGACATTATTTTGCAATTATATCTTCAATTTTTTGAAACTTTTTTTTTTTTAATAGGTAAATGTATAGTTATAAGTGGACCTCTAAATGTTTAGATTGAGAACCTATGCACGAGGGAAGGAAGAAGCGCGCAATAATTGATCGCTCTCCACCGTTCGCAGAGTTTTCAAATTGAACTATATTTTAAGCTATATTTTTTTCTAATTTAAAGAATAAAATTTTATTTTTAAATCTGCTTGTATTTCTGCGCAATTCTATCAATTTTTACTCCAGAAATAGAAAAAATTTTCTTCTGAATTCCCAGGTGAAACGATTCTACGGAAATTTCATAGGGAATTCCGCAAAAATTCTATATGGAATTCCGCAAAATTTTGAAAGTATTCCTTTCGTAATTTTGCGAATTTTTTTTTGGAAGAATTCCATACAGAATTGCACAAAATTTTGAATAAAATTCCACAACTTTATTTTTTGCTGATTTTTTTGTGATTTTAAAATAACTGCTGCTACTATAACGAAAACTAGTCGACGATGATGTTCCTGATGGATATAATATAGAATTTATGATAGATTAATTAATATCTAGTCGAACTTATTTCACATGAAAAAAAGTAGAATTTTTACCCCAAAATCGGTATAAAAATTACCTGCAACAAATTTTATCCTAGTTGAGGGCGCCACCGTCTATGTGAATTAGCATTGGTGAAAATTACCCGCAACAAAATTTACTCAGCGTTTTTTCTGTGTTGAGAGGTCAATAAAACGTTTTCCAAAAGAAATTTACTATTTTTCAGTCAACTAACTAACGGTAGTTGAATTTCTCGACTAATTTTTTTCACTGTATCCACCAGTAGTTATTTTAAAATTACAAAAAAATCAGTAAAAAATACACTCAATAAAAAAACTAGTAGATTTGACTATACTTTTTAACTACCCTGCATAGTTCAAACGAAGCTGAAGTACGCAACGTTTATGATAAACGATTTTTAAAGAAATAATTTTTCAAAATGAAAAATTCTATAATTCTTTGCCTAAAAAATATTTCTTGTAGTTTTCATTAATCAACAAATTATAAAAAAATATTTTTTAGGAAAAAAATTATAAAATGTTTCATTTTAAAAATTATTTCTTTAAAAATCGTTTATCATAAACGTTGCGTATTTCAGCTTTCTTAGTTCAATAGGCCCTTAACTGAATTTAAAAAGTTGTATGGACTATTAAAAAGTAGTTAAAAGAACTAAGAATTTAGTTGGGTCAAGGAGATTTTGTAATTGTTCTAATTTTTGAAGTTGATTTAACTACTTTTGTTAAGTACAATTAATTACTAATTCTTAACTCCATAAAAAATAGTTAAATTGACTACACGCACATATAGTTAAAATAACCAAAAAAGTAGTTACTTTTACTACTTTCAAGTCAGTTAACTAAAGGTAGTTGAGGATTTCGGCTAAATTTTTTTCAGTGTACAGTTGTGAAATTCTAACAAAAATTTTGTGCAATTCTGTATAGAGATTATGTGTGTAATTCTTATAAAAAATTCGCAAAATTACAAAAGAACTTCTTTCAAAAATTTTGCGGAAATTTTTTGCGGAATTTCCGTGGAGTAGTTTCCGTACAATCGTTTCACCTGGGAAATAGTAAAAATTATTCCGGAAATAGTAAAATTTACTATTTCTAAAGTAAAAATTGAAAGAAATGATCAGAAACTTCGGACAGTTTCGGTTTTACTTTTAAAGTAGTAAAAGTTACTTTATTCATTTTTCCATTTTTCTCCGTGCAACGATATATAAAGAAGCTACAAATAATACCTACTATTATCTATGAATCGATACATCACACACGCACACACACACACACACACATGTAAACTGTTTATCTAACGGATTTTTCGATTCATCAGTCCGATTAAAAGAAACGATTTATTAGCATTAACAGAGTATAGAGTTTTGAATGAACCTAAAGAGGGGTATCGATCAATTATAATGTAAACGACATAGCGGATATCTTTCAAGTCAAGAGAGGATTTCTTCGTGTCAATTCAATAAAATCTCTCCAAGATTGTATAACTTGAAGAAAAAAAAAAGAAAAAAAGAATATCGAGTTATGTGTCAGAATCTGTCTAAAGAGAGTGTCTTACGATAATAATGTCAGAACTGTCAGAATGGGGTGTGACAGCTCTTTTGAGTGACCATTTCTTCGTGTATATATATATAAATATATATATATGAGTATAAACACACATAGAGCCTTTCCCCTTTTATCAGGTGAATCGTTGAAAGAACAGAGCGACGTGTTGTATAAAAGAAAGCAAGTCGAATCATTTTTGTGGACAAAATTACCGTAAAATTACTAATTACGGATTCAATGAGAGTTTATCAAAATTCAAAATGGCGGATCCAATATGACGGATTTTTTTTTTATTAATTTATTGGATTTATTTGAAACTTGTTAACCTAAAGGGTTTTAGTAGTCACTGATATATAAGTTTCAAGCAAATTAGACGATTTAAAAAAATGTTTCTACCACCAAATTGGATCCGCCTTTTTGAATTTTGAAAAACTGTCATAGCATTTGTAATCAGCGACCTCAGAAATCTCCAAGATACAAGTTTCAAGAAAATCGAACGATTTTTAATTTTTTCGTTCGCGATATTAGATCCGCCATTTTGAATTTTGCAAAACTTACATTAGATTCGTAATTAACGACCCTTAAGAACAACTGTAGCTTTCTTTTTCTTAAATGTCCAATTTTTCTTATACACAAAAGGGTTGAATTCAAATTATTGAAATATGCGAAATAATCCACAGTACATATGTATTTATACTGTGAATATATAAATTTTAGCAAGTACGTGTGAACAGCACGATTATTTGAATAAAATTGTTTACTTCGCTTCGCATAGTATAAAGTTAATGAAATTTCAGGAATTTTTCGTTTTACAATCAAGTTACTATTTGAAAGTGAATAGCGCGGATTTCTAAGATGCATCTAAATATACATGTGTGTGTGTGTGTGTGTGTGTTAGTACTATACACATTGCGGTACGGAGGGAGTGTTCAGAACGCGCACTTAAAACGTGAATGCAGAGAGAGAATGAACCTCACAGTGACCTCGCACAAGAGGTTATGTTATGGCGTTTTTGTCGAGAGACATTGTATGTATAAACACCTTTAACAGTTATTAAATAAACATCCAAAAAAAAAAATTCCCAACGACAAATACCATTTATTGTCGAGGTGCAAAATATTTGCCTCACTACAAAATTTACCCTCCAAAAATGATTTATTACAAACCACAGAAGTCAATAATAAAGAAAAAAAAAATTTATAAATATCTCAAATTAAAATCAATTTCAAAAACCTAAAAATATAATTAAAAAAATATTTTTAATAAGAAAACTACAAAATGCAAATTTTATATATATATATATATATATATATAATCCACTATCGAGTTAAAATTTTGCAGCTAAAGATTATATATAAGCTGAAATTTTTGCAGCACAACCAATTTTCAAGTGCGATGCAAAATTTCCATTTTCTCGCAAAATCTCAGTGAAATCTTTTGATATTCCCTGAGTGATGTTGTGCGGTCATGCAGAGAGCGCTCGCAAAAGACCCGATCAAAATCGAAAGGCGAACGTCGAAGGCGATCGCACACCTTAGAGGCACGATCTTGACTCATCTTCTTCGATATCGCTTCGGTATTACAGTGATCTAAGCTACCGAGCGCATATATATAAGATCTATCGATCTTGGTGATCTCCTCCTTGGCATTTTGCCCGATTGCGTGTTTCGTCGTTTCATGCGGAAAATAGAGGAGGGTAAAAAAAAAGAGCAGCAAAAGATGAAGAAAGAACTTGAGAAAAACTTGAGTAGATGAGATATCAGAGGTTGGAATAAAGTAAGGAGCATTGGATAAAGAAGAAGAAGGAGGAGGAGGAGGAAAAAGATGATGATGATGATGATGATGATGATGATGATGAAGGAAAAAGAAGAAGAAGAAGAGCCACGAGAAGATGGGACATAAGTATAAACATAGGTCTCTCTCCAGCCACGAATAACAGCAGAGAGTGACATGCTTCCACCAGTTTCAGATTGCATGGCAACTCCTTGTGGTTGCTGGCGGGATTATAATCATGCGGCGACGGTTGGCGTCGCCGAGAACGGTCTATATACCCACCTCGAACTTCAATTGCCTGATAGAAACTCTCTTTCTCTCTCCAACGAACCAAGGAACGAAATGAATAAGAAGAAGAAGAAAGAAAACGAAGCTTTAAGAAAGGGAAAAAAACTGAGACGACGACATCCGCAAATCGGAAGAAGGATCGAGTCACCGCACGCTATGTGACGACGATCGATCACTCATCGTGTGTGTTGTGTGTATAGAATCTCTTCTCTTATATATATACCACATTTTCCCTTTTTATCGGGCTTCCTTTATTTTTCCCTACTATATATCTTTTAGCGAAAATAACACTGCAAGCAAAATTGATGTCTTTCGTGATTCCTCTGACGTCATTTTTTTGTTAAATTAAACGGAGATTCAAAGAAAATTGCTTCATAAGCCTAAGATGCAATAATAACGAAGCATACAGCTCGATTAAGTTTAACCAGGGTAGTACTAAAATTAAATTTGGACCATACTGGCGTTAGTATATAAAAATTTTATAATAAAGTGTTTTCCCTAATGCACAAAGTGACCACATGAGCACGAAACATTGAACAATTAACTTGTCAGCTGAACACATCGCCTACAATTCGAATGCTTCCATCAGCAGTCGCTGATTTAGATTTAATACCATACATCAATCTATAGATAAAATTAAAGTTGATCCATTATTAAAATTTCATAATAAGGTGTTTTTCCTAATGCATAAAGTGACCTAATTGAGCACAAAACTTTGGAACCTTTACCTGTCAGCTGAGCGCATCGTCTACAATTCGAATTGTTCCATCAGCAGTCGCTGATTTATAGATTTAATGCCATACAGCAATTTACAGGTAAAATTAAAGTTGACCCATATTGGCGTCAACTCAGTGTATATTAAAATTTTATAATAAAGTGTTTTTCCTAATACACAAAGTGACCCACACGAGGATATTGCTACTAAAGATTTTGTAGTTACAGAAATAAATTGCAAACTCAACAAGCAGAATTATTTCTAGTCAACAAAATAATTTGTACCGGCAACAATCACATTTGTCCCAACTCACATTTATAATACCAACAATCAGAATTATGTCAACACTACCAACAATCCAAAAACTCTTTTTCTCCGTAAAGTGTTCAAAAACATTTCTCAAACCCTAAAATTATTATTATTGAAAAATACCAACAGAAGATCAAATCTAATCCTCACTCTACGCCAAGAATAAATCCAGTAAACACTCTCAAAGGAATGTGAGGGAAAAAACAAAAATTCTACTCCAGAAACGTTTGCACAGGCGGAAAGTGAAACCTTTTTATGAACATGCTTGATTCCTTAGGAACTCTAAAGAGTGAAGTCTTCCGTCAGCGATGAGGGATAGTAAACAAGAAGAAAAAAAAACAGTTTGAAGGAAGAGATAAAGAGGAAGGTTGATACGAGAAGAAAAATAAAAAGAAGAAGAAGAAGAAGGTAGGTAGGTACATAGTAAAAGTATGGAATACTGGAGGAGAAGCTTTAGTAATGCGTACGCGCGGTACTATAGGTAGAGTAGGACTATAGGGCGTTGGGTAAAGAGAATAACCTAAGAATGTAAAGGTAGATTACCGTCAGTGTGAGCAGGAGCTCTCTCCCTCACTCTCTTTCTCTTAAGATAGAATGCATCCTTATGGACAGGATGCTCCTGTCTGCCGCCCGTTCCTCGCCGTGTAATCTTCTCTCTCATCTCATTCGGACACTATTGTACCAAGTGTCGACCAAACAACTTGCCCCCGTGAAACCTTCATGTAAAACATGCGTTTCATATATGTGAATATTTTAAAATGCCAAATTATATCTATAACTCTTGGGAAAACTGAAATTTTTCTATGACTAAAGTATCAAAACCAATATTATTATGCCTGGCATTTCTTCCAATATCATAATCTCGATAAGAAAAAAAATTCCCGATAAGATTATTTAACAAACGCATTTCCTGAATTAAAAAAAAAATTGACAAATTCATAATTTTACGATATCTGATAATTTATAGCAGTATCGATAAAAATCGATTGACATTTAATTCTTTTCCTTTTCAAAGTTGTTTTAATATATCTTTGAAAGAGAAAACTTTTCGCAATATTAATTGCGGCGTTAATTACAACCACTAAAGGAGATAGGTAAGGTGAATGTCTCTCGTTGATATAATACTAAAGGGTATAACCTTATCTGTTTTACTGGCGTTGTATACACTTGCCAAAGTGCTTCGAATGTATGTATATAGAGAAATAAAGGCTAGTTTACCAGAGAGGAGAGCGTCAGCGTCATTCTCGACCCACGCACGAACGACCACCAGGTGTCTAAGAATGCACTCAATGTAAACCAGCGCGATTCGTATTAGATAAAGATCCGAAATGAGTAATTAACGTAATTAATTGCTGTAATCGAGCTCTTTCTGCGCGCGCTTTCGAAATACAAAATCTCGATCAAGTATTTTGTATACGATTTCTTATTTCTCCATCTTCTCTTTCTCTTATCCCTTGCACACAACTAATACAATTTAAGTGAATTTTATAAAGTTGGAGTTTTTTTTTTGATAAAAATGAAATATTTAAGGCTGACAATGTAAACGATTAAAAAAATTATAATAAGGTGTTGTTCCTAATGCACAAAATGACCCCCACACACATGAGGGTACAAAGACAAAACAAAATCTATCCAAAAGAAAAACCTAAACGGCTTTGCATGTCCACATTTTTCGAAACATTTAGAGGATATTTTTTTTTTTTTTTGAAGATTTCAATAAGTTTCTGAATCATAGTAAATTGTTGCAATAATAATTTTATCTTAAATTTTTAAGGTTGCGATTCAAATATAAAGATTTGTTTTTGTCTTTAAAAAAAAATAATTAAGAACCGAGATTTTACATGTCAGTTTATCCGCACGGCAAAGACAATAACTAAATATTTCAAAAATTATTGTGCATAAACGTTTTTGTTGGTAAATGTTGTTGTGCGGTTTTAGAGGGATACAAAATAATAACAATCTTAATGTGTCCGGGGAGTTGTAAATGTCGAAGCAGTGTAAGTTCATTGCAAGGCTCGCGCGACGGAATTATACGAAGAAAACTATAAAGCCAAGCATCTGGGTATGCATTCTAGATTTCGCCATGGGAATCATCGCGTAGGAAGAACATGGACGGGTTTATGAGCGTCATTATGAAAATTCTGAAATTCCACACGCAAACCTATACCAAACCGTCGTAAGTGACGATTCTTCTTTTCAAACGAAGGGAGTTTTGTGTATGTGCTTGTAATCCTCTCTCTCTCTCTTTCTCTTTTCGCGAGA
Source organism: Leptopilina boulardi (assembly GCF_019393585.1). Classification (NCBI taxonomy): domain Eukaryota; kingdom Metazoa; phylum Arthropoda; class Insecta; order Hymenoptera; family Figitidae; genus Leptopilina; species Leptopilina boulardi. The sequence goes on along the minus strand of NW_026137881.1, from coordinate 1,418,089 downwards.
CTTCAAATAGAATCACAAAATGGGGGGGACTGTATATTGACTAAAAATATACACACACACACTACTACCATTGCAAAGAAAAGCAAACAAAAAAAGAAATGCATCCAAATGTATATTTATTTCTTAAATAACTGCGTCGTCGCGTTGTGCATGATACTTTTTGAATCGTCAACTTTTCATCGCATGTAAAAATATTTTATTGCGCACGTAACAAAATTACAAAGTCCCTTTCTTTAAATTTAGATTCAATGCCGTATAGCAATTTATAGATATTTGAAATTAAATTCACAATTTTTGCCAAAAAGTATATATATATATTAAAATGTGAATAAAATTGTTCTAAAATTTTATAAATAAATGAAAGTTCTAAGAAACGAATTTGTTTATTAATATTCTTGTATTTTTATATTTTAAAAATTTTTTAATTTTAATTTAACTGAAGCAAAAAGTGGTAGAATGTTAATAGCAAAGTAAAGTAATATCTCTAATGATAACATTTAATTCTGCTTCGAGAATACAAATTTGTTATTTTTAACTTGTTGAGCTTGCCCAACAAGTTAATTGTTCGATGATTCGAGGTCTCTTTGAGAGTTAGGAAAAACACCTTATTATAAAATTTTAATATACAGGCGCAGAGCAAAATTTTTGATTTCTAAATACCAACCAAACATAATAAATTCCTACTGACTACTATAACACATTTGTAATTAAAATTTTTTTTAGTGTGGTTATTTAAAAAAATTTAAAGACCAAAACTATGATTACATTGATTTGAACGTTTAGAACTTCTCAGGCATATCGTAATTCTCTTTTTTTAAGGACCATTATCATATCAAGATATGCAATGAAAATTTTTTTGTTACGATTTATTACTTCGTTCTTCTTGTATCATTAAATATACACTGTAAAAAATTTTGGGAATTATCAACAACTTTTATTGGTGAATATTTCATATTTTTGGGGAAAATGTTTTCCCCAAAAAAATAAGTGATTGTTTTCCTAAATTTTGGTGAAAATTTCCTAAAATTCTAATGTATATATTTTCCCTAAAAAGAGTTGGTGAAGATTTCTCAAAATTCCAATGAATATATTTTTCCCCAAAAACAAGTGGTGAATATTCCTCAATTTTTTTGAAATCCTTCTTCAAAAAAGTTAAACTTTAAACTTACTTAAGTTACAAAAAGTTATTTGTAACTTGTAATATAATTTATTCATTTCATAGATAAGTTAATTATAACTTAACTAAATAAGTATTTTTAAGTAGACAAAAATTTATATTTCTAAAGAATTAAATTAAAATTTAATCAATATTTGTTTAACAGATCTTATTTTATTTATTATATAACATAAGTCACAACTATTTTCAACGTTTGTTTCCTTTTTTTAAAGTTACAAAGCATGTTTACATAGTTTCATCTTATATATTGAAATTATCATTTTATTTTCATGAGCCTCCGTGGCGTAGTTAGTAGAGCGTTAGACTTCTAAATCTCTCCTAATGACGCTTACGTTCGAGACCTCATGATAATATTTGATAATTTTCAAGAAAACAAATTTTCATCAATAGGTACCAATAAATAATGTAAGTAAGATATAAATGCTGCATGAATCAAATTTTTAAATTTTTATTTCAATTTTTTAAACTATTGATATTAATCTTTGGGAAAATCCACTAATATTTATGGAATATTCCCTAAAATTTTAGGGAAAAGTTTCCCCAGAAAATTTTAGGGAATTTTCCACAAAATGCCCTGCAAATTTGCGTCACTAGAATTTTGGGGAATTTTAACCAAAAAATTTTTTACAGTGTATATAGTATACATGTGAAAATAAAATTACATCTATATATCCAAACCATCTCTTTCTTGTGAAACAAATATAACAAGCAGTGTAGAAATTTTATCTTAATAAATCTTTATACTTTATTTCCAAAATTAAATCTTGTTTTAATTTTAGAAAACAAATCTTGTTATAATTTTAAGAATTCTGTATCAATAAAATGACTTACTCACATTTCGCACACCTTAAATTCCACCAGAATATTAGTTGTAAAACAATTTCACTATAACATTCAATGTATATGATTTTGACACTCACCTGAAACACAAAAAAAGAACAAATCATAAATAATAATTTTTCCATAACGAATTATATATGTAAAAATTATTCACAATAAAAAAATTTAGAAAAATATTTCTGATTTCTAAACATCGATTTTCCTATTAGATTACAATAAACAGTTTCTTAAAACCATAAATATAATTGAACATATATTGTATGCGTATATATATATATAAATATTTTTTAGTGTACTTTATGTTGGTATAATAAATAATTCCCTATTTAAAGTTGGTCAGTTGAAAAAAGGATCGCTGCTGCAATTTGTTTAACAAATCGATTCGATAGTTCCGATTCATTGGTATGTGTGTAATACCAAATAGTATGTGTCTTGCAAATCTTAAGGTCAACTTGTGTATATATAAAACGATTGATTTCAATATCATTAAAATGACTCCGTAGTTTAAAACCGCATGTGTTTTCTGTCAGAAAAGACTATAGGATTATATTACAAATTCTCCTTTTGATCGAACGTGAATCTACAATCTATTCTATCAAGTTCTAGAAATTATTGGTGTGAACCAGAAATTCACTTGTGAAACAAATGCGTTGAAATGTAAATTATCAATAAGGTTTTCAACAAACTTGTAATCTCAATCTCGACTTTATTTTCAATACAAATCCAAGATTTATTTCACATTTCATTTTTTAAATAGAAAAAAAAACCGTTTTTAGGGTATACGTGATTTGAATCTTTTTTCAGAACGATCAATTTGGGTCTTCTAACCTATTCAGGGTTACTACTCCCTTTAAAAAAAAATGTCAAAAAGAAAAATGTATTTTACGCACGACCGGTTCTTCTTCGTTATTGAAAGAACAACAGTTACCACAAGAATTTTTCGTCACGTGATTACAACTTTCTTATTATAATTTTTCAAAGATAAAAACAATTGCGTTACACAAGAGCGATGGAAACTTGGAACGTCACTATATAAGAACAAATTTATTCAATTAGATTACATCTATTTTCCGTCGTCGTTGTCAAGAAACGAAGAAACAAGTTTTCTAAGTTCATGTTTGTATTATACAGAACATTAATATATATATATATATCTTCCATTTGCGTTTTTTTTTATACACTGTAATAATAATAATAAAGATACACGAGAGCTTTATTAAATTATTAAAAAAAAATTTCCAGAATATAAAATGAATAAGAGTGTATTAAGATGTGAAAATTGTATATAAATTACTGCGCGTGGTAGTATATGTATGTGTGGATAGAGAGCATCCACGTCGTTCCCCACTGTTTTTACTTGCACAGGTGTGTGCCTCCTTACTTAAGCACTATTACTATGCCAACTATGCCCTCGTCTTCAGCCTGACAGTCTCCTGTTCCAGTCGCTGATACTGAGAAAGAGGAGTCGTGGGAAAAAGATGTTGCGCGAGGTTTGGAAACTAAACAGATAGTGACCGATTCCAACTATATATAATATAACACAAGAAAATTTCAACTAATCAGAATTCAAATTGCAAAAAAACAAATTTTAGTCAATACGATTTATCATCAATGTTTCTAACCTTTTCCAAGATTGTAAATTTTATCTAATATGTAAAATGCAGGCCACGCGGATTTAATTCAATTGTTCTCTTATTAAATACACTGAAATTTTGGTGCAGCAGTTTCCCTAAACAAAAAATTTCTAAATTCAGTTAACTTCACTCATAAAAAACTCATGGCAAATATTGAATGAAGTTAATTGAATATATAGAAATTTTTCGTTTGGGGCAGCTACTGTACCAAAATTTTTTCAGTGCAGCTTCAAAAAGACGTTCAAGAAAGTAAAAAAAAAACCGAAAACGTTATTATGTACACGAGGAAAAACGAATAAAGTAACTTTTACTACTTTAAAAGTAAAACCGGAATTTTTCGCAGTTTCTGCGCATTTCTGTCAATTTTTATTCCAGAAATAGGAAAAATTTACTATTTCCAAAATAAATTTTTAGTATTTCTGAAGTAAAAATTGACAGAAATGCCCAAAAACTGCGGACAGTTCCGTTTTTACTTTTTAAGTAGTAAAAGTTACTTTATTCGCTTTTCCATTTTTCTCTGTGTACACAAAAATTATTTTATAAAGTCATACTTCACTTACATCATCATCATCATCAGACTGATGATGCAAGTGAAGTATATAACTTTCTTTTTACCTGTTTGAAGCAATTCATGTACAATTTTTATGTAAAAACATTTTTACACAAATTCAAATACCTATTTTATAATTGCGAGAATGCAAAAAAAGCAAATGTTGCATTGAATTTATATACTAAAAATACAATTATTTTTCAACAGGTTTTATAAAGTATATATATATATATATCTATTTGTATAAAACTTGATAGTAAAATCGAAAGTGATTTATTGCAGACACATTTATTATTAATGGCAGGAGAAAATGGTAAACTTGTTGAATCAATATATCTGATGAAGATTTCCGTATTTGAATCTTGTTAATAAACAAGAAATACAAATTTCATCTTGATTTATTTTATATATTTTATATGCTTAACAAAATGTCAGTTTATAATTATTATTATATATAAAAAAAAAGAATACATTGAAAAATTATTTCGACTTCGCAAAATTGAATAATTTCGTTTTTGTAATAGAAAATTATTTACAAAATAATAAATTACAATAAAACCGGTTTAAAAATCTGAACTTAGGGAAAAATTATAAAAAAAACAACATAAAGGAATATTCAATTAAATTCTCAGATTAAAAATTTTCATCCTACTTGACTAAATTGGCCTCTTGAAAACGTCGTCGTTTTTCGCACACTTAAACAAATTTCCGAGACTATTTTTTTTTCTGTCGAGAAATTTCAATGGCTCATCCCTTTTAGCACTTCCTCTTTTCTATTAAAGCGCGGGGTCGTACCTCATAAAAGACGCCAGTAGAAGACGCCTAATTTACGCGATCATTTCACTAATTTGCTCGCAAAACGATTACGAAATAGCGAATGGCAAATCGTGGGCGTTACTGACGGAGCTCGTAAAATTTACTCATAAACGATTTGAGTTAACCAGTCGACGATCACCATTGCAACTTCCGTAACTATTCGTCAAATCTCTACCGCATATGATTTTTACGAGCAAAGCAAAAGCGGCGCGAGCGAGATATAATAATATTTCCAACCGAAAAATATACTCGCAAAAGGAAATTGAAAAAAAAAATATCAAATAAATCTGTCTCACTTTTCGTTTTCGCAAACCCTCTAATTTTCAGAGAACACAATCACTGTCAAATATTACAACCGACAGGTGATCGCCTCAGGACAGATACGTTCACTTTTAAACTTGTACCTTTTAAATTCTCGCAAAATTTTTGCAGAAATTACATTTCTACACTATGTTATTTTCGAGATATAGAATTGGTTAAAAAAAAAAAAGAAAACGAATGAGAAAAGTATCAGGTGTCAAAACAAAGATTATTATCCCCCCATAGAGAACAGACACTTATATCATTTCCTGTACATAAATGAAATTGGAAAAAAAAATCTAATTTCTGAGACAAAAATTGTTCTTTAATTTGTCATATAAAAATGAGAAGAAGTTAATAAAAAAAAAAATTCTTCGAACTAAAACGGGGCATCGGAAAAAATACAGATAACCGTCAAAACAGTATATATAGGAAATTGTTATTGTGAGAACCGTTTCGCAAGCTTCCGGTTTACATTTATCAAATCAATTCTTCGACACTACAATAGCGTTATTACGGGTTTTATTCGAATCCGTTTGACGTGATCTATTTTTTATTATTTATAATTTTCACTATATTGCCTTATTATATAATATACTTTCGCTCACGTGATTTTAAATTTGACAAACGAAACACATATCTACTAATTAACAACAACTTTTACGCGATTTTGAATACATTAGTCTTACGAAAGTTGATATGCAGATATATGTTCGTTTGTACCACAGTTGGCCAGTTCAGACGCGGATGTCTCTTTAACTTTTGTAAACATTGCTTTTCCTGTTTTTCAAATAAAACCGGTACTTAATTAGTTTTAATAATATCCACCTGTCTTTCTTATAAATGCGATATAAATTTAAATATTTCAATATATATATATATATACATGTTAGCCATACTGTATTTCCGGTTTGAAAGCATATTCGAAATCTATACATGCTCCAATTAAATATATTATTTTGCGCTACTACTTGTTTTCAAAAAGAAAAAGATGAATCACACGTCAATTCGGAATGATTAAATTTTTATTTATAAACTTAAGAACAACTTCCAAAAATATAAAAATTATGATACAGATACTTTTAATGAACTTGAAGGTTTTAGGTATTACGAAGGTTAAGGATAATAACGAACCTTCAATAGCGACCCTAGCGATCGCTGATGGAACAATTCGAATTGTATGCGATTTGCTTCCATGTTTCATGCCCATGTGGGACACTTTGTGCATTAGGAAAAACACCTTATTATAATTTTTTTATTTACATGCATAAAAGCAACAAAAAAAAATTTGCCATAGCTTAAATATCAAGCGATATAACGAAAATACATTTCTACTGACAACAATCACATTTGTTATAACAACAACCAGAATTGTGTTAACAACAAATCTACCAATAATAATCCACCAACTTAATAATTATAAAGACATGCTTTTTTTTGAATAAGAGAACCAGAATTAACTTATATTTAGAAAGAGAAAATAAAACATATATTAATACAGTAAATTAATATCGAAGAAAGAAATATAGGCATATTGTAAATGTGTGTTAATTTTTTACAGCGCGTATCCGGTCTTTTCTTGTGTAAACCATATAAACCTCGGGAGGATATAATATATATGCATATGTATATATATGAAATAACTATATATACACATAAGCGAAAGAAAGAGTGAAACGAACAGAGACAAAAATACACACATATGTGTGTAGAAAATGAGGAATTAGACTCGCAACCATATTACGCAACTCATGCATATATTAGCGTATGTGAGCACGTGGGAAGATGTAGGCGCGTATATAAAGTGCGTGCGAATAGAAAAATAATAAAACAACGTTTTTCATTAACTCTTTCTCTTTCTCTCTCTCTCTCACTCTCTCAAAAGTGACAATGAAGGCTTGTAGCAATCAGCGTCCCGATCGTCGAAAATCCAACGCAAAAATCCTCAAGTAATTTGTAAATAAAGCTACTTTTTCTCACACGTATAATTTCCTTATCATTTCCTCCATTTAAAATAAAAAACACATGATTCAATCCATAAAATTTTCTTTCATTTCTGATTTCTTTCCTACCAAAAATTAACAGAGTTCACTACTAGTACGTCACAGTTAAAATTTTAGTAGGGGATTTTCTTTTTGAAACTTTAAAAAATATGAAGAACAATTTCTACAATCGATACAAAACATTGTGTCTCTAGCTGCAAAGTTACAAGTACAAAGTGTCAAAAGTATATATATATTTTTTTTTTGATGATTTAGAACGTGGCAAATGCGACCACAACTTTCCACCTGCTTTTGATCTTATCTGAATTCGCGGAGTCAACATAAGGTGACTACAGTTCTACATGAGAGTTCACATATATATATACAGTATTGTATATACACACGTAGGTACTTATATATACCTTATAATACTAACTAGTATATGAATGGATCTTGCATGAAAGATTAATTAATATTGCAATATCTCTGGTCTGCTTCAATGACAAATTGGAGAAAGTGAGCGGCACTCACGGTGGTCAGATCAGTTGGCCACGAAGCTACGCCGTCATCATGATAAAAGAAGAGAAAGAGAGACATAAGGGGATTACGCTCGGTATAAACTTTATCGTCCTCACGTATCATGCCTTACAGTCAAATCAACTTTTTTTTCTGATTCAAAGATCGACCTCGTAGTTTTACACTCATTCAACATTTCATATATATATATATATATATATGTATGCAGCTTGACAAAAAGTATCAAATGAATAACCCATGTCTAATATTCCCTCTGACCTATAAGCAATATAACTTAAGAAAATTTGTTTGGTTTAAGTTACTAAAGGCGCTTGTACACCTCACAAATTCTAAATATACTCGGAATTTGTCAAAAGTTATACCAATTTTGATTAGCTTTGCTCATATAGAAAATTCTTCGAAATTTTCCAATCTTTTGGAAATTCTCTATGAGCAAAGCCAATCAAAATTAATATATAACTTTTGACAAATTCCTAGTAGGGAAGGATGGGTTAAGGATAGTTAGGTAAGATATTTTTGGATCTAGTAGCTAAAATTCAACAGGCATCGGAAAAAGAATTGTATCGTTCGAAAGCCTGTTTATTTAACTACAATTTTGTAATACATTATTTTGCTGTGGATTGCAATTCCTTCGAGATATTAGCGGAAAATTAAAAAAAAAATTTAGACAAAGACATTAAATTTGGGGTTTTTTTAATTTCATTGGATAAAAGCACCTCAAAACACATCAAAGCACTACCAAAAAAAATTTTTGGACCTAAATAAATATTTAAAACAGTTAATATCTGAAACAGTGTTTTAAACAGAACTGAGACATTTTAGAAAAAAACGGATTTTCACAAATAAACGCGTAGCTTCCACAAATGATATCACATCAAGATCAAATTTTTCTTGACGTCTTTTGGTGTTAAAACAAGTATATAATTATGATGAATGGTGCCCTTTTTGAAGAAGCCGTATAGGCAATAGAGCCACTAACTATCCTTGCCCCTTATAACTATCCTTGCCCCATCCTCCCCTATACTTAGAATTTGAAAGGTGTACAAGCGCTTTAATATTTTCATAAAACGTTTGTTACTATTTCCCTATTTCTACGTAGTTAATGCTTCTGGTAAATGAATTCCAACATTTAAATTTTCGAATAGAATTACAAGACACAAAATAAAAATGTTTATTATTTTATAAGCGGATATTTCAGTTAAAATCTCTCGCCTTCAATTTTCCTTTCCAACATATTCCGAAGTATTTTTTTTTCTATCACACTACGCAACTAGAATTTAAATATCACTTTTTATATCTGAATATATAATTACCAGTGCGCCTATATATTTTTTTTCTCACAATTTCACGCATTTTATTTCCGAAACCAGAAAAATTATACAATTCTCTTATTATATTGTTAAAAAATAATTAACCGCATTGTATATATATATATATATATATATATATATATATATATATATTTAAATTGATTCTTTATATGTATTATATATGAAAGAGTAAATGTTTATTTATTTAAATAAGCAACGGCATCGCGAGCAACCACAAAGAACAATGGTATATGTACATATATATAGTATACATATATATACCTTGTAAATTATGGAATTTGCATAACTGACAAATTATGAGTAAAGATTCTCGCACGCAACACACGTGGTAATAACACGCATTAGAAATATATATTGAAAGAAACATTGGTTTGCGAAGCGGATAATAATTTACGCCGCGCGTATAACCGCCTACAACCCTCGAGGTTTTCAAGATAAAATATAACGTTTGTTCAAGGACCTTTGAACATCAATTGTGTCTCACCTTTATGATAAGCTAGACATATATATATTAATATAAATGAACAGATAATTAATCCATTTGAAATGCAAACTAATTTCATTTAGTCTTTTTTTTTCTTTAGTAAAAAATTAAGAAAATAAAAATCCGTAAACATTTTAGAGCTGACAATTAATTATATTATAGTACGTATTTACAAAAAAAAAAAATATAAATTGACACGTGCCAAATTTTTAAAAAATATATATCTAATTAGATAAGCCATTTATTAAATCAGTATTGAATTAACATTTTTAATTACTATATAATTAATCAATAATCATGAAGAGATAAATTCTGACAGAAAATGGAGAAAACAACTTTTGTATATACGTCATTGAAAACTCCCTCTGATTAACAAAATAGTAAGGAAAAAAACTAATTTGTATGTATATAAAGGTGCCACGGAGAAAAAATGCAAAAAACGAATAAAGTAAATTTTACTACTTTATAAAAGTAAAACCGTAACTGTTCGCAGTTTCTGTGCATTTTTGGCAATTTTTACACTACGGACAGTTCTGGTTTTACTTTAAGTATAGTAAAAGTTACTTTATTCCTATTTCCATTTTTCGTTGTGTATAAAAATATTGTTCCAATAATCAAATATTTAAGTTTCATTTTTAGGTTAAGTGTGCGAAACTGAATTCATTTTACTTTCGAAGCGTTTATATATTCCTCCATGTCCCATTTTCGGAGAAACACTGCACTAGTTCTTCATTCAACATTTTTGAATAATAATTAATATTCACTAACTAATATATCACTGTATTTAACAAAACTTTTCCACGATTAACTGTCCATGCGTTTTATTACTAAAACTAATGCATATTTGCTGCTACAGCTAAATCATTTTTCTCCGTGTGAAAAAATAAAAAATTCAAAACCTATATGTATGAATCACAAATTCAAGTAAAGAAGAAGAAATTTACAAAAAAAAAAAATTTTTTTATTGGTTTCTATTAAATTTCCTAGAAAGTGCTTGGAGGTTGTTCTTTCGAGATATTTGAAATACCTCGTGAAATAACAAAGTGTTCTAAGTAACATGTTATTGGCGCCTCTATATAAGAGAAAGAAAGATGCCAAAGGTGAAAATGAATAATGAACGGAAGGTGATCGATTGGTGAAGCGGATGCGTTGATGATCGTGCAGAAAGTATCGGCGGCGGGAATGTCATTATAAAGACGGATAGATCTCTCTCTCTCTCTCTCTCTCTCTCTCTCTCTCTCTCTCTCTCGCAACCACATCTTCGAGACATAATTTATACGACCCACGTCAAAAGAAGGAGGAGAGAGGATGAGGCTCTCCTTTTGCCAATTCAAGGCTGCGCCCACATTTTCAATTAACACTGTTTTTCTTCTTTTCCAATACAAAGTTTTTCTTTTTTTTCAGATATCCTTTTTTTTTGCCAACATATAGACAATACACGGTGGCATTTTCATTAAAATGATTGATGCTACCATTACCTTTCAATTGAGAAGGAATCGATTAATGCTGAACGTGAACAACTACATTAACAGAGATATATAACCTTGAAAATACCCACATTAGTAACCTTAAAAATGATCTAATTTTTGTTTTCAATTATGAAAAATTTTAAAATTTTGTTACTTGAAGTATTGGAATGTAACTACATAAAGAAGAAAGAAACATTAGTAAAATTTCCGAATGAAGAAAGAAGTATATATATATATACAATAAATCAGACAAGTAAGCATATCTCCGTAGCTGGAACTTATCGATCGGATAAATCGATACGAGATCGCGAAGTACTTAGTAGCAAGGTGGTTGGTGCATGGTGAGTTATCCAATCGAGCTAAGCATAAATAAGGCCATCTTATGGTGAGAGTGTATTATATAGCAGGTTGTTCGCGATGAGGGTAAGGTCACAATCGGGAGGTTCGTGGCGAAGGCTAATTGCCAGGTAAAACGATCCATCGATCGTTCAGGGTGTTTCAAGAAGCGAAGAACTGGATTACTATATAGTGAAGAAATAATCTCTAAATACTTTGTAATAATTACAGAATTAAAAACGATATTTTAGAGGTTTTTCATAAACCATTTTTTGAGATATTAAGAAACATTCAATGATAATAAAAATGGTGCCACTTTGTAAATAAAACATTCATTGCTTGCACATTTAGAAGCCTATCGCAATGTTCAAGTATACGCGTGTAATTAAATACAGCTATATCTAAATCAAAATGGAAATCAACTTTGGACGTTACAGATTTTGGTTTATGAAGATATATAAAAAAAAAATCGCAAAAACCCTTTCTTACATCTTGAAAATCAGTTTTTATCACCCATTTTTTCCCCACAGAAATACCATCAGTAATTTCAAATGACTGATTATGAATCTTATGAGCTGCTATAAGCTGCATATTATTATTAAACTATTTTCCTCGGATAAGTAAATCAAGTGTGATACTTATATGACTGATTTATTTTTATTGGACTCATCATCTAAGAACTCCAAAAAAAACATCATTATTTTAAAGAGGTGATTTAAAAAATGTTGACTAAAAACAGAAATCAATGGTTAAATATATATACGAAGACTTTATCGTTGGATCACTGAAAAGATATCGCTTCTGCTGAGATTAACTTGAAGCTCGCGATCTCCATAGTCATAACGATCGCAAATTATCCGTCCCTGGACCAAGCCACCCCGAACCTCTGATCGGTAGGCAATATCTCATAGAGTAGCCGACCTGTGTTTAGCCTATCACGAAGTGGATGTCCTTGTCGTGACCGTGAGGCTAATTGTTGGTATGGTGAACCAAGACGGCCGCACGAGAGAGGAAAACAAGCCGGAACATCCCAACGAGCACGAAAGATGACGCAGAGATGCTAAACGTGAGTTGCTATATATACTCTTCTCTCTCTCTCTCTCTCTCTCTCTCTCTCTCTCTCTCTCTCTCTCTCTCTCTCCCTTTCCTTTCTCCTCACATATACTAATTTCATACGGATATATACCTAAGGGAGATTCGCATTTCCGCTCTTTTATTTTCCGCAGTACACACGCGCGCGCTCCTCGTCGATACAAAGGATCATCAGATAAATCATCCTCGACTTGTGAGTCCTTAGCTCATAATTCACCAGTATATGGATGTTGCTCGAGAAACAACAAATCGTTGCTTCCTTAGCTCACTGAAATATGTGTGTCTATATGTTTTATGAATATTTCACTCAATGAAAATAATTTCGAATAATTTTTCATTTTTACCACTGTCAAAAGAATTGATAAAATTAAAAATATTGAAGAGTTTCTAAATTCAAATACTCCAATACAACCAAAGCAAAATTAGTTTTAGTACTAAAAATGGTCGAATACATAAACGTAATTGTTTGTTCGACTTGAAGTATAATATTTATACTTTCTGGTAGTTTGTGGCACACAAAAGTACTTAAAGCACAAGGTACTTGGTGGTATAAACATGTAGGAACAGGTTCACAAGGTACAGACAGTACGCGGAAATCGCATTACTGAGAACGCGGAATTCTCGATAGGCGAAACTCCGTAAATGTAAACTCGTCGAGATCAGTCATTGATGTACCCTCGAGCTTTCTCAGAAGAACCTAACCTTCTAGCGATTGCTTTCGTCGATTCTTTGTGTTACAACGATTGGAAAAATACATATAGCCATTGTCGACATCAAATGAAATTAATAAAATAAAAATCTTTTTCAACCTTCATTTGCATCCAGATTTACAATCCCTCGTTTAAAAAAAAAAAAACAAACATTTTTTTCTCTATGAAACAAAACCTCCAAGTGATTGGTAGGTAAAGATATGTCTCTCTCTCTAGAGAACCAGTTTTCAAAAGACACTGAAGGGTGGACTATCATTTCTTAAAATTAATGATTCAACTCTGCGGATTCGTTAATAATCATCGAGCATTTGTTAGTCTGTTCATTTCTTCTTTACGATATGCCAGGTCTCTCTCTCTCTCTCTCTCTCATATATGCGAGAAAGCCCTTGTCACTCGACGTTTCGTTCTTTCCTAAAGACATACAACACAGGGTCCTAAAAGAAACGAGTTCGCATATCTTATATACCAGTGAGAAATATTTCAACGAGGAGATCAAAAAGTATAACAATGTTGCGACGCCAAGAGCTATCAATTTTCGAGCTGCGTGTCTTAACTGCACAGTTACGATGCCAAGGGCAATTAATTGTCAACTGACTAGCCACTTGAAAAATAAGTTCTTTCTCTTTTTTTTTATTTCATTATATACTAAAACCAAACAGATAAGACAGTTCCTTTTTGCGAACAGGGATCTTCTAGAATAAAGTATGCAAAAAAAAAAGTGAATCCGCAACAAAAACTTCATTATCAATTTCCTTATATTTCATTTTTCCATAAACCTACGATTGAAATAAATAATGGATGGTAATTTAAAGGGAAAAAAAAGAAGAGGAAAAACAAGTGAAGTTATCTTGACTAAAGGATCTCTAAAAGGGGGAATATCATTAGACATATAGTGAACACTCATTGGATGTGAAATGGAGGAGGTTGTTGGGGTAGGTGGCAATGTGTGTAGCTCGTTTTCAATGAAGTCCTTATAAAGATGCAGTTTACTGGTAGACAAGGCTTCTATGGCAAATGGCGAAGTAGAGACGATGAAAAAGCGAAGCTCCAACTCGACTTCGTCGAAATAGAGAGGTCTTATATTGCTTCCTTCTCGCCCAGTTCCTCTCCTCTCTTTTGAGAGTTGAGCGCCTTCCCTTCACCAATCGTACGTTCGATTAATCACTACCAACGATCGATACGAGTCTTGTAGATGCGCACCGCAAACTAGCCCAACGTAAGATCCATTCACTGGAATGACGGTTTTCTCAAGGTAGCAATATAGCAACCAGCAGAAACGCGAGAGTCTTTCGTGCCGCTTGGTGACAAGTCGCGCGCTATACACCGTTACGCCATACTAAATTTACTGACGATTTCTTAAACATTTTCATAAATCATTATATGTTGCAATTGTTTTGACAATATTGCCAAGCTTCTAAGACACATATGAGAACTTCCAACGATCTCTTAAATATATCTCTTTAATATTATTTTCTCGATTTATCTATGCGCAAATCTGTCGATATATTTCTAACCACATTTTCTATATGTATATATGTTTAAAAAGATATTATAAAATCTTATAAAAATCCTATTCCGTTAGATCCTATTCAAACACCACCTTTTTACACATCTCAAAGACAAGAAAAAACACAAATTTTAGTAACGTGCGAAAATTAATATATACGTTACATAAAATCGTTTTGAGGGTATGCCTGACATTCTAAACTGTTGAAACTTGATATAGGTTATTTGGAAGTAAAACACGTATAAGATGAAAGATAAGAAATTGTAACAAATAAATTAAGACTTTATTGAACAATTATAATGTTAATTTGACAAACGTAGAATTGACTTTAATGTAGATTCTTTACTGAATTCTTTAAGTGAGCCGTACAAAGTTTAATGCTGTCCGCAGTACTATAATAGCACGACTGACAAAATTCTTCAACCCGGAATTGCACTCAGGTACCTCAAGTACCTGGTTTTTCCTTTCCACCTGAATTTTACTTAAAACCTTAAATATTTATAAATATCGTTGTATCCCCAACATAAACCTTCAAATGATAGTTGAAAAACTAAAATAGAATTATTTTTTCAAGTCAATTTATTTCTATTTTTGGAAATCTGTGTCTTTAAAGGACAACCCACAAGAACTTAAAATTTATAGTGGGGACAAGCCCATAAAAATGCAAGTTTGGATAAATAATTAATCAGTCATTCACAATTCTAAATTTTTCATTAAAAAGCAAAAGAACGACAGAGGTATTGCGCAAAATCATTATAGTTTTGTAGGCGAATCATCAATGAAAACTATTATTATTTTTATTTTTACTCTAAACTATATTCCAAATAGAAAAATAAAAATTCAATATTGAATTCCCATGAAAATTCAACATCAATTTGCACAAATTAGATATTATTCTCTAGCTCTAATTACTAAAATAATCACTCATCCCAACATTAGTTATTATTATATACTTTCATTTGAGCGAGATAGAGGTTAAGTGGCACATGGGAGCAGCAGTTTTTAAGAAAGCAATAAATCCTTCAGCGACTCATGTTAATATTTCACTCGCGATTGCTCGTATATTCTCACTTTGAAAAATGTAAGTGAATTGGAATTCTCGCGGCAAGTTAGTCAATGTCATATTTGCCTAACGTATTCTCATATATGCAAAATATATATATATATATTCGAATATACGACACGAAGAGGATGAGTGAAGCCGACTGAGTCAAGATATATGTATATGTTAACAGTATACCTTAAAAACATCATATATACATATATATATGTGTGGCAGTACTTGTGAATACCGAGCACGTACAAGGTAGAGGCATATCGTAACCAAAATAAGTATCAGGCAATCTCTCGCGCAACAATAGGCTCCTACAGTCGGCGCCATTCGAAAAAAAATACTTTCTGTCCGCCTTTGCTTGAAAAGAAATAATAATATATGCACAATGCACGATTTAATGCTTTTCGGGGTCAAAGTCTATAAAATATTAAACCTATTATAATAGTTCTTCTTTATCTCTTTCAATTTTTTTAATTTACAAATATCATTTTCTTAGCTTCATCAATAAAAAGCATTGATCATACTAATTTCGTCAGGCCATGACATTATTTGGATTACCATTACCATAGATTGTTTTATTATTCAATATCAAGTGAATTTCCGTATGTGAAAGACATTTTGAATTCAATTCTCTGTCGCGCACACGGTATATATGTATTGCAATGGACCACATTTTCTGTAAACTGGTTCATTTTCCTCTGTATTTGGCGTTTCTGAAAGTTGTGGTTTAATGGTAAAAGATCGAGTGGTGATTTGCAAATAACGAAGAAACGCCGCGATGCTAAATGGAGCCTACTCGTTACAGTCGTGAAACCGCGGTCAGATTATCTCACCACCTTGCACCAAATACGATATTTATAAATCACGTTGCTTACGTAATGCAGTCGTTTACAATCGTGATTAGCCAAGCCAAGGTAGACGTATGCGCGTGGATGCAAAAAAAAAAGAAATGGAAAAAAAAAATTTTAAACATATGGAGCTTATACATATACATATACGAGAAAACCGAGATTCCAATGGCAAACAAGATTAGGGCCGTTCTTTCTCTTTCCTTTTCTTTCTGCGGATAACTTTATATATTCTTCGATTAAGCACGCTGAGATATAGTTTTTTAAATTAATACTATATATCTGCCTACGGATTCATAATTCTTATGTGGATTTTCTTTTCGGTTCCCTTATCTCCCCCAAAATCCTAATTGACAGAATTCGAATCAATTTTCGATTACGTGTGCAACTAATAATAATTCAACATTATCAAAATCTTCAAGTTATTTCTACATTTCGATCATTCGAAAATCTACAAATTCAAATTTTATTTAGTTGTAGTTAACAAATTTTAATCCTTGAATTGTGTAAATCCCTATTTAATAGAAAATAATAATCAAAATCGTTCCGGAGTTATTGGATGAGAATCGAGGCCTTCCACTCTAAATCTGAATCAGTGAAATTTTCACTGATTTCAAATCAGTGGACGAGTTTTCCTTAATTCATCAGTGGAATTTCACTGACAATCAGTGGTTTTTACTGATTCTCAGTGAAATTCCACTGATGAATTAAAGAAAACTCGTCCACTGATTTGAAATCAGTTAAAATTTCACTGATTCAGATTTAGAGTGTATTTGAGGGATGAAATATTTATCAGTAGCAAATTATTATTATTTGAATATAGGATTATTTGATTCAAATATACAAAAATTCCTGATTCGAATAATTATTTTCTATATCGATAAAAATTATATGCTACAATATATTTATTTAATAATAACCAAGTAACCGATTATTATTTATTTGAATCGCATATATTCTTTCTTCACCGTCTACCAACTTTATGACCTGAAACGTATTGAATTATTTTTATATCTAAATTGAGAGTGGAAAATCAATGCGATTAATAAATACTTTGTTAATTTAATAGTAAAGTAATATGAAATTAAAAGTTATTTTCCAATAAAAACAATAATCTATTGGTACGACATTATATGTAGGTAATAGAATAAAATATTATAGGCAAAGCGATATACCGCACCCATTGACATTTTTCCGCGGTTGCTCGCATTCTCTGGCACCCACGTATTTGTATATATATATATGTATATATATATAATCAGAAATTTTTATCAAATAAGCATTTTTTTATGCATAACGTTCCTTTAAAAAAAAAGAAAAACAAAAAAAAATTTCTAATATTGAGTAAATACTTCTAGTGTGCCATAAGATTCGATCTTGATTCCCGTTACGGTCACGCATATAAAAACCGAAAACCAAATAAATGTTTGGCCACTTTTAGTGTCTTCCTAAAGTGCTTGAATTTTATACATCACGCAGTGGAACTCAATATATTTAGTGAGAATTGGTATTTTTTTCTATAGGTATTAAAATGTACCAATATATTGAGCACCGCTGATATTCGATATTGGGTATAAATATAAAAGAGGGATCTGATTCTTTATGTTCGAATTCGTTGGGTGATAAATCTGCATTGATGAAGTATATACAGCGGTTTTCGTGACCGCAAGCGGCAATGTTACTCTTTTTTTATATCAATATTTATATATCACGTCTTTAAACACATTTCTTTCGACATATTATATGAGAATAATAACTTGGTGAAAATTCCACGTATTTTCACACACACCTAGAAAACAGATTAAATCGTCAAAAAAAAAAAATATATATTTGAAATAACTTTTTCCTTATTGCAATTCAGTTCCTTCGGTCTGAAACGAATCAAAAAACGAACTTGGCGCCATCTACGAGGCACGAAAATATAGAATTAAATTTGAATGAAAAAAAATTGAATATACGAAATTTATTTTCCCTAATTTTAATTTACAAAATACCTTTATTAATTTAAAAAACGCACAAATAAAAAAATTGATACGTCATATATAGTTGAATATAGCTAATAAATATATCAATTAAAAACCATTTAAAGTTCAATATATAAAAAGAGGAATTTCAGACGTTTTGTTGACATCCAAGGAGGATTTAATCGCGGGTGAACGACCTAAGGTTCATGAGTGATCAAAGGAAGATGAGTACACGCGCGCCAGAGAGAAACAGACTTTTACGGCATGTAACGTGTAACTCACGTTGAGGTATATTAGTATATAATATAATACACGAAAAATAATTCACTAAATCGGAATTCGCATTAACAATTTTTTTTAACCTTCAAAATACTTTTCTTGGTAATAGCATTTTATTCCCCCTTCTATTCTTACATATAAGTCAAAAATTAAAAATTACTGATCCAAAAAAAGATTTAACTGAAACAAGTAAAACTTTTGCTACTATATAGTAAAACGTTTCGCGCTGTTCCAGGTAAATTTCTTTTTCCGTGATTGCAATTTTTTTTTAATAAAGAATATTTTTAAAATTTTTCGATATAAAATTGTGGAAAAAAATCATTGTAGGTAAAGAAAGAGAAAAAAAATTAAACAAGTAGGTGACATTTACAAAAAAAAGGGGGAAAGAGGATTAATATAAAAAGAAAAAATTATTTAAAGAACAGAAAACGATATAGAAGATACGAAATCGTAAAAGACGACGAAGCAACTTATTTTTTTTTTTCTTTTCTTCCTCTTGTGAGGAAGTGAGCAAGAGAAAGAAGAGAAGAAAGAGAGATCAAAAGAGAAAAAAGAAAGAGGGCGATTGGAATGCACCGGGACAGGTCGCAAGGCTGCTGACATTCCAAAATTCGCAAGAAGCACGAGCTAACAGAGGGCAAACAAGTTCAAAGTATAAATAGTATAGTCACAAAATTAAATCTCAAAAAGATTACGCCGAGAGTGTGATTGCGAGTATACACACAAAAACATCAAAAAGAAGGAGAGAATAGTATTTATAAAAAAATAAAGAATGCAGTTTTTTTTCTGAAAAAAAGTGCGTGCAAAGATTTTTAAACGAATCGCATTTTTCTCTACTGTATTCAAAAAGATATTATTCATTTGATCAAAATTAAAAAATTATTCAACTTTTTAAATATACTTCGTTTCTTTTTTTTACGAAAAAAGTAATAATTTCTCTATAAAATTGTAAATTACTAAAAAAAAAAAAATTCCAAAAATTTAAAGAGGAAATGCAATTGGATAAGATCTTTTTTTAGTTTAATACTTATCCATTTATTAATATAGTAACCCACCTACGTTTCAAGTCATAAAATTGATTTCAATCCGTTTTTACTACTGGCGTCACGGGCTTTACGAGCACCTTTTTTTATGTCATCTCAACGTCGTTTAAAATAGTCACAATATTTTAAAACATTTATAAAGATTTCATCTTATTAAAGGAAAATTTACTTTTTCTTCGAATTCACATGGTAGTTATCATAAATTCTTAATCTTTTTTCTCCATGAAGTTGGCGTTGACGCAGAGCTGAAAATTTTTTTTTCAAAGGACCAAAAATATCAAACTATGTCTTTTAAGGATTTTCAGTCCAAATAATATCCCCTATAACACGGAATATTCCGGAAATATTCCATCCATATTCCAGGAATATTAAAATGTCCGACCTTCGGAATATACCACTGAAATATTTAGGGAATATTCTATTGGAATATTTATGGAATGTTTCATTAAAATATTGAAGGAGTATTTCATTGGAATATGAGAGGATTTTTAGTGTTTAAGGATGTATTTGGGACAAAAATAAAGAAGTTTCAATTTAAAAAAAATTGGTTCTTGTCCTTTAAACTAATCTGAAAACGAAAAATTCGTTCGTTGATTCGTCGAATCAATGTTGGTAACTTCAGCGTCATAGGAATATTGCATCATAATATTGAGGGAATATTTAATTGAAACATTATACGAATATTTTTTTCGGAATACGCATTTTAAACTTATCAAAAGTTAATCAATTATTTGTAAATTTTTTATTTAAAAACAATTTTTTTATTGTTTCAAAATTTATTTTTCAGAATTAATTTATTAAAATACTGAAAGTATTTTATTTCAATGAAGACAAAATTAAAAAATTTCATAAGTTGTAGGTAGAAAACATTATAAAATCAGTAATAAAAGTTTGATTTTTCATTATTAAAAAAAAAATTCGTACAATGTTTCCATTAAATATTCCTTCAATATTCTGATAGAATATTCCTCCAACAATCCAACGGAATATTCCTCCAACATTCCAACGGAATATTCTCCAAATATTCCAATGGAATATTCCGAAGGTCGGACATTTTAATATTCCTGGAATATTTCCGGAATGTGAATGGAATATTTCGTGTTATTGGGATACCATGAAAAATACTTTTCAACGTATTATGTAGACCCAAAACATTTTTCAAAAATAATTTGATATTGTTCGTCTCGTGAAAAATAATTTTCGACGCCAAGTTAATGGAGGTGATATCTCTATAATATTTTCTAATGAATCTTTAATTATGCTTCGATAATATTTGTTATCTATAACAACGAACCTTCACTAACGACCCTAGCAATTGCTGATGGAACAATTCGAATTGTATGCGATTTGCTCCAAGTTAATTGTTGAATGTTTCGTGCCCATTTGGGTCACTTTGTGTATTTAGGAAAAACACCTTATTATAAAATTTTTTATTTACATGCGTTAAAGCAATAAAAGAAAAAAAAATCGTATAGCTTAAATACCAAGCGATAAACCAAAAATACTTTTGTACTGACTACAATCACATTTGTATAATACCAACAACCAGAATTGTGTTAAAAACAAATCCACCAATGATAATACCAAAATTGTTAATACAACAACACTTTTTCTTCATGCAGTTAAAAAAAAGTAACTTATGTAAAATTAAGTAGAAATAGCATTAATTATCACTTCCACTCTAAAAATTCTCTTTAAAAAAAAAAAAAAAAAAAAAAAACAGGTTTACTCGGAAAACTTGATCTTTAAATCGTAAACTAGAAATCTGAACAATTGTAACAAAAAAAAGGACTTGACTAATTTAATGGCTTTCAAGAATAGAAAGAGAGATCGAGTGGGACCCACAAAAATCCAGGGAAATTTATGATTGTCAGAGGTCAAGAATCAAGAGTGAGACTCAGTTTTATGGAGAGAGAGAGAGAATAACAATACAAAAACTCTCGCAGGCATAACATCAACAACAACAAGAAACCTGACACGGTTCTATTCCATTTAAATCTATATTAAGTTTTTTTTTTTTTTTGAAAAGGGTCTCAATCCTAGTTAGCAATGGAATTTGATGGTTGACAAGTATTGGTGTTAGAGAGAAAAAAAAATAGAAAGAGAGAGAGAGAGAGAAAAAAAAAAGATGCTGCGTTGAGTCAGAGCCGGTATATATATATATACAATTTAGAGTCCATCAACAAAACTCACCCTGTTGCATTCCAGAGCCTCAGCACTGTGCTCCTCTTTCTGTTTGAAGCAGCTGCTGCACTTGCTCTTGTTGAATATGTTTGGCGCGAACTTCCTGCACTCGGCGCCAGTGCCCCGAGCACCACCACACGCGGAACCTCCTGACATCTCGGTGCGAGGTCACAAAAATAAAATAACAACAACAATAATAAACCAAGAAAAAAAAAAGGCCCTTAGCGAACCGGCATCGCTCACTAGCCCTGACCGGTCGTCACTCTTCTCCCTTTTTCCACCCTGCACCACTCTTTCACTTCGATTTCTTTAGCGAATTCCTCCCCCTTTTGAAGATTCCCTGGGTGTATATATATATATATATATATGTCTTCGCCGATATCGCGAGAAAATCCAAGCAACACGAAAGGGTTCGTCGTTGTCGTTCGTTTCGTTGTTGTTTATTTCCAACTGGCACGTGAGACGTTTACGGTACTTCGACCTTGAAGTACGAGGTAACCTCGATACGAGGGTTTCTCTCTTGGAGTTCGCCGGATACTTCGATCGGTTTCACGTAATTTTAGTCCTCTTTTGCCTTATAGTCCGTACTTTATTTTCTTCTGATCTCTATACATATATATATATAGGTCCAGAGACTCGATTTTCTCATTTACCTCCAAGAGGCTCTCAACTCCAGTGCCGTCGAACTCGCGAGAATCTCAATAATTGTCATTGCGTTCACTTTTCAATTTTCCTTCATTCCCAGTAAAATACACTTACACTTATACACTTCACTTTCCACTGTGACAATATATTTCACACTTGAACCAAAACCCTTTCACATGTTTTAACCATGTGTTCCAAATTGTAAATAGATGAAAACACTTGTCATAACCTCAAAAATTCATATATACAATTTTATACAGTTAACCTCTAATTTTTTCTCTATTGAGCACAAAAGTGTAAAATACACACTACTAAAAATTTAAGTGGAGAAATAAAAAAACAAAAAACGTCCTCTTGTGTGAAAGACGTGGCGAGTTTTACCATCTCCTGTCACAATCACACAGAACCAGTCACTACAAACACGAGACAACCACTATAAAACAGTATTAAATTTACACGCAGCTATTATCCGTCCTCATTTTTTGAATCATAACCCGGCACATTATTTGTCCGAGGATTCTTTAATTTATTTACGTTTTGATACTCCATGACAGAACGCTCTTGCACGCATCCATCTGTGTATTGGAACTGTCGTAATTTAATTCCAATTCTCCCTCAAACAAAAACAAAACAATTAAAAAAAAAAGAAACAACGCTCAACTCATTCGCATGACCGCAGAACGCGAACTGAATCAAAACTTGAGATTGAATGCAGCATAGACCAAAGTGAAGTCCCCGCTTTTTCGACGCTGACGCACCATCTCTCGGTGAAAGTTTATACTAATGGAAGTGGCGGTGAATTTGAATACTTGACGCTTATTTATTTTTAATATTAATAATTAAATTTTTATTTAAATTCATTTATTATTCTATTAAATTAATTACTTACATAAATTAGTTGAATAAATTAATTAAAAAACTGTTATTAATGTTTACAAAAGACTATTAAGTAAAGGAATTAAAAAAAAAATACTTTTCCAAATTCAAAAAAACTAAATTATATAAAAAAATATTTTTTAAATTTTAATTTACAATTTTATTTATTAACTTTTTAAGTTTAAATTTTTATTTTCTTGATTTTTTAACTGAAGAAAAGTTTTTGATAATAGTAATAATAATAATAATAATAATAATAAAATAATAATAATAATAACAAAAATAATAATAATAATAAGAATATAGTAACAATAATAATATAAAAAAAAATGTTTTTTATTTAAAATGACAGAATTAAAAAATAATAATTTCAATTTCAGGAATTGAATTTTAAATAGATCATTAAAAAAAAATTATAAAAGTTAAAAATAAATAATGATAATAAAAATAAAGATAACATATTAAAGATATTAAAAGATAATAAAAAAAAGCAAAAAAAACATTGTATATTTGTAAAGATTAAACGTACCACAAATGACATAGCATTTTTCTTTCTTGAATATTATTTTATTGTTCATGTGAAAGAAAAAAAAAATAATTTTTTTTCAAAGCGCAAGAATAAACCGCGCGCGCATTTTTAATACTATTACTAAAGTCAAGAACACAACTAACAATCGTCAGCTGACATCCGTTTTGTTACCATGAACCGTTCAACTGTTTTTTCCGGTTCTCAAGTTCACCGTTTCAGTATTTTTGTAAAAATTCTATGGAAAAGATGGTAGTTCCAGTGGTTGATGAAGCTGGTGACAGGTTCGTAATAATTAAAATAATTCATCATTTAGAAAAAGCAATAAATTTTTTTTCTTTTCATTCGTCTATGATTGTTTTTACAGTCAGATGAAAAACTAACCTCAAAAATTTTTGCACAAACTTGTCAATGTTTCCAGCATCCAGGTTTTGATCCTTGCTCGCCTTTTTTTTTTACTATATATTTGATTAATTCTATTAAAATATTAATTCTTGTTAAATTAACTATAAATTCTTGATATTTATTTGAATAATTTTCTATGCTAATTGTTTAATAACAAAAGTTTGGTTATAGTTGTAACTATATACCGCAATAATTTTATAAATATTGTCTGCTTCTTTGAACAATGAAAATATTTAAATAATTACATTTTTTTTTATCGTCTTAAATATTAAATGTTTATTGTCAGAATTAGAAATTCTTTAGAAAATTAAACACAATTCAAATGCACTAGTTTCAATGGTCTTACATAACACACGCAATATTAAAGTGAAATAAATCGTGACAGAAATCTTTGTTCTGACCCGTGATCCTTTGATGCAATCAAGTGCTTTATAATCTCTATAAAATAATGCAAGTCCTATTATCAAGAGAAAAAAAAAAATTTCCGTCACAAAAAAAAAGAAATATAACGGAAATAAATTTTGGCAACCAAATTCAGATTTGGAAGAAAATCGAAAGTCATTTTGTAAGCAATATTCTTGTTTTTTTAATTTAAAAAAAAATTTCATTTTTATTATTTATAGTCCTAATGCAATGAATTGTTTTTTTAATTTTTTATTCTATGAATTATGATTTATTTTACTTAATAATAATTGAAATGTTTAATATTGTAAAATTTTCTTTTTTAGAGATGGAAATGTTGCCATTATTAGAGAGATTTACGACAGTGAAAATGCTAATGAAACTTTTGAATATGAATTGGAAAGAGCATTGGAGTCAGAATGTAGTTTAATTGTAATAGAACCATCTAAATTAGGAGATGAAACTTCAAGATGGATAACCGTTGGAAATTGTTTACATAAAACGGCTGCATTGTCTGGTGCAGCTGCAATAATTACAGGTTTAAAAAAAAAATTATTATTATTATTATTATTATTATTAATGACAAATTTTCATTTTACTACAATCGTTTTAATTGAAATTTTTAAAAATTAAAGAAAAATAAAGAATTTGCAAAAAAAAAATCCATAAAAATTGCCGCGAATTCAGGCCTCGAATTATAACTTTTTCTGATTTTTTTTTTCGAAAATACAACTCTTTTTTTTATTTATTTTAATATGATGCAAATTTACGACTTTTTTTACATTTTTAACAAAAATTTTCAACAAAATACGTCTATTTTATAGTATTCAATGTAGATTTTCATCAAATCTTTTTTTCATTTCAATTATTTAACAAATTTTTAACTAAAATTCTTTTCTAAATTAATTATTTTCAATTCAATTATTTTATTTTTTAAATTAAAAATGTTCTAAAAGTCAATAATACACAAAAATTTCAAGTGAAAATCAACTTGAAATTCAATTATTTTCAAAAATTTTTAATTTAAAACCTTCTAATATTTATTTATTACCAAAAATTTTTTGAAATTTTATCATTTAAATTACAACTCTTAAAATTCAATTATTTTTAATGATTTTTACACCTAATATTCTTCGAAAATTCAATTATCTAAAAGCATTTATCAATTAAAAACTTTTAAAATTCAAATTCTTATCTGTAATTTCTAATAAATTCTTTAGCAACAAAAATCGCAAAAAAATTTCAATTTAAAATCATTTAAAGTTCAATTATTTTCAAAAATCTGAATTGTAAATTTTCTAAAATTTAATTATTTCCAAAAAAGATTATGTAAAATTATTTGTTAAATTATTTTCAATTCTGTAAAATTTAATTCTTATCTGAAAATTAACAAAATCTTTTGAAATTCAATTATTTCTAAAATTTTCAACTTTAACTCTATTCAAAATTTAATTATTTAAAATGATTTTTATAGTATTTTTCAAAAAATTTAATAATCTAACGCATTTTTCAATTAAAAACTTTTGAAATTCAATTTTTGTCTATAATTTTTAATAAATTCCTCAACAACAGAAATAAGCAAAAAAATTTTAATTAAAAATCACTTGAACTTCAATTATATTTCAAAGATGAGAATTGTAAATCTTGAAAAATTAAATTACTTTTAAATAAATTTTATCTGCAATTATTTGATAAATTATTTTTAATTATACAAAATTTAATTATTGTCTGAAATTTAACAAAATCTTTTGAAGTTCAGTTAATTCTAGAAAATTTAACTGTAACTCTTTTAAAATTTAATTATTTTTAATTATTTTTAATATTTTTTTAAATATTTTTTAAAAAATTCAATTATTTAAAATTATTCGAAGTCTGCGAATTCATTGAAAAATACAGAAATTTCAATTTAGAAATATTGTAGAGAAATCTAGCATTACTATGTTTTTTTGGATATTGTTCGAATATTTATTTTGATTTAAAACAATAAAAATTGTACGAATTTTAGAAAGATTACCACTAAAATTTTAAAAACTGTAGAAAAATAATTTTTTTATTTTGAAAAATTTAGTTTAAAGTCTGTGAATTTCTGTAGAATTTAAAAATAATAATTCGTCAGACTTTCTAAAAAAAAATACAATTTTTAAAAACTATTTACAGGGGTCAAAATGTATATTTACATCTATAAAAACATAGATAACTTGAAAATCGGAAATGAAAACCTATTTCCATTAATATTGATCCTTTCAAAAAAAAAAATAATATTTATAATTAGTTTATAGACGTTTATTATTAACGAATGTATTTTTTAATAAACATAATTTTTTTCTCTCTAATTTTTAGGCCTCGTTTGGGGAGATAAACTCTATCTTTGTGGCCCACTTGGTTTTACATCAATTATAACATGTGGACTTTATACAGTTTCTTGGCAGTTTGATCCATGCTGTCAATATCAAGTTGAAACTGATACAAGTAAATTGCCACACGTTGAAGTACTTGCCATGTTAGGACCATCGTCACCTACATTTCTTGTTAGAAAAGATGACAGAAGAAGACGAATTCTTCACAATACAATTACATTAATGGCATTTAGCGTCACTGCGTGGCGAATTTATCAAGCGTTCAAATGAAAAAAAAAAAAAGAAGAAATTCCCCTACAAAAATTGTGGGCTTTTTATACACAGAGACAAGCAAAAAAAAAAAAACAAAAAAAAAAAACTAAACAACGGTAGGGCGTAATTATTAAATTTCGCGTATGATCGTAGAAAGACATAGAAAATAGTGTATTTGTTTTTGAATTAGGAAAAATACAATTCCTTTTAAAAAAAAACAAATCGGTAGGCTTGAAATCCATCGAGATATTACTTCTAGTAATAGTGCATTATTTTTCACTGATTTTTAATCTCAAAAAATAGAAAAATGCTTTTTTTTACTTTTTATAAAAAAAACAAACGATTTTTATTGTTTTAGTTTTGTTTTTTTTCATTCCAAACTTAAATTTTTATTAGTTTAGTTTTTAAAATATACAACTAAAGTGATAAAAAAAAAATTTGTATTTATGATATTAAAAGACATTTTTTTCTAAATGTTTGAGAAAAGAAAAATATTGTATTCTTCCTAGTTCTTGTAAAAGCAAGTCCTACTGTTAAAAAGAAAAAAACACACGAAAGTTTTTGACATAATAATGCAAAGTCATGTTTTAAGAAAAACAATTTCAATTTTTTTTTTCTCAACACACGTTGAGATTATTGACGCAAAATCGAATATAAATTTCAAGATTAAGACTTGAAAATCTTAAAAAAAATATATATATATATATAAATATATATACTTGACATCAGTGAACAATCAGTATCGACAAAGATTTCCAATTTTTTTCTTTATATTTAAATAGTGTTTACTATATTATATAAAAAAAAAACTTTGTCGGTTCTGCGATGCTTAAAAGCAACGGCTGTAACTAGTTAACAATTTGTTAAAGATTGTAAATGTAGCTTACTTTTTTTTATATACATATTATATCAATTTATTTCTGTAATGGACCCTCCAGAGAAGTTATTTTTTTTTCAAACATCGATAATCTATTTAAATTTCTATATTTCTCAAAAATAAATTTATGATTCTTTTTTTTTTGCATTAAATCAATGAGAGGTGAGAATAAATTTTTCTATAATATTGAAAAATCTCTTTGAAAAATGTTAAAGAATTTCCTATATACGATGAAGCCTTCGTGTAAATAATGTGATAGTTATTTCAATCTTTTTCTCTATATTATTATATTTTGCATTTCTTTTGCATTTAGTGATTCCTTAAAAAATTTTTTTTTTATTTCCATCATACACTCACACAGGCAATGAACATTTTATTATATGCATTTCTATTGTAAATAATGTGAAATAAGTGTAAATTCAAATTATTGAAAAAAAAAATTAACGGATTGAAAATGAGTGCATTTGTATATTTAATTCTCCGCGATGTTTCTGTTAAAAAAAAAAAAAAAAAAAAAAAAAAAAAACTGCAAAAGATGCACTGACCATTACTGACGTGAATTTCAATCGCTTATGATAGTATACATAAGCTGTAAATAGTGTAAACATGTTCCATTACCTGTATCAATAAAAATGTCAGATTACAGAAATAAAGTATAGTTTTAAATAGTCAAAAAAAAAAAAGATTTAACAAATTTTTATAAATAACGCAACACTAACGGAATGGTATACGCCAATATTGGAATAAGATAAAATAATTTTTTTTTTCTAATTCTTCCCTATTTGAATATTATTCAGTAAAATTCTATACAAGAAAATATTTTAAATTAATTTATTTTTAGTTTGAATTTTATAATAATATGTTTTTTTTTTGTATGATTATCCCATAAAAAATCATTTATTAGAATTTTTAATTTAAAGAATTTTATTAGAAATTATTATTTTTTTAGACGAATTTTCATTTTTTGAATTAGCATTTCACAAAATTTCTTTTTATACGAAATTTTTATTTAACAATTAGCTACCAAACTTTTATTTTCTAGGCATTTAATTTACATGACTTTTTATTTAAGAGAATTTTAATTTAACAGAATTTTCATTCAATCGAATTTTATGTGATTCAAATTTTTAAATGCCAAAAATTCTAATTCAGCGAATTTTAATTTGTACGAATTTTTAATTTATAGAATTTTTAAGACGCTGAATTTTCATTTATCCGAAATTACCAATTACAGAAAAAAATTTTGAGCGCAATTTTTAAATTGACGAATTAGAAATTATCAACGAAATTGTGATTGGTCAAATTTTTAAAAATTCGGACAAATTAAAAATTCAATGAATTGAAATTTCTGACGTTTAAAAATTCAAGTCACATAAAATTCGATAGAATGAGAATTCTGCTAAATTAATGTTCTTGTATATATAAAAAGTCTGAAAAATAATTATTCTAAAAATGGTTAAAAATTACTTTTCTTTTTTTCTCATGTAGATTAAATTTATAATCCAACTTTCTTTTCAAAAATTTTATTTCTATAAAACGTAATTAAAATTACAAAAAAAAATTATATAAAATTCTCAAATTTTTAATTGAATAAAAATCAATCATGAAAAATTTCCCAATCTTTAAGATTAAAGGTAACAAAAAATATTTTTTTTTCACTAAAACACTAGACAATTAATTATATATACGAAAATAAATTGAAACTACATAATATTTTAATAAGAATATTTAAAAATTATAATAAATAAAAAGATAAATAGAAAGATAATAGATAAAATATGAACAAATAAATAAATAAATATAAAGAAATTAATAAAGATTTTATAAAGGCAAAAAATTATTGTAAAGAATATTTAATTGTTAATTAATTACATGCTTAATTACTACCAAAAATTAGAAAGAATTCTGAAAATTGCAATGATTTTAAATAAAATGAATTCTAAGAGAATGATCTAAAAAGGTAAATATAATTATGAAATATTAATATATATTTTATGAAATTAATCAAATGAAAAATTTTCTATTTTATTATTCACCGAAATAACAAAACAAAAAAAAAACAACATAATATATACAAAAATAATCGTAACGACTTATTTCGTTTTTGATGAACTAGCCTTAGATTTTCTAGCCCTTATTTTCATAATCCAAAAATAAAACGAAGGGCAAAGTGTGCGAATTAATATCGCAAATTTTGGAGAAGGTGGAGATATTGCCACATCCTTGCTACCAATTAACATTGATTTCAGTACTTCCTCGGCTACATATTTTGCTGAAAATCCTTTTTCTGTTGCTTCATCCATTACTACAAAAAAAAAATTTTAATAGTAGGTAACGAAAATAAAAATGTTCTTTTATTTACATTTAAACCTCAAAAATATTCTTTTGGATGAACTTTTCTTCTTCCGAATTAGATTCTTCGTGAAAATTTCATATTTTTTTATAAACCAATTTTTTTTTCAAATATTTTGTAAAATTTTTTATTTCGACAAATTAGAAATACCCACCTCCATATTTTTTACCACTCTCGGTCAAAGCATTGAGAGAAAGTGCAGTTTGAATATGTCCTGGACTAATTACAGTAACTTGAATATTTTTATCGGCAATTTCTGATCGTAAACAATCACTCCAAGCTTGTAAAGCATGTTTTGAAGCTGCATAGGCCGATCTGTTATAAAAATATTTCACCAAATAGAATTTTTTAAAAATTGCATATTATAAACAATCAATAAATAGATTTAAATTAAATTAAAAAAAAAAATAACATATTTGTAAATTCTATTTTATTATTACCTGCCAGGTAGAGCTATTTTTCCTTGAATACTACTTATACAAATTATGTGACCTGATTTTTGTTGTACCATTGTTGGCAGTACGGCTTATAAAAAAAAATTAATTAATAAACAAAAATTAGAATTTTTAATTTAGAGAACGAAACAAAAGTTCACAACGTTTATGATAAACTGTTTTTAAAGAAATAATTTTTTAAAATGAAAAATTCTATAATTTTTCGCCTGAAAAATATTTCTTGTAGTTTTCATTAATCAACAAATTATAAAACAATATTTTTTAGGCCAAAAATTATAAAATTTCATTTTAAAAAATTATTTCTTTAAAAATCGTTTATCATAAACGTTGCGTACTTTAGCTTCGTTTTAGAGAAAAAATGTTAATGGTGATAAAAATAGAAACCTTTGGTTATTGCAACTTGTGCAAAATAATTTATAAGCATCACTTTAATGTAGACATCGACATTTGTATTTTCTACCTCGCCTCTGTATGAAATGCCAGCATTATTTATTAAAATATCAACTGTACCATGGATTTTTATAACTTTATCAACTTCCGAATTTAATGAATTTATTTCTGTTAAATCAAACGGAAGTATCACCGGTGGATGTGTTGGAACAGTCTGAAATAATTTTTTATTTAATTTAAAATATACGACTTTTTTTCAACTCATTTTACTTTTTTTTAATATTTTTTACAAATTTTTTTTTTTTAAACAAAATATGTTTTTTTAGTATATATATTCTTTAGATTCTATTATTATTAATTATTTTTATAATATTCTTTGAAAATTCAATTATTTAAAAGCATTTTTCAATGAAAAACATTTGAAATTCAATTTTTGTCAATAATTTCTAACAAGTTCTTCAGCGACAGAAATCACCAAAAATTTCAATTAAACATCAAACAAAGTTCAATTATTTTAAAAAATCTGAATTGTAAATCTTCAAAAATTCAATTATTTATAAAAAAAGGTTATTTAAAATTATTTGAAAAATTATTTTCAATTCTGTAAATTTTCAATTATTTATCAAATTTTTAACTAAAATTCATTTCTAAATTAATAATTTTCAATAATTTTAATGAAATTCTCTACACATTCAATTATCTTAAACTATTTTTTAATTAAAAATTTATATGAAATTCAATAACTGTTAAAAATTAAAAAAAAAAATTAGCAAATAAAATTACTGAAAAAATTTCAATTTAAAATCACTTCAAAATCGATTATTTTCAAAAATTTCAATTTATATCCTCTAAAATTTAATTATTATCTGAATTTTAAAAAAATCTTTGATTTTAAATTATTTTTAATAATTTTAACTATAACTCTTTCGAAATTCGATTATTTTAAAATAATTTTTATAATATTCTTCAAAAATTCAATTATCTGAAATATTGTTGAATTAAAAACTTTTGAAATTCAATTTTTTTCTGTAATTTCTAATGAATTCTTCAGCAACAGAAATTATCAAAAATTTCACTTCAACATCACTTTAATTCAAGTATTTTCCAAAATTGGAATTGTAAATCTTTGAAAATTCAATTACTTTTAAAATAATAATTTCATCTAAAATTAATTGATAAATTATTTTTAATTCAGTAAAAATTTAATTAGTTGTTGAAATTTTTATAAAATCTTTTGAAATTCAATTATTTCTAAACAATTCAACTGTACTTCTTTCCAAGATTTAATTATTTTTAATAATTTTAATATGTCTTTAAAAATTCTATTATTTAAATTAATTTAAAAAAAAAACTCTAAAATTTGAAATTGTGTCAGAAATTTATTAAAATTTCTATTAATCTATTAAAATTTTAAAATATTTATTAATTAATTAAATTTAATATTTTAAAAAATCGTCTTTTTTTTAATTTCATTCGACTAAAAAGAATTTTTTGACGAAGCTGAAGTACGCTTCAACAAATTGTAAAAAAAAATTTTTTTTTAGGCAAATAATTATAGAATTTTTCATTTTAGAAAATTATTTCTTTTAAAAATCGTTTATCATAAACGTTGCGTACTTCAGCTTCGTTATTTTTTGCGCCTTAAAGTCGATCCAAAGCTTTTACTGTAATGTAATTAATAATTATTTTAAGTTAATAATATTACTCCTGTAATTAATAATATTATTTTTATAATTATATTTTCAATTCAGTTTTAATATTATTTTAATTATTATTTTAATAAATTTTATGTATAAATTATTAATATTCTCGAGTTTCATTTATGAGATTAAAGTCCAAATCTCAGAATCCATTGATTCTGAATAATAAAATTTTTCCAATAGTAAATTCATTGTTATTATTAAATTTAAAACTCACATAGTGTAAATTCATTAATGTATCCTTTACTCGTTGCAATTCTTCTTTTCTTCTTGAAATTAAAATTAAACGACAACCACAACTGTAATAAACATGAGCTAATGCTTCTCCTAAACCAGAACTTGCTCCTGTTATCATTACTACCTAATAAAGTAAAAAAAAAAATTGTAATTTTGCAAAATAGTCTCGAATTTAAAATATAAATACACTTTTGTATATTTTAATTTATACGAATTCATAATTTATAAAACTATTATTTTAAAAATGGAACTGTATATATAGTAAAAACTAGAAAAGATCATTAAAAAACGTTTATGAGCCTAAATTATAAGTAACTATAGAAAATAAAGAGAAAAATACCTTGCCTCTGAGAGAAGATTTTCTTTTCTTAAACATCATAACGGTATATAAATAATACAAGAACCAAGGAAACATAACAGGTATTCCAAAAAGTGTAAATAACCATAGTGCAGATAGTTTCATTTTCTCCATTTTATTCACAAAATTATTAGCTGCAAGTCACGATATTAAAAAAAAAAATTTTTCATTAATTGTAACCTCAAAATTTTTGATTAATGTTATTGAAACAAAATACTGATTAAGTTCATTATTTACACTCTTTTAAAAAAAAACTGCTTTCTAACTAACATTATACTTTTATAGGAGTATTTTAAATAATTTAATAAATTAAATTTATTTCTTTGGAATTATTTTTATCTAAATAAATATATATTTGTACATTCTCCACCCTGTATAAAATTTTGATCGTTAAATGGGTAAATTTTGTAAAACTGTGGTAATCTTCGTAACCTAACGTAAGTAGTACGGTATGTCTACGTAAAATATTATCAGTATTTACACGCTACATTACTCAACTATCCAACCCTGACATGTATGGAGGTTAAAAGAAAATGTCAACAAACATCAAATAATTTCCTTTATTTATATATACATATTATAGTTATTTATAAAGGAATCAATTTCTACAACATAATTTATTAATTGTAAACGAAAAATGTTTATTATTATTATTGTTTAAAATAAATTTTTACATACAAATCTCACAATGGAAGATGTCAATGTTTTGTTCGTCAGGGGAAACAGTAAAGTAAGTTTATTTGAGTTTATTTTCTTTTTTAATTAGAAATTAATATTTAACAATTATTTTTCATTGAAAATTATTCTGTCAAGTGTTGTTAATTTTTAAGTGAGTTAATTTTTAATTCAATTTCAATTGTTTTCAAATTGAAAGTTACGAACATAACCTTGAAAATGAATTGATCTGCTATATTTATTTCAAGAAACAACATTTTTTTTATAAGTTTTACCATTAAAAGTAAACATTTAATAAATAATTAAATTAAATTATGACGAACTTAGTCATCGAAACGTTGCATTTTATGAACTGACAATAAAAAGAAATATAAAAATTAATTTATTTTTCCTTCTACTTTAATTTTTCTAAGTATTGGAATTTTATTTCCGAAGAGAATATTTTTTTTTTAAAGAAAAAAATTTAAATTTTGCAATTAAAAATTTTTTAATTTCGGAATTTGGAAAAATAAATGTGCCGTTTTTTTTTTATTTATTTCGGATTTTAGAGGATCGAAGTCCTTTGTATATATAGAATATTTAGTAAAAAATAAAAATTACTTAAAAATAGAAGAAAATAGTGATAGTATTGAAAAAAAAAAAAAAAATTTTGTTAGTCAATGAGTGATGAAGATCAAGAAGATGTATGGGATGATTCTGCATTAATAAAAGCATACGATAAGGCTATTAATTTAGCTAAAGAGGAAGTGGCAAAACAAATGGGAATTCAAGAGTTAACACCTGAAAAATCGAAAAAATCAACAACTCCAAAAGAAAATCGTCAATCTCGCAAAAATCAAAGAGTAAGTCAATTTTTGTTTTCAACAATAATGACAACGCTGAAGTACGCAACGTTTATGATAAACGATTTTTAAAAGAAATAATTTTTTAAAATGAAAAATTCTATAATTTTTTGCCTAAAAAAAATTTTTTTACAATTTGTTGATTAATGAAAACTACAATAAATATTTTTTAGGCGAAAAATTATAGAATTTTTCATTTTGAAAATTATTTCTTTAAAAATCGTTTATCATAAACGTCGCGTACTTTTGCTTCGTCAAAAAATTCTTTTTAGTCGAATTAAATATAAAAAAGACGATTTTTTTTAAGGGAATGGCTAAAGGTCCGGTTAGCCGGAACTATAGTAGAGGAAGCTAATGATCCGGCTATGTCAGTACTGTCAGCCGGAACCGTAGCAACTCTGAATAGGGGTCCGGCTACTGTCTTAATAAATAAAAAGATATTAACTTACAATTATTTATTTAATACAAATATAGGTATAATATTTAAAATATGTTAAATTATTAATTTCGTGTGAAATATTTTTAATTACACTTATATAAAAGTATATAATTTATAAATTTTAAATACGCGTACTAAAATAGTAACAAATAATAATATTAAATAAATATTTTAAATTATTATTTTTATATTTTTATTCAGATAATTGAAATGTAACTTTCTATTATTAAAAATTTTTTTGATACATATTCTATTTCAGGAAATTGATAGTGTAAGTAAAATGCTTTTGTGAGTTTGAAATTGAGCGGGCGTTAATCAATCAATTATGTCACATACGACTATCGATAATAGTCGACAATTTCAAATCAAAAAGTTTTAAAACAAATTTAGGTATGTTTGTGTGTTTTTCTATTTTCGACCGGCAAGGTGATAGACAGTGTATTTTTTGTGTTACAAAATATAATATAATTATATTTAAAATGTCTGGTGCAGAAACTGAGGAAATTGATAGTAAGTAATATTTAAAATGTTTATTTATCTATGTTTCATTACGATTATTTTATTAACGTATAATTTATGTTCCTTAAATTCTGAACGTTCAAATTAACTAAATAATTTTTTTAATCTAAAATTTTTTTGAAAATTATTATAGTAATGAAAAATATAAAAAGATATTAAACATATAATAAATGATTAATTTATTTTTAAATACAGAAAGCAATATTTTATAATAAAATTTGAAGTTAAAAAGTAGTAAATAAATTTTTACGTTATTTTTAACGGTCAGAACTTCAAGTATATTATAACATTCATCAAAACAATTGTGAAGGTGATTCTCCTGGTGAATTTTTAAATACAAACTATAATATAATATATACAAGATAAAAATTAACGCGTTTAAAATTTTTCTCCAAAATATTATTCAGTTTTAGTAAATAATTTAATTCTTAAATAATGATAAAAGTGTGATAAAATATTTTCCTAATTTACGTTCAGAAAAATCACCAATTTATTAAAAAAAATTTTTTTGATGAATTTTTTTATTTATAAAATAAAATGATTTTCTCCTTTTAGACACTGAAACTGAAATAAAGGATGAAGCAATTTTGAAAATTGGTGATTCTTTTTCATCATTTGATGAATTTAAAGAAAAATTGGATGAATTCCAAAAATTTACATGTACTTCCTTTTTTGTTCGTGACAGTATTACTGTCAATGGTTGTAAAAAGAAGGAAATAAAAAAGGAAATCAATCCGACTTTAAAATATTATAGAATAAAATACTCTTGTTTTAAGGGAGGGAAAAAATTTAAAACAAGAGGAAAAGGCGTGCGAGATTCTACGTAAGTTTTCAGAATTTTTTTTTCCAATTCGTACAGGTAATTGCTTTGCAAATAAACTCTTGTTTTTCAAACTATTATTTATTTTAATAATAATTGTTATTTTAATTATTTTAATTATTTAAAATATTATAATAATTATTTTAATTATTTTAATAAAAATAATTTACAGAACTTCGAAAGAATCCTGTCCAGCTTTTTTTAATTTGGTGGCGAATGAGGAAGGGAATTGTTTAATCTTATTTTAAGGTTAACTACACACATAATCATCCTGTGACAAAGGTAATTTTCAAATCATTTAAGAAATGCATTTTAAAAATTAAATTAAAATTTAAATAGAAATTAAATTAAAATTTACATTTAAATTTTTAAATTATTAAATAAATTATTAAATTAATATTTTGCACAAATTGTCCCTAAATTATAAAATAATGTCAAAGAATTCAATAATTATCTTTTTTCAATACATTTGAAAATTTAATTGTTTTTAAAAAATAATAGGCCTCAGAAAAATTGATTTTTTAAATAAAATATTTGAAAGTTTTTGTTTAATTTTTTGTTTAATATTTACCTAAAATTTTTAATAAAATAATTTTAATTCAAACAAATTTTTAAAACCAAAGAACTTAAATAACTTTTAAATTTAAAACTTCCAAAAAATTTTTCTTCACTAATTCTGAAAATGTTCTTAATAGAAATTTTTTTAAAATCGATGCGTGGGCTGTTATATAGAATTTTTATTGTTATACTTCAATAATTATATGATTTCATTAATGTTTCAGTTTTTACATTCTCATACCACATATGGGAGACGATTGGATCCAGTGGTGGACTTAGAATGTATAAATGATGTCGATGTTATGTTAAAATTCAAGGTTCCCACTCGCGAAATACAAAATAAAGTATTTAATGCCACTGGAAAAAAAATTTTGGCCAAAGATATTCAAAATAGAAAAAATCAAGTCTTGGATCAAGTATCTGAAGATAATTGGATCTTTTTAGATACGTTTGAACCTGTACCAGATGGTGTTATTCCAGACTGCAATGTTGATGAAAATTGTAACAAGATTAGTCTGGAAAATATTAGAATTCCACCAACTTTTAAGCCTAGAGGCCGACCAAAAGGAACAAAAAAAATAAATGCCATCGGATTACCAAAAAAAAAAAATATAAAGTCCAAGTCTTCTATTATGCATCAATGTTTTGCAAAAAAATCCGATATAAATAAATATTTTATAATTTTATCGTGCTTTGTTAGTCCAGAAATCGCAGATGCTGCTATAAATAAAAAATATATCATTGAAGAAAAAGATGTGGAGATAATACCAGACAATGTATCACATAAAATAATCCACGAAGATGTAAAGCTGGACAGAATATCTAAATTTTTTTCAGAAGATGCGTGGATCATAATTAAGCAAATTGAAAAACAAAAAAGAGAATCCAAAATTACGTGGACCTGTCTAATATGTAAAAAAAAATAAAAGATGAAGAACCCTCAGTAAATTGTGACTAATGTTTAGAGT
This sequence comes from Leptopilina boulardi, assembly GCF_019393585.1. Classification (NCBI taxonomy): domain Eukaryota; kingdom Metazoa; phylum Arthropoda; class Insecta; order Hymenoptera; family Figitidae; genus Leptopilina; species Leptopilina boulardi. Next base: position 1,379,298 of record NW_026137881.1, on the reverse strand, counting down.
GGTATCACACAAAATGTGTTAATTATAACTCTAAAAAAAATACTAAATTATGGAAATGTCTATATTGTTAATATGTATATGTATAAAGAAAAAAGTGTAATGATACTCTTACCAAAGATTTTAACTTTTTTAACGAAAGTTTAAATAAAAATGACAATTTTTTAAAGTATATTTAAACTCAAGACTATCGTTTGGAATGTTTATATGTTGTAAAGTAGTGTAATTTTACGATTCAAAAGTTTTAACTACTAAAGTTAAAATAAAGGCATTTGCAAAATTATCTGATTTTTTATTTAAAAAATTCATTTATTTTTTCCTGATAATATAATAAATATACTATTTATAAATAGTATTATAAAAATGTTAAGAAAATTTAAATAAGACTCTTTTAATTTCAAATTTCGCGCTATTAATTAACTGTTCATAAATTAATTAAAATAGTGATTAAAATTATTTCTTTTATGTACTTGTAATTTTATTAACATTTTATGGGACAATAGCCGGATTCCTACGGCTGACAGTATTAGCCGGAACTATAGTTTCACAAATTAAAGATCCAGCTAGCCGGATTTACGGCTGACAGTATTAGCCGGAACTATAGTTTCACAGATTAAAGATCCGGCTAGCCGGAACTTTAGCCATGTTAGAGCTCCGGCTAGCCGGATCTTTAGCCATTCCCTTTTTTTAATTATATTAAATTTAATTAATTAATAAATATTTTAAAATTTTAATAGATTAATAGAAATTTTAATAAATTTCTGACACAATTTCAAATTTTAGAGTTTTTTTTTTAAATTAATTTAAATAATAGAATTTTTAAAGACATATTAAAATTATTAAAAATAATTAAATCTTGGAAAGAAGTACAGTTGAATTGTTTAGAAATAATTGAATTTCAAAAGATTTTATAAAAATTTCAACAACTAATTAAATTTTTACTGAATTAAAAATAATTTATCAATTAATTTTAGATGAAATTATTATTTTAAAAGTAATTGAATTTTCAAAGATTTACAATTCCAATTTTGGAAAATACTTGAATTAAAGTGATGTTGAAGTGAAATTTTTGATAATTTCTGTTGCTGAAGAATTCATTAGAAATTACAGAAAAAAATTGAATTTCAAAAGTTTTTAATTCAACAATATTTCAGATAATTGAATTTTTGAAGAATATTATAAAAATTATTTAAAAATAATCGAATTTCGAAAGAGTTATAGTTAAAATTATTAAAAATAATTTAAAATCAAAGATTTTTTTAAAATTCAGATAATAATTAAATTTTAGAGGATTTTAAATTGAAATTTTTGAAAATAATCGATTTTGAAGTGATTTTAAATTGAAATTTTTTCAGTAATTTTATTTGCTAATTTTTTTTTTTAATTTTTAACAGTTATTGAATTTCATATAAATTTTTAATTAAAAAATAGTTTAAGATATAATTGAATGTGTAGAGAATTTCATTAAAATTATTGAAAATTATTAATTTAGAAATGAATTTTAGTTAAAAATTTGATAAATAATTGAAAATTTACAGAATTGAAAATAATTTTTCAAATAATTTTAAATAACCTTTTTTTTATAAATAATTGAATTTTTGAAGATTTACAATTCAGATTTTTTAAAATAATTGAACTTTGTTTTATGTTTAATTGAAATTTTTGGAGACTTCTGTCGCTGAAGAACTTGTTAGAAATTATTGACAATAATTGAATTTCAATTGTTTTTCATTGAAAAATGCTTTAAAATAATTGAATTTTCAAAGAATATTATAAAAATAATTAATAATAATAGAATCTAAAGAATATATACTAAAAAAAAAAAAATTAAAAATTCTATAATTTTTTGCCTAATAATATTTTTTTATATTTTGTTGATTAATAATGAAAACTACAAGAAATATTTTTTAGACGAAAAATTATAAAATTTTTCATTTTAAAAAATTATTTCTTTAATAGTCGTTTATCATAAACATTGCGTACTTTAACTTCGTCAATAATGAATAATTAATTTTTTTTGTACTTTTTCCTTTGTATAAAAATAGAATTTATTTTCTCAACTTTACAGAAAAAATTTTTAATAACTAAATATTTTTCCTTTATTTAGAAATGGTGTGTTGGTTGTCCATGTCGAGCTGTTTATTCCGAAGATGGAGAATTGTACGAAGCGATAATTACAAAAATGCATGAAAATTCTGCCACCTGCACTGTTCGATTCATAGGTAAAGAGGAATGAAAAAACTTCTTTAATATTATAAAGTTTAAGTTCATTAGTTTATTTATTTTTTTTATTTCAGGCTATAATAATACAGAAGAAATAGAATTCTCTCGACTGTTAGAATCAGAGGGACTTCAAAATCAAATTGCCCAGCAGAAAGCGTCAATGCAAGAAAATGACGATAATGAACAACAAAGTACTTCAACTGCTTCTGAAACATCAAAAAATTTTACAAATTTACGAAATTTAAATGGAATTCTCGGTGATAAAATGGACTGTGATTATACTGAAAATAAATCATCATCGTCATCAAAAAAATTTACTCCATACGATCGATTGACTGATTTTAATCTTCCCACGGCACCTCCTGCACCACCACTGCCACCTCATCTTATGAGCAGGTTAATTGAATTTTATTTTCCACAATTTTTTCATACATTTTTTCATAAATTAAAATTTTCGATTCTATTACTTTTTTAAATTATAAAAAATTGATTTTTAAATATTTTACAGGCTACCACAAAATGATGCAGACGCACTTTCTAGTATGTTAATGTCTTGGTATATTAGTGGTTTCCATACGGGTAAGATAATATTTTTACATATGAAATAATACATTATAAATATTGTACAATATTTATGAAATAATTATAAAATAAGAAAAATAATTATCTAAACTAAATAGATTATTATTATTAAATAAAATATTTTATTTAATAATCTTGAAGATATTTCTGTTTTTTTTTTGTTTGTTTTTTTTTTAGTTAATTTTTTACGTGAAACTCATATTTAAATTTGAAATTCCGAGACAAATTTAAAAAATTGTATTAAAGTGAAAAATAAGTTGTACGGATATCAAAAATGATTATTAGAAATTGTGAGATTTTTCTAAAAATAGGTCGCCTACGACCTTAGGCGAAATAAAAATGGATTGACCCTTATCAATGATTCAATTGACCCAAGCATCAATTTATAAAAATTTTTTTTATCTATTTAAAAATTGTTTATGCCAAATTTGAATAAATCCTAATTTAAACTAATACAAGAATTTATTGCTTAAAATTGTAATCGATCTAAATTTAAATTTCTTTTAATTCAAATCAACCATCAATTTAATTTATTTAAAAAAAAATAATTTTTTATTCAAATTTTAATTAATCTAAATTTCAATTCAATCGTTAAGTTATTATCAAAATTTTAATTTATTTAAATTAAAATGGTTTGATTTGATTTGATTTGATTGATTTTAATGTGTGAAATTGTAATGTAAAAATAATTTATTATTTTATTTGCAGGATATTATCATGGTTTGCAACAAGCAAAAAACTCACAAGAAAAGCGGAAAAAATAAAGTATTCTTTTTGTTTTCATAGAATTTTGTAATATGAAATAATGATTTTACTTATATAAAATAAATATTTTTAACGAAAAAAAAGAAAACTGCATTTTTTTCTCATTAGCTGTGACTAAATAATATTTAATAATTAATATTTAAATAATATTTTATTCAAAATCACTTTCATCTGTTTCTTCATTGTGATTACATCTTCTATTCCATTTTTTATATTTATCTTCATTTTTTATTGAAATTGGTTTTATAATTCTCATCGATTCTTTGAGATAATTTATATTATTTATAAAATTGTCGCACACTATTTTATTTTTAATGATATTATTACTTTCTAAATATTTCCAAATTGGTCGTAATTGTTTCATAAAAGCTTCTTTACATAATAATTTAATATCAGCGCATGAATAACCTTCCGTTTGATTTATTAAATTTGAAAATTCCCCTAATTTTTGTATATCTTTGGAGACGTAAGTTTTTAAAATTTCCTTTCGTGTTTCTTCATTGGGAAGACCAACGTGAATGTGTTTTTCTAATCTTCGCAATAGAGCAGCATCCAAAACCCTGCCGAAAATTTACAATTTTTTATTAGTAGAATCTATTAAAAATTGGAAAATGAAAAAAATAAATTTAATTATCAAATTTTTTTGATACCATGGTATATTTGTTGCTGCCAATAATAATATATTTGCATTTTCCATAGTTAATAAACCATCAAGTCTGGCAAGTAATTCTGCTCGAAATCTTCGACTTGGCTCGGATTTTGATGCTGAGGAATCATCATTGCAAATTGCCGTCCAATCAATTTCATCGATGAAAATAATTGACGGTGCATAGTGTTTCGCGAGATCCAAAAGTACCTGGTAATATTAATTTTTTTTCTTTTTTTTTTAAAAAAAAGCTAAACTTTTTTTTGTTATTTTTTAAGAAAAAATTTTTTCGCTTCTACCAAAATCGGACACAAGTTAAATTCTTATAAAAAAATATTCTTCACAATGAAGACAATGCTCAAAAAAATTTGGAGCAAAAAAAAATATATATATGAAAATATAATATACGGCTTTACTCGTATATTTTTCAATAAATAAATAAATAATATTCCTATTTAAATGCAAATTCGATTAAATAAATTAGAAAAATATAATTAAAAAAAATTCAATGTCGCGATAAAATAAAAATTGGTTTAAATATGATAAATTGGTTAAATGTAAATTCGATTTTAAATATGAATTTCTATCATATTCTAGAAAATATAATAGAATTTAGGAAATGTTCATGCGCTCCGTTAAATTTTATGAGAGAATCACTTACGCGTATATATTTTTCTGTTTCTCCTCTCCACTTGCTAACTATTGAACTTGATGTCACATTAAAGAAGGTCGCTTCGCATTCTGTAGCGACAGCCTTTGCAAGCATAGTTTTTCCTAAAAGATCATATTTTCTCAAATATAAATATTAATAATTTACTAATTAATTAATTTACTTACTATTTTTTTTTTATATTTTCCCACTACTTTTAATTTAATTAATAAATAAATTTATTTATTTATTTACCTAATTTATTTAATTTAATTTAATTTATCTAATTTTATTTTACCTGTTCCTGGTGGTCCGTAAAGTAAAATTCCCTTCCATGGAGTAACATTTCCACAAAATAGTGTAGGATACTTTAAGGGATAAATAGTAGCTTCTTTCAATTGTGTTTTACATTCATCTAAACCTTTAACGTCATTCCAGTGAACATTTAAATTTGTTAAGACAATTTCCTAAAATTATATCTATATTAATTTAAATTCATCATTTCCCGTGTGGAAAAAGCCACGATCTTGCCCTCAAGAGTTCGGGGCCCCCGGCGGGGGCCCATGAGGGCTGATCCATATGGCGAATCCATGAGGGGCACCGTAGGGGCCCCGCATGGATCGCCCTCATGATCGATTAGCAAAATTTTCTAAGTCCAAAAATCAAATATTTTTTTATCACCAAAAAATTAATGTTTATAATGATTCAGAACCACGAAAAACGCGTTTTTAATAAAAATATATTTACACTTTTTTGAAAATAACACTCACACTTATGGCAAAATAGATGAGGGCCACCGTAGGGGCCCGCATGGATCGCCCTCATGATCGATTAGCAAAATTTTCTAAGTCCAAAAATCAAATATTTTTTTATCAACAAAAAATGAATGTTTCCAATGATTTAAAACAACGAAAAACGCGTTTTTAATAAAAATATATTTACACTTTTTTGAAAATTCGCCTGAGATGATTCATGATAATAATCATAAAGCATATAATTAATTATATTTTATAAATTGCATTTGATTGGAAAATATAATTTAATATCTTAACTTTAACTAAATGATGTTAAGCACTTTTCTTTGTTAGGTATTTTTGAAGTTTAAATAGCATCAAGAAGTTAGCATTCGTTTTGAAGTAGCGTACGTAGCGTAGTTGGTAAAGCGTTAGACTCATAGTCCGTAGGTCGTAGGTTCGATTCCCCCCATGCGTTAGATTTATTTATTTCTCAGGTTTGCGTTTAATCATTAATTCTATGTATGAATTAATTGAAAAATGAAAATATCCGTTAATAGTATGCATAAATTAAATATTTTTTAATTTTTTAATTAATTAATTTATTATTACTTTTAATTATATCCGACAGTTAATTAATTAGAACGTTAATTAATAAATTGAATTTGAGTAAGAATTTAATTTAAAATTGAATAATTATTAAATAAATATGTTATTTATTCATAACTTAAGCTTATTTATTATTAATTAACTTTTATTATTAATATTATTGATTAAAAAACATTATGGCAAACTTGAGGGCAAGATGAGGGCAAACGTGAGGGCCCATAAGGGCGCCCGTAGGGGCACCCTCATGGATCGCCCATGCGGGCGCCCTCATCGATGAGCATGTCGTTTCCATGAGGGGCCCCTATGGATCATCCATATGCGGCCCTCATGGCATGAGGGCGATCCATAAGGGCCCCCGCTGGGGGCCCACATCACTTTTCCACACGGGTTGGAAAAATAAGGAAAAACAAATTACTTGAAAAAAAAATAATTATATGGTCACAATTTCTCAAACAGATTATTATCTAAAAATAAATTTAATTTTCGATTGTTAAATAGATTTTTCACTCCTACTGCGATTAAAATAAGTTTCTGAAAATATTAAACCAACAAATTTTTTTGTTAATTAAAGTTGCAATTAAAATTGAAATTTTTAGCTACCAAAAAATACAATTTTTTTTTAAGATCCAATTAACCAATTTAAAAAATACTTTCTGTCTCCTTATAATTATTATTTATTATTATTATTATTATTATTATTATTATTTATAATTATAATTATAATAATTAATTATTAAATTAATTATTATTTATAACAAATAGTAATAATTGTTATTATTTAAGTAAATAATTATTAAATAAATTTTTTTCTCAACTGTTTTATAATCAGAAATGTATAAAAAATATTTTCATAAAATGTAGAAATATAAAATCGATAAAATAAATAAATAATAAAATTTTTATACAAAATATAGAACAATTTTTAAATTTTAAATAGGACATGAAGAACACATTTTTTTTATTAACATTCTGTAAATAAATAATTTAAAAAACTATTTGAAATAGGTACAACATTTTTAAATTACAAAAATTATTACTACGTTCCAAAACGAGAAAAACATTTTTTTTTTTTTTTTTTTTTTTGATAATTTTGACAACTGAATCTTGAGAAAATTTTTTTTTGAAATTTAAAACAGCTAAAAATTTTAATTGTTAATAATTTTAATAAACAAAAATTTTTTTTCATCTAATATTTTCAAAAACATTATTTTTATCACAGTAGAAGTAGAAAAACATGAATTAACATTGAAAATTATTTACTTTTTGAAAATTTTGATCCGTTTGAGAAATTCTGACCCTATTGATAAAAATTTTCAAAAAAAAAATTTATACGAATTAATTTTTAAATTCCTGATAATTTTTTTCGTTAAAAAAATATACAGAATAAATACTTAAATTATAATTTAAGTAATAATAATCTTTATTAGAAAATTAGTATTAGTAATTTATTAGGAATTTATTAGTAATTTATTAGTAATAAATTAATAATAAATTATAAATCATATATAGAAAAAAATTACTTTAAAATATTGTAATTAGTATCATAATTAATTTTTTTTTTTCGAATACTTTAGAAATAATTTCTGCAATCTCGTTCCAATCGGATCCAATTGGATATAAATCTTTAATCGGCTTAAGAATCTTCTCCTTAACTTCTTCTCGATTAAAGTTTTTATTTTGTTGTCCCTGTTGATTTACATCCTGAGAAATTGCACTAATTGGCGTCACTGTTATTTCCAAATTAGTTTCATGATTTGAATAATTTGTTTCCTTGGATATTTTTACTTTTGTCACATCATTTTCGTCATCGACTTTTTTAATATTTTTATTTGTTTTATCCTTTTTGCCGCTTAGAGAATTTCATATTTTATTTTTTTTATTTAATATTGAGCAAACATTTTTAGAATATCTTTGAAATTATTATATATTGATGGATAAATGAAAAGACATATTATATATCGATAGAAAGGAAAAAAAAAATTTTAATTGACATTTTTTTTAAAGTGATAAACATTCTTTATGGAATATTGAAAATTTTATTTGGAGCTTTTTTTATAATAGTGTTTTTAAAAAAAAAAGTTATGAAATTTTTAAATAATTCTAAATTTTTTCTCGAAGCTGATATCGAATTTGAAAAATGGTTGAAAAATAATTCCAAATACAAATTTGTTATTTACTAGAATTTTCTTTTTCTTTTCTTTTCACTTTCTTTTCTCATATAAAATTTTCGAATTTTTAATGATTTGCTTTTAATTTTAAAATATTTTTTTTTTTTATTATTCGGAAGTATAAAATTTGAAATTTTTTTTATAAAACTTACGTATTTAATATTGATGCAAGATTTACTGGTGTTTCATTTTTTTTACAAACTTTTGGATATTTATTAAATTTGGCAAAATAATAATCATAATATTCCAATAAAATTGTTTCAAGATCTATATTGTCACAAACTTGAACATCACATGCCAATCGAGCTTCATTTATTAAAGTTTGTACAGAGTTTGAATACCTGAGAATAAATAAAATTATTTTAAATTCATTTGGAAAAAATGAAATTAAAAATTTTTTTTTTTCAATTCAAATTATTCCATTGAAAAGCGGTTTTAAAAAAATTTCTTTCGTAGAAAATTATTTACAAAGTAAAAATATTTTATTTTATGAAATAAAAATATTTTTACTTTGTAAATAATTTAGTAATTAATAACTATTACTATATAGTGAATAGAAATTATTAATATACCTTTGTTCTCGCAGAAAGTCAATCACGAGATAAAGTAAATTCCTTCGTCGCTCTTGTGCACGTTTCTCCTCCTGATTAAAAATTAATAAATTCCTTAGTCGACTCAAAGAACTTTTTTTTTTTCTGTGTTCACCTTTTGCCGCATTTTTAAAAATTCATAAATGCATTGTGTATTGAGAAAAAAAAAGAAAAGGACTGCCGACCTCAATGATTCATATAATAGTAGAATCAATAGCAAGAGCCGTAAAATTTATTTAAATTAGAAATATAAATTAATCGTAAAGTAAGAGAAAAGTATATAATAAATGATTGAATTTTTATATCTCGTGATTTTATTTCAAATTGTCCATTGTGTACTTTAAAATATTAAAATCGACTTTCTTTTTTTTTTTTTTTAAATTTTTTCCTCTATTGTCATAGACCAAATGTGATTATAAAATAATTCAATGGAAGAAAGGAAAAATTTATTTGCAAAAAAAAAAATTAAATTTTAAGAGAAAATGAATTTTCCCATTTAATATATAATTTTTTTTTCTATTATTATGTGTTTGTATTATTGGATTTCAGGATCTAGTGAAGTAATTATTAAAGTATTTTTTTCTTTTGCTCAAATTTAATTTCCCAAATTTAGTAAATTTCAAAAAAAAAAAAAAAAAAAAATTCGTTAAAAAACGATAATTAAAATTGAAGTTTTTATAAAATTCAATGAAAAATTTTCACTTTTTACCTTGTCACGTACGTGATGAGACAATTTATTTGTTAAAGTCAGTCCATCCGTCATTGTTGAAATTTTTGCTCTTAAAGTACAAACAAAAGCCACATGAATTATACTAATTTGTTAAAAATAAAAAATAAATAAATAAAAATAATTAAATTCTAAATATCAAATTCATGTTTTAGAAATAAAATTGTACACATTTCTATACTCGCATTTCTATTTAAAAGACAGTAATCGTAACTAAGGCGGTTGCTATAGAAATGACGCAGTGTTTTTTTCTCTTCACGTTAAATTTCTACGTCAAAAAAAAATATGCAACATTTAAAATTTATTTATCGTATGTATACAAGTGATCAATAAATTCAAAAAATATATTATTTTCTTCAACAAAATATAAAAAAATATATATATAAAAAATAGGCATATATGTAAAAAAAATGAAAATGTTTTTTTGAATTTTGTTAAAAAAAATTGTTTTTTTTTTGCTTAATTTATAGCATAAATATTTATAAGGGCAGATAAGAGTTGAGAAATAGATAAAAAAAAAAATTTGTGCAATATTTAAAATAGATAATTTTATAATAAACAGAATTTTATATAAAAAAGTAAATAGTAAATAAATAGAAACTAGAAAATTATTTATTTATTTATATACATTTATATACATATAATAGTATAATAATAAAATAATAAATGTTGACAATTAAAAATAAATGTATGTAAATAAATTAATAAATTTATTACGATTTTCTAAAATTAATTTAATAATCAAATTTTAATAAAATTAATTATTATTGTTATTATTTGTATTAGTAATATTATTTTTGCATTGTTATTATAAATTAATAATACTTAGAAAATTTTTGCTTTTTGAGAAAATCATATTGCAATTAGGCTGAATAAAAAATTTATTGATCTTACAGAATTTAATTAAAAATATTTTTCTTCACATTTTTCATTAAGTAATTGCATGCTGTTATTTTTTTTCTCATTTAGAAGAATGAAAAACTTATTACATTACAAATTAATTAGATAGTATAGAAATTTCATTTAGTTATATATTATTTTCCTACTGAGAAATATAGTAAATATAATTTCATTTTTTAATTAATTTAATATGTTTACAAAAAAAAAAAAATAAATAAATAACTAAACTTTTTCTATTATCCTAATTATAACAATTATATTTTTATTAAAATTAATGTTAAAAATATGATCTCATCTCAATTTAATTATTGAAATTATCACACAAAAAATTTCTATTAAAAATCAACTTAAAGTTCAACTATTTTCAAAAATATTAATTGTAAATCATTGAAAATTCAAATAAAAAAAAAAAAAAATTTTCTAAAATTATTTAATAAATTATTCTCAATTTTGTAAAATTTAATTATTATATCTGAAATTTAACAAAAAATCTTTTGAAATTTAATTATTTAAAAAAATTTTAACTGTAATTCTTCTAAGTTCAAATATTTTTAATATTTCTTTAAAAATTCAATTATTTAAAAAAAAGTTTCAAATAAAAATTCTAAAATTGAATTGTTGTCAGAAATTAAAAAAAAAAAACTACAAAAGTTTAAATTTGCAGAAAATTTATTTCAAATTTAAAATTTTCTGCAATTCAGTTAAGTATTTTATAAAAATTTAATTTAAAAATCTGTATAATTTAATGACCATTAAAACTGAAAATTATGCTAAAATTTTAAATTCAAATAAATTACTGAAATCATACTTAAAATAATTTTTAAGTATGAAATGTAAGAATTTTTTTTTTTTGAAATTTGTCCTGACTAATATTAAAATTTTGAAAATTTATCTTTTCGATTCTGAAATATTTCAAATAAATTTTCCTGATAATATTCTTATAGAATTAGGTAATCTTATTGAGGAATTAATATAATACATTTAATATCTAATAACATTAGTTATTTAAAATAATTTTTTTTTAACTAATTGTAGATTTATAATTTTAAAAAAACATTGATTTTTTTTGGAATTTAAGTCGGCTAAAACGACTTACATATTGAAATAGTAGTATTGATTCTCTGCAAATGAAAAGAATTGCAAGCTCAAAAAAAAAAAATGTTTAGCCAAATTCTAAAATTTTAAAATGGCTGACTCAATATGGCATCAAAATCATTGACGCAGAGAGGTTCGATTAATCAAATGCAAAATCGATAATCCAAATATGATAGAATTTAAATGTTTAAAAAATTTGATTAGATTTACTTAAAATTTGTTACTCGCGGAAGTTTTGTTCACAAAGTGACCGAAACGGAGTCCTTATGATTTCAATCGCGTGTTCGCTCCACGAAGTCGTGCCTCCCCCCACCCCTCCTAGATCTCTCAACCACTTATTTGACCTAGAAAACTATTTGTATTTTCATGTGTAAATTATAGAATAAATATAGCAAACTTTGATTGAGAAAGGATTTCATAATACTGGTGTAAAATTGAAGGTTAAATAATTTCTTAAAACGGATCACCTTAAAAATGTTCAAAAAAGACCTCCATGAAGTTGGCGTCGACGCTCAGCGCCAAAAAATTGTTTTTCACAGGACCAAAAAAATGTAAAATTATTTTTTAAAAATCATTTTGGTCCAAATAATGCTTTGAGAAATACTTTTCAAAGTATTATTTTGACCCAAAACCATTTTAAAAATGAGATTTGATATTTTTTGTCTCATGAAAAATAATTTTCGACGCTGAGCGTCGCGGCGCCAGCTTCATGGAGAGCAAAAAAGAAATTAACTTTTAATGCACCCAAAGAAAAAAATTTCTTTGATTTAAAGAAACCAGTTTCTTTGACTTATTTTCTTTGATTCAAAAAAAAAAACATTTTCTTTATTGAATGAAAAAAATTTGTGTATTAAATTGAAGAAATGCTAACATTGATATGTAGGGTCAAAGTAACATTTATATTTGAATTAAATAACAAATTTCTTTGAAACGAAGATATTTTTTTTTAATCAAAGATAATTTGTTTGAAACAAATATAAATTTTTTTTGAATTAAAGAAAAATTTGTCAAAGAAATTGATTTTTTTGAATCAAAGAAATCTTTTTTCACGGAATGTTAAATCATTTTTTTACGATATAATAAATTTTTGGTTTATTCAAATAAAAGTTAGATTAACTTTAATTACCGCAAATTAACCAAATTTGTTATTTTCAAAGACAAATTTAAAATCACCCCCCTCCCCACTGTCTTATAACTTCTACAATTTTTGACCTAGACAGCTGAAATTCGGTACACAGGTGCAGTTTCATAGATTACGGTATAAACATGTAGTGAACCTGTTTTGAATTTATTTTAATATCGTTATAAAGGAAGGAAAAGCTTTTTTGACACTCCCCCCTTCCCACCACCTTTTCTAAAAATTCAAAAATTGCCAATTTAAAAAAAAAACTCCGAAATTTAAGTAGTACAAAATAAATTAGCTACACAAAAAGGATTTGTTTGATTCAAAGAAATCAATTTCTTTGATAAAATTTTTTTTGATTCAAAAAAAATTTATTTGTTTCAAACAAATTATCTTCGTTCATCTTCGTTTTAAAGAAATGTTTTATTTCATTCAAATAAACGTTTCATTAAATCAAAGAAATCTTTTCTTTGGCTGCAGCTGCTAACGAATATGTTTTTAGAAAAAATTTGCTACAACATCAAACATTTTTGCCAGAGCTGCTAAATAATTGTGTAAAAAAAAACAAAAAATTGAGAAAGGGGACCTTATGGTAAAGAAATTTTAGGTTATGTTTAGTGATAGTTTTACCTTGATAAAAATAGTTTCTAATTAATTCGGTAAATTCAAAAATAGTTTTCATAGAAGCGTCACGATCAAAGTTTATTCCCAGATAGCACGTAAGCTTGTAGCAAACTTGCGGCAAGCTTGCCGTGCAATATTGCCAACCTTGCACAGGTAAACTTGCCGTAAGCTTACTGCAAGCTTCAAATGTCCCACCTGACTGAAATCTTGCATGGTAAGCTTACCGAAAGATTGCAGTGTAGGGTTACTGCAAGATTGCACAATAACATTATCACAAGATTGCTCAGTAAGTTTGCACGGTTATCTTGTAGCAAGGTTGGTGCAAGGATGCAAATAATCTTGCTTTAAACACAAAAATTTTTTTTGAATGTTTCGTCTAATTTATATAGTTCACGGTGCGCCAGAAGAAGGTTTAAATAAAAATGAATTGACACTTAAAAATTCTTTTTGATTATGGTTTTAAGATGAATAAAAAAAAATAATAGATGTTTTAGATTTGGGTTCATATAAATTTATTGACAATGAAGTTATTTTCTTGTTTCGTTTTTATATTTATGCATTAAGAGTGTCGAACGGTATCTGAAATTCTTTGGCACGAAGAGAGCTTTAATTATCGCTCTGAACGTGAAATAGTATTGATTTTAAAATACTTTTTTCTCGAACCACGAACACTTTTAACAAAATCAGCCAAAATCCTCATCTTATAAATTTCCTAAATCCAAAAGACTGTACGAATCCATAGAAAAACATGGTTGCAAAACAGAAAGTAGAAAAGTAATCTAATAACAGCTGCGACTTTGTGCGCTCTGCATGCTGCTGCCATCTGACGGCGGCAAGAGGTAATGAACCCCTCATTATATTACTTTTCGTTTTGCAATCGTGTTTTTGTATGGATTCGCAAAATCTTTCGGATTTAGGAAATTTATATAAGATAACGATCTCTAGCTGCTTTTGTAAAAAGTGTCCGTCTTTCGAGAAGAAAGTATTTTAAAATCAATGTTTATCATTTTCACGTTTAGTGCCGTTTTTATAGAGCGATAATTAAAGGTCTCTTCTTGCCAAAAAATTTCAGAGATCATTTGACTCTCTTAAATAAATTTTGTCACTCTTAAAATCGTTCTTTTAACATTGTAATTTAATTTTTTAAAATCGGACACAAACACTACAGCAATATAATTATTTATATGTAAAATTGAAAATAAGTAATTATTTTATCATTTATTACAGTATTTATTAGATTAAATAAATTCTTATTCCCCATAAAACACTGTTTTTATATAAAAACTCAATTTTATTTAAATCGGGCACGTAAACTGATTTTAAAAACTACTGAGAAATGTTTTTTATTCATCTACGAATCATAATCAAAAAGAATTTTTAAGTGCTAATTCATTTTTATTTAAACCACCTTCTGACGCACCGTGAGTTTTATTATATAAATTAGACGAAACATTAAAAACAAATTTTTTTTTTGGTTCAAAGCAAGGTTATTTGGCAACCTTGCACCAACCTTGCTACAAGCTTACGATGAAAGTTTACAGAACAATTTTGCGAAATTCTTATTATGCGATCTTGCAGTAACCTTACACTGCAATCTTTCTGCAAGTTTACTATGCAAGCTTTCGGTCAGGTAGAACATTTGAAGCTTTCAGTATGCTTGCGGCAAGTTTACCGTGCAAGGTTTGCAATATTGCGCGGCAACCTTGCCGTAAGGTTGCTACAAGCTTACGTGCCTTCTGGGTAGTGAATAAATATAAATGTTTTGTATTGAGAGTTGATTCTTTTTGTGTATTTTCACTTTAAAAATCACAAACATAACCTAAAATTGTTTTTATCACTAGGTCCCTTTTCTCGTACTAGGTCCCTTCTACGTACTTTTTTCAAATTAAAGTAAGTATTAAGAAATTGGATTCTCTAGCATAAAACAACTAAATTATAATTTAGGAAATTTCGTGGAAAAATGATATAAATTTTAATATAAATTAATAAAATAAAAAAATAATATTATTGATAAAATTAAAAAAAAAATTTATTATTATTATTATTATTATTATTATAGTAGCAAAATAGGACTATAGCGAATGCGGCGGTGCGCTTTTTTTTTTTTATTTCGGCCAAGGGGTGCGTTGCGCTTCGCCAGGGGGGTGGGGTGGTTTATGGAGGGTGTCAGGGGGTGGGAGTGTGCAGAAACACGTTCGATCGACCCGTGAAACGTTAGCCCGTTCTATCACTGCGACAGAGTCGACAGTCACACGGTAGACCTTCAAGGAATCAGATGTTTATTTCTGATGTTGTCCACATCACAAAAAAACACATTGCATTCCACACCACATTGCCGGTTTATTAAATAAAAAAAAAAAATAATTTTTTTTTTTTATTAATTAAAATTATTGAGAAATTGACAAAAAAAAATTATTATTTTCAAAATTAAAGTGATTCAATTTTATTGGAACAATATCGTTTCTTTAGTTTTCTTCTTTTTTCCTTTTTGGTCACCAAACATCTCGGTGACAATGCTGAAAAGAATCACGTGCAAAATTATGTGAGACAGACAGCGGGATGCTGTTTAAAGGTATTAAAATTTTTTTTTTATTTAATGAAAATTAATCTTTCTTTTTTTAACAATAAAATGTGTCACTTTTGTTTGTAAATAACAAATAATTGTAAATAATTTATTAGAATATAATAATAATTGTCAATGCGACAGAATATATTAATAATAATAATAATAATAATATAATTTTTAATTATCATTTAATTATATTTTTGTTGTAATTGAAACATTAAATGAATTATTTATGTATTCATTATGTAATATTCTATTGTTGAATTAGTAAAAATTTTCTTGAAACTTTATTTTTATAAAAAATATTTTTGAATTAAAGAAAACTTTTTAACTTAAAGGAATATAAGAACTTTTTTGAATTAAATATAAATTTTCTTTGATTCAAAGAGACTGGTTTCTGAATATATTTTCTTTAGGTTTCAATGTTTTTTTCGTCAAGGCCCAGATAGCATGTAAGCTTGCAGCTCAACCTTGCGGCAAGTTTGCCGCGCAATATTGCCAATCTTACACAGCAAAATTGCCGTAAGCTTCAAATGTACCCTTACACTGCAATCTTTCGGTAAGCTTACCATACAAGCTTTTGGGGCCAGGTGGGACATTTGAAGCTTGCGGCAAGTTTGCCGTGCAAGGTTAGCAATATTGTGCGGCAAACTTGCCTCAAGGTTGTAGCAAGCTTACGTACTATCTGGGGGAATTTTATGAAAAGTACTGGAAAAATATCAAATTGCTAAAAATGCTACACTGAGAGAAGTTAAACACAGATTTCGTACTAAACACACGTTCAGATAGTGTACCTAACCTTTCGAGCAACATCGGTTCTAAATTGTATCGCAGCTGCGCTTTTTGGTGGACAGATACTGTACTAAATCGTTTGTCCTACAAGTTAGGTCAGAATCAGTACTCAATTGGCGCTGCTGCTGTTCGATTTTAGTACTGCGTCTGCACATAATTGTGGTACAATATCTGTCCCTCAAAAAATGCAGATGTTGCGTTAAACTTCTCTCAGTGTACTAAAAATTATTATTGTCTTAATTTTTTATAATTCAAAATCTCTTGAACATTTTTTACATATGAAAAACAAGATATTATAAAAATAACCGGTTTTTTTTGGACATTTTTCTATCTTCTTCTTTTGGACCAAATTTGGTTCGACTGATAAAGGTTTTTTTTTTGCTAATTCTTCTAATATCTAACTTCTTCTTTCTCTTCTTCTTCCTAAGATGAACTCAAAATTAGTTAAATTCAGTCTCAATTTGAAGTGCAACAAAAATGAGTCAGTAAGATGGCACCACATTTTATGTAGTATCATTGGCTCATTATTGTTGTACTTCAAATTGAGTCTGTTTGAACTCATTTTGAGTTCAGATTTTTTTTTTTATATATAACTTTTGACTCTATTCAGATATTTTTTAAATTCCAAGGACAGATATTTACTAGAAACAGGAAATGTTGACTTAAGGTTACCTAGCTCACGCGTTTTGGCTACTTTATCCGCTGCATCATTATTCTTAATTCCATTGTGGACCCAGAGGAGGCTGACGGGGTTTATATTTCCAGTTATTTTGTTAAGACCCTTGTGTCAATTTCTAGAAAACTATTATGTAGTTACATATAGCGTTTCAATGCAAAGAAGCTGCATTGCTTGCTGAAAAAATAGCGATATTTCTAACTTGGTAAAGCTTTAGAACCTAAAGAGCGCTAAAAAGTAGCGCCATAATTTTGGATTGTAGAACAGAAGCGGTTGATCAGAAACTATTCCTAAATCACTAGGAAGTAATTCTCCTTTCTTCCCTGCTTCTAACTTTTCTGTAACCACCTAGCCCCAGGGTACCATTAATCGTCTTTGCTTTAATAGTATATGGTATGCCTCTCAAAAATAAGTCTCCAGCCTAGAAAACAAATACTTCATGGATTCACAATAACATCCATTTAGCTAATCCACATAGTAAAATGAAAATCTACTATTCTCAATAGTAAAAAGCCTTGTTAGTTCGTCTACTGCAAGGAACCAAAGAAGAGAATGATAGGACTTCTATATGAGGTCATTTAGAATTAACAGCAATTCCTCGGACCAAGCTTCTTTTTGCTGTTACGAGATTAATCTGCAACAAGTTTGGTTTGGAATGTTTAGATCAAGATTTTCTCTGTAAGAATCCTGGTATTCTTCCTCTCATACTATATTAGTAAGTTTCTTTCGCCAAACGAACCCTGTTTATTTTTAGTTATTCTTATAAGCTTTTATGTAAAAATTGTCGATCACCTTACCTTGAGTTTAACGATCTGTAATCATACCTGGAAAATCAATCTTTTTTTGAGTTCTTCCTGGTATTTAAGTTAGTTTTTCTACAATTACGGATTCACTTGGTTTTCTGAAGATACTACAGACTCCAGCTCGAAGATTATCTATATAAATATGATCAGAAAGCAAAGTTTCTTTAGATTACATTCCTAAAAGTCGTAAACGATTCCGTATTCGTAATCTACCTTCGTTTCCACTAGATATTATATTGGGTTCTGTCTTTGTACTGATCTATACCACATGTTGTGAGTTCAATATCACAACACAGTAAAAGAAAAAATCCTCTTTTCGCATAGTGAATTAGCTTCCAAAATTTTTCTGACGAATTGTCTTTATTATCAAATAAGAAGTTTGTCGATCCAATGATAGTCTTTTCAATTCCCTCCAAATCAGTTATTTCTGCTAACAGTTATCTAGAACGTAGATCCAACAATGGAATAATATTGATACCCCTTGTGAAGATTCTTACTATTAGTCTAACAGATTTAGGTATCCTGTAACAGATGAAGCCAATCTCTCCAAGCCCTCTAATAATACCTTATGCTAATTATACTTCTTGGATTAGCGAGATGCAAGTGTGAGTTCTAGATCTACCCGTCATCAATACTGAATAGGCGTCTTTACAATGATGCAAGTTAATTTTTATTAATTTGAACTTTCAAGCATCCACAATTGTCAATGTCCGCTCCCTTTGGGAGTCTTTCAGTTATCCTAGAACAAGGTTTTTCATACTACTTCTTTCTGTATAATAAAATTTTTAAGTCCGCCAAAGGAGAACGTTAAATCTGACCGGTACCAATTTTTACTTCATAAAACTAGGATTCAATATTTGATCCTAAAAGTAGCAAGCTCAATTTCCGGAACTCCAACCAAAGTGTTCACCTGATCATACAAGTAATGATAATAATAATTATTACTTGACTAATTATCAAATAAATATTTATTTGTATTGTAACGAAATTTTAGAAATTGTCGAGTAAATATATCATGAATTTTTCGGAGGTCGATAATTATGTTACCGACGAATCGAATGTTGATATAGTACTCGCACACGACACGCGCGCTGTATGTGCGGTCCCCACCTAAGTCTCGCGCATGCGTTCAACCGAACCGATCGTCTTTAAGAGTCGTGCACCCGACAAGAATCGTCACTCCTCGAAGTGGTCTTACCGCAGCAGGACTTTCCGAAGTGGTCTTACCTCAAAAGTAGTATCACTACAAACCTAAAAAGATTTTAAAGGTGGTTTTACCACATACGAAGAGATTTTACCTCATAAGCACTTTTACTGCATAAAGTGGTTTTACCACGCGTAATATATCAGCGAATCATGACAAATTTTTTGATTGATTGATTTTAAAAATAGCACCAAAATATTTCTGCTGATTGTTTGTTTGTCCATTTGCAATTTCGGATAAATGAAAATTCTATCAATTAGAAATTTTGTTAAATAATTTTTTGGTTAAGTTAAAAATTCTGTAGTATGAAAAATCTGTTATATATGGAAATTGTATCAAATAATAATTCGAACAAATGAAAATTCACCTAAAAGAAAATTCTATGCAATGAAATTCTATCCAATAAAAATTCTTTAAAATGCCTATTGTGTTAAATGAAAATTCGAGCAAATAAAAATTCTGTGAAGTAAATTTTCGGTTATATAAAAAAATAAATATATTGTGTAATATAGAAAATCGTTTTGATGAAAATTCAGCAAAATACTAATTCAAACAAATAAAAATTCGGCTCAAAAATAATTATGACAAATGAAATTCTTTAAAATGAAAATTCTAACTAATGATTTTTAGAACAAAATCATGCGTCCCATATTGTAAAAATTATTTTAAATTCTGTTTATTTTTTTTTTTGTTGAAAAATGTGTCTTAATTATAGTTTATGTTATTAAAGTCGAATGAAAGTTACACAATAGTAAAAAAAAGGTTTCTTTACTCTATATGATATAAAATAAGGAAGCATTTTGTTTTTTTAAATCATAAATCCCTTTATTTAATTAACGTGTTTTTTTAAAACTTGAAATAACAAAATTTGCAGTTATTCTATATTCAAATATCTACTCTCTAAATATGAATTAGTAAAAATGTTTACTAATTTGAATTAGTGACTCACTTTTTGCTTTAAAATTAGTTAAATTTTACTAATTGTTAGTAAAAGTTACTAATAATTAGTCAAATTTAAGCGTCAATTCATCAGAACATTACTTTTACATTTTTTCCCAAAATCAAATGTGCAAAATTATTTTTAAATAACTGCAATAAAATAAAATACCTTTACATTTGGAAAATAAATTAAAATTCCTAAAAAAAAAAATTTTTTATCTAAATGTTTGTTACAATGATTTGTGAAAAGTCAATAATAATTATTGAAAATCGTTTTACTCTTCTAATATATTAAATATATAAGTACGTGAAATTTAATTTAAGACTAAAATTTATTTTCTCTTATAATTCATTTATATTTTTTTCCCTTATCTGTTATTTACTGTGTTTCTCCTTATCGGAAAATCTGTATTTATTCATTGCCACTTATAAAGCTATATAGAAAGCTGCATAATACATTGATTTTTTTTCCTAAGGTAAAAACGCGAGATATAATGGTTTTCAAGAAAAAATTTTGTTTTCACATTCTCTTACTTTTATTGATTATAAAAAAATTTTACAAAATCAAATTTACATGAATTTTTATCATTTTAATATATAATTTAAATAAAAAATTTATCAAATTAATGACATATTTTAATTTAATTAACACTACTAACAGAATTTTCTTCTTAAAAAAAGAAAAATAATTAAATAACCGCAAAAATACGAAAAAAAACTTTTCTTTAAATGAGATTAAAGTCTTAATGAGATGAAATATTTGTGTAATTTTTTTTTCTCAAGAAGTTAGAATAAATGTTTGAAACTGTAACTCGACCTCGTTTGCTTTTATATCAACTATGTAGTAAATAAAACATTTGTGTATATTAAATAATAAGTATATAATATATAATTTTCTTGTTTAAATAAAATCGATAACTAATTAAAACAAAAACATAAAAAGATAAAAGATTATTTTGCATTTATTGCGATTAATTATTGATCAATTGCTTCATTTTTAATTAATTTACAATACCGCGCTTTAATTAATAAACACTCCAATTCAATAGCTTTAGTTGCGCTTTTTACTCACAATTTTATTATCAATTCATAATTTCATATACTCGAAAACGAGCTCGAAAACGATTGAAATAAAAATCAAATTAAAATGCATCAGAGTATAGCAAAAGTTAGTTTCAGATAGAAATTTTTTTGAAATCATAAAATTTGACTAAAACAATTGAGAAAAATATATGCAATAACATTTTTGCCAAAAAAAGTATGTAAATTATTATTGATTCAAAAGCATATGTGATATATAAAATTTGTGAAATATATTTGCATATGCTTTTGAATAAA
Source organism: Leptopilina boulardi (assembly GCF_019393585.1). NCBI lineage: Eukaryota > Metazoa > Arthropoda > Insecta > Hymenoptera > Figitidae > Leptopilina > Leptopilina boulardi. The sequence goes on along the minus strand of NW_026137881.1, from coordinate 1,357,548 downwards.
TAATTTTCATGTTTTTGTCAGAAATGTTGATTTAATAGCATTTTTTTTTATAAATAGCAAAAGTCAGCTTTAGGCCGACAAAGCCTTTTTCCTATAATCCCTACAACATTGATAATACAGCAGTAAAATTGAATTTTGGTCATAAAAATACTTTCTCTCAAATTTCTGCAATTTTAGTATCTGTAGAAAAAATCGGTTCTGGTAGTAAAAATTTTTCGGAAAATATTTATTTTTTATTACCGTAGTAAAAGTCTGTTTATGTCGATGTTTTAAATTCTTAAAAAAAAAAAAAAAACTAAAAATCAAGTCCACACAACAATTATGGATTGTCAATATAGAACCAGCAATTCTATTTGTTTTTAGGACAAAAAAAATTGTTAAAATGGGATTGTTATTAAAACTATTCGGATTGTTCGGTGAAAAAACAGAATTTTTTGATGAACAATAAAAATTGTTATGGAACAGTTAAAATAACAAAACTAAATTGTTGAAATCGACAATATAATTTGTTGTATTAACAAAGCTTTTATCCGTCTAATACAATTTGTTCAGTTTCTTCGCCTTCTAAAATAATCGATAGCAGATTTCCGTAGGTCATATTACCAGTTTCATTTGCATTAAAATCTGTGGAACATGCAGCTTCTGAATCAAATTCTTTGAACTGAAACTAAAAAATTATTTTGAGTTGAAATTTGTTGTTAAATAATATTTAATATACATTTTGTATTATTTAAGGTCAGGTTATGTTCAATAGTAACCGAGTATAACTTACCGATAAACAATGAAATTGTCTCTTCATCCATTTACTACACTTGCAATAGATTTCTCACTTTAACCGGATTTATTATTTCATAGCACTTTGTCATTTTTTTTTAAAACTAATAATAAAAGCAAAAGTGGCACATGTGCCAGAAGCAAACGACGTGACGATCTGCACACCAGTTTGCGAGAATTCAAGATGACCACGTGATATGGAACAATAAACCTGTCAGCTGAACAAATCCGGATTGTTCCATCAGCAATCGACAGAGAGTTTGCTTCTGCAATTGTACAGAATTGCAAACTGAACAAAACTGATAACAAAAAATTCATATTGTTGTTAAAACAACATACATTTGTATTGACAACAATCCGAATTATAATATTAACATTTCGAATTATAACACAGGCCAATACTGATTTTGGTGCGGCAAATGTCAGATCTGTTTTTGATATGTTTTTTCATGCCGAACACGAATCCGTAAACAAAAATTTCCTATCAGCTCTAGTTTTTGAGAAAAACGGGTTTTAATTGTTCAAAAATCGCGTTTTTGGCTAACTTTGAGTACCTCTAGCACTGAAATAAAAGGTCGTAGAACCTTCCACTTGGGCTTAAATTGAGGCTTAATGTTTCAACTATTATCCCCAAAAATGACCTATGTTGCACCATAATCTCAAAGTCATTTGTTATCATTTTGATTCGCAAATATTAATTTTGTAAAAGTTTGAGCGCGTTCCTCTAGCAAAGAAAAAAGGATCATAGAACCTTTTATTTGAACTTAAAATAAAGTTTGAACTTTAGACTACAAGCCCTAAAAATTATATTATTTACTAATAACCTCAAAATTGTTGGTAACCAGTATTTAACTACAGAACTTATTTGGTAATATTTGATTAACTCTAGTCAATAAAACCAAAGGTAAGTGAACCTTCTTGTTGAGCTTCAATTCAATTTATCCTTTGACTTTAGTTCATAAAAATAACATTGCTGCACCTTAACCTCAAGGACTAAATGTACGCGCTCAAACTTTTACAAAATTAATATTTCGGAATCAAAAATGGATAGCAAATGACTTTGAGGTTATGGTGCAAGATAGGTCATTTTTAAGGATTATAGTTAAAACATTAAGCTTTAAATTAAGCCCAAGTGGAAGGTTCTACGACCTTTTGTTTCATTGTTAGAGGTACTCAAAGTTAGCTAAAAACGCGATTTTTTAATATTTTAAACCCATTTTTCTCAAAAACTAGAGCTGATAGGAAATTTTCGTTTACGGATTCGTGTTCGGCATGAAAAAACTATCAGAAGCCGCACCAAAAAAGTTTGCTATATTTGTTGGCCTGTGTAATATCAACAAATCTACTGACAACAATCCAAAAAATTGTTTGCACAACAATCCCATTTTTCTTCGTTCAGTCCAACTGATGATTGAACTGTTAGAATTTTTTTTCAAAATTTTTGTATTTTATATATTAATAAATCTTTAAATTCTTTTTTGAAATAATGTAGTTTTGTCACTTTAATATTAAACTAAAATGTTTCATTAAAATAGTCCAACACTTTATTTTGGAACATTCATCATTTGCACATGGTGCGCGCATTGATAAATGAGGTAAATTTACAATCGAGTCAATTTGCCACAAGAATTTTGTCATATATGTTTTTTCTTTTTTGCGAATATATACATATAGAAAATGTAACACAGGGTTATTAAAATTGTGAGTGTTATTTATTGAAATATAATGACTTTTAGAAATTTGTTCCAGGAGATTTATTTGTATATTGATAGATGGTGTTGACTTATATATATGAAATCCATTTTGCTTGTTTTAATGTAGGGAACATATTCCTACCGCCAGTACGTGCGAGAAGATTGCTGGAAAAATAAAGTCTGGTGTGCCTTTTATATAGAATTCCTCTGGGGTGATATCGAAAATCCGACATAACAAAATCTCGGATATTGGATATAAAACGCGACCATGAGAACATTTCCAGATATTCCGAGAACCACAACAACTGGAACAATCTGTTTAACAACCATCCTTCTGCTTCTCACAAAAACAGGTAAAATTCAGTGTTATGTATATACTTATTTGCTACATTTGAATATTGATTTAATTTAAATATCCGATAACCTAAAGTTCGAATGCTTAGTTAATTGAATATTCAAATGGTTCGAATGTTCTTTTGATCGAATTTTTAAAAATTCTTTTACACCAAAGATTTCATTAAATCACTTATAGAAGTACTTAGAGAAACGCCGTAGAAATCAATGTCATTGTGGTACTCATTGGCTTCTCTTGTTAATCTAACCATAATAGAGTTTTCTCCACAATTAGTTCTTTGAAATGACTGCGCCTGAATAAAATCGGATTCCTGATAGGTTTAATAGGAGCTACAGAATTTAGAAAAGATAAATTTGTCGACAGTTTATGCCATTAATTATTTTAAACAAAAACACAGAAAATTAAAACGCATTAAAATATAATAAGCGTTGCAGCTTATTTTAATGCCTTTTAATTTTCTGTGAAGTATTAAATCAGAAAATAAAAAAATAAAATATCAAAAAAATTAGAATTTTTTCCGACGGCAATTTCCTGACAAATAATTTTGAAATAAAATCATATTCAGATGCAGCCGTATAGGATTTTGTTGATTTTTCTTAATCAATCCCAAAATGGTAAAGAATTGCGTGAAAATAGTGGGAGCAACGTGTTTGAGTTATAATTATATTTATTACAATTATAAGTTATAATTGAATTTAATGAAATTTACTTTTTCTTTTTAAAATTATAAACGGTATTATTAATTGCCCTGCTCTTTTGTCCTGAATGAATTTTTTTTGTTCCTTTTGAACCGATTAGATATCCTATATTATTGAAGCAAACTCTCCATATTACAAATTATAGCCAAAATTCTGTTATATCTAGAATTATCATAGAGGCAAATCAGTTTCATACAATTCTGGATTTTTATGGCATCTCTTTAAATATGTTTATTACTACAAGTTACGAGACTACGTATTACATTATTAGATTGTTATTATCTTCGCCTAGTTTTGTTCTACTCATATATTTGCCTTGCAAATTTAATGTTCCGGAATTAGGAAAAAATGATGAACATCTCATTACTAACCCTAAAGATCTTAAATCCCTAGAGATCACTTCTGATATGTGCTCATTAAAAGAAAAATCATTACAAGAAAGCAAAGCCAAATCACGTATTTGATTTTCCTGATTGATTTTCCTCATCACCAATTGTGTCACACCGCGCAATCAGACAGACGATCGAATTCCTCTTGCAAATCTGAACAGTCCTGGTAATCCTATATAACACTTAATATCATCAGCGTACATAAGGAAAAAAAAGTGGATGAAAACAGATTTTATATAATTAATTTATAAAACAAAAAAAAAGTGGTCCAAGATGCGATCCCTGAGGAACGCCTGAAATCGCAAAAAAAAGAAAATAATCTCGGTTTATCTTTAATTTTAAATATATTGGAATGGTTGTCTTCTTTGGTTAAAGAATTACTTTGCCCTGTAAATAGTTGTTTATTAAATAATAAATAACGAAACTTTGAATAATAAAATGTAAAATAATAAAACCAATTTGCCAAAGTCGTATGGATTAATAGTCAATCATATAAAATAAATATCGGTATTTAGTCTTTTTATTTCGTTATGTAAAATTTTCGCGAAGCATTGAGGATTGTCACTTATACGGAACGACGTTCTGGATATCGCAATGAGTTTTGGAAGTTTTAAAATCATCAAGGAAAGACCTTTCTGCTGTATATATTCGGATGTGAGTCCCAAAAGTTCAAGAGCACCAGGAAGACGAATTCGCTGTTTTGTTATACCGATCTGACAAATTACTTCTGTCAGCCATTTTCCTGTGGAATTTTAACCAATTCAACATCAGATAGTTCTGGGATCTACATTACCGACGGCTGCTTATCGGTTATCGATCAATTATATTAAATTGAATATTAATTAATCTGAATATCACCGAGAAGAGAGGCCGTTGATCAGCGACGCCTTTGCGAGCATGACTCGTTTGCCATTTAATCCTCATGCTCGTAGAGTGTAGTCAGTTGTTCTATTTTTTGTAAAATAATTAAAATGTAACGTGTAAAAGAAGAGTTGTCGTTGTCGTCAATTGGACGATGAGTCCCAATAAATTAATTATGGGTCGTTTCCTTCTCAGTCGATTTCTTTATTATAAAAATTGTAAATCCATCTATATATATATCCATATTAACATTTAGAACTTCTTATATCTGTTATTTTCATTCATATTGTACCTTTTATGAAGGATAACATTAAAAGTTATCATTTTTTAAAATTTTGATAGAGGAAACATTTGTTCAGAATGACATTAACTACAATATATCCGAGTATTAGCCAATTTGACCGAGAACCAATTTCTGTACACGGAAAAAAGAGGTTTGGTAAATATAAGTAAACTGAGTTCGGTTGACTGTAGAGCAGTTGTTGAAACCAAATGAATAGTTGTTTTAACCTAAGTGGTTCGGTTGTTAGAACTAAACTCGAATGGTTGTTTCAGTTCGGTTATAACAAACAAACACTTTCCAACAAAACGATTTATGTCATCCCCACTACCTTAAAAGTGGGACTTAGAAAATTTTTATGGTACTCCTTAACTTGAAATCGGACCGTCACCATCTGGAAGCAATTTAGACTTTATCCTTAGCACGCCGGGGATCGCCTGACCGGCTGATGTTCGATTTTTAAGACATTTTTTTTGCAAGGGTTTTATAAATCAATGCTTTTCTTCAAACATTGAAAAATTCGAAATGCGACGTTGCCAAATACTTTTTTTCAATGTTGTCAAATCTAAAAGTTTTCATTCTGCCTTTTAGGCATGAAAACGCTTCAGTTGCAAGGATTTACTCCTGGAGTAACGGTAAATTTTTTTAATTCGTTCGTCAATACAAAAAAGCTTGTATTTTTTGTGAATTGATTAATTAATTTAATTTTAATTAATTCATTTCTTTATTTTAAAGACTAATTGTTTAAAATATTAGTGAGAAGTGATAAAGTGGAAAAATTAATTACGTTCGACTTCTTAGTGAATACAAATATGTAGAAAATTCAGAGGTGAACAGTTTAGTTTTACTATGCCTGATTTTTTTCTAAATCATGTGTATGTGTTAGTGTAAAATGCATTACATTCAAATGTATTTAATGTAGAGAAGAAATGTGCGTTATTGGAGACTTGTGTGAATAGTGTATTGTTCCTTCTTTTAAAGTTATTAAAAAAAATTTGATAGTTGATTCTAATGTAGAAAAGTATGTCTAATTTGCAAAAAGTTGGGAAATCTCGGCTTTGACAAAAATTTTGAAGCCTATAAAATGCCAGTTATTATTAATAACATTCTTAAGAATAGTAAAAAATTTGTAAGTCTAAGATGTATATTGTAAGTAGCTACTTTTTTAAAAATGGAAAATAAAAATAATAGTATGGAAATGTAGTGTTTTTATTTTTAATTACACCACTCTCCTTCAAAGAAAACATCCTTATTTTTTATTGGTTTATAACTGAACAGTTTGATTGCTTTAATCGAAAAGTTTGATTCAAACAACCGAAGAGTTGGTTAAAATAAGGAAAAAGTTTAGTTGAAACAACAGAAATGTTGGTTGTTGTAACCAAAAAGTTCGGTTGAAATAACATGAAAGTTCGGTTGCAATAACTAAATTTTTATCATAATGTCAACCGAATAGATCGGTTGTTACAACCAACTTTTTTGTTATTTCAACTAAATTAAGGACAACCTAACTCGTTTGGTCATCACAACTACTGAGTTCGGTCAGGTCAATAAACGAAAAGTTCAGTTGGGAAAACCGAACTTTTAGTTAGCTATACCAAATCATTTTTTGAGTGATATATTTTGTCAGGGGTTCTTTGTAAAATTAATTAAATGAATTTTGTATTTTCGTCCTTCAGCCACAATTTAATCACTCGATATTTTGCCAAATAAAGTAAGTAATATAGATTAATAATCGGAATCAAATACTGAAGTGATTATTAATGAATAACGTAATTGTTGTAAATTTTGTGCAATGAATAGTGTTTTTCCTTATCTTCCCTCTGTCTATTATTGCTGTAAGGTAACAGGTTCTTGAGCTATAGTTATTGGTAAAAATATACTAATTTACTTTTTGGCTTAATTAACTGTTTTCTTTTGGTTATTTTTTTTGTAAAATAATCTGGTCTCGTGAATAAAATAATTGAAAGTGTAGATAACGATTGTTTTAATGAAATAATAAATTGCATCAATTAATATAATAATAATAAATTTTAAAAATCAATGAATTCTCTTAAAGTGATCCTAAAACTAGTTATATAAGTTACAAAATTTATGACTATCTAAGAATTGAATCTTTCATTTAGATGAAGCGATGATATCAAAATCTTTAGTGAAACTTTGCGTAGTACGTTATCTAATTTGTAGATCTTCTATAGACGGGATGTAGATATATGTATATAGGTCCGTTAAAAAGCAATTACGCGGCAGACAGAACGGCGCCAACTCTCTCGTTGTTGATGCTCACTCAAGTTGATTGTTGACACAAGGTGCACAATTGCTAATTATACAAGAGACTTAATCTGGTTACAGGTGAGCAAACACTTGTTCTCTGGTGTCCAAATTTTTTCAACAACAGATTATACTAGTCGAATACTTGTATCTCTTAGTATGAAAAACAACTTTCATAATTACTTTAATTATTTTTATAACACCATCCAGATATCAAAGATATCCTATGGACCTTTTTGGGGGTATCCGGAGACTTCTCCTAAAAATATCCTGATTTCTTAAAGGCCTTGGATACTTCTAAAACCTTATCGTATCCTAAAATATTCCTTACTTTGAGGATTTAAACTGTGCATTAAAAGCTAAAATAAAAAATTGTTTGGTTGAATAAAGTTAGAAAATTTAAAACAAATTTGCATCAATTTTTAATTGAATACAAAAGATGGTTTTTCTTTTTAAACCATGTGACTATTTATCACTGCTCTCACGACTTTCCCCTGCCGCATAATATTGAGTAAATATTGCATAATATGGAATCAATATTGCCTGCCGTATATTTTTTTTTCTACAAAGATGATTCTACAGCTTGTTGTACAGTTATTTTGTAGAATAAAAAATAATTTATAAAATTTGAAAATTTATTTTTCTATTTTAGAGGCCCTAGAAGAAAATTGTACAGACTTTCAAGGAGGAACGGTGAAACATGGATTATTGTACGTCCCAGGACCTGCAGTTTGCAGTCTGTGTGTCTGTTACCACTCAGAACCCATGTGGTGTCAAGCTATTTATTGCACGCCACCTTATGTAAGTTTTATCATTTTATTTAATAATAATAATACAGAAGATTTTATAATATATATATATATATGATAGATTTAAAATTTAAATAACTCTGCAAAATTATTATCATTATATCAGTATTAGAAATTTAAAAATTAGAAACAAAATTTACAAAAAAATTTTGAACTGCACTGTGCACAATTTATCTATAAAAAAGAACTGTTGTTCCAAAGTAAAATCGATTTTTTCTTTTTGACATTAAATTAGTGATTAAACGTAAAAACGAAATTCACAAGAAAATTTAAAGTACCTTTAACATTTGGATTGAAGTTATTGTTAATTTCCTTCCACTGTCTCAGTTTATCGAAAAATAATCTTCCCTTCTTATCTTCTGAAACAAAATATTCTCCATAAACTTTGATTATGAAAAAAAGGTATAAAATAAAATCCATAACTGTTTTTATGGTTATCTTTTCAAGATGGGCACGACAGCTTTTTTAAATTATAGATTTTACTAGGTGTGTGTTTGTGTGTGGGAAGAGGAAAAAAGTTACAAAACCTAAACATAAATACATAAACCACTCTTGAGTTTTATAATAATAAACTTTTGTGCTGTTCTTGCGAGTTCCGACAACTTTAAAAATGTCGCATTTAAAAAAAAACTTCGCATGATATAAAGTTTTTTTATTGGCTATAATTTAAGCATTTCCGACACTTGATATCCTCGATATTAAACGTAAACTAAAAATATATTTTGACAAGTGACATTTCTGATATTTGGACTAAACAGTCGTTACTTATAAAGTGTATAATAAAATTTTTTTATTTTCGGCGAGTACAATGCAACAAAAATAGAGATAAAGAAAGAAAAAATTCAAATATATATATATATAACAATGGTAGGTACATTCCCTGTTTAAAATTTCAGACTAATTTCAGATTATATACAGACAGATCAGTCAGGGTTAGTTCAAAATTTACATGAAATAAATCTACAATTAGCCCGGAACAATTTGATTTTAGTTAAATGAAAAAACAATCCAAATTATTATAGAATAATTCAGAATTTTTATAAAAACTATCTGCAACAATCTAGATTTAGTTATAGGTTCTGTTGCTTTTATTACAGTTCCCACTCATGCCGCCAGGTGCAGTTCTCTCACAGTTGAGATAAGTTTCAAGTTCTTTAAGAACTGTTCACTGTCGGCGTAAAAGACATGTTACCTTCTGATCAATAGTCACTACTTTTGTTAATATTTCGGAATATTGAATTAATTCAAAACAGTCCGCTTTAGAGTTGGGTTTCTATTACCCTAAATTAGTCCGGTTAATTCCAAAATTGGTATATTATTTATGTGACTAGTAAATCCGGAATTAACCCGGTTTAATCCGAAATGAGTCGGATAATACACAAATAATAAATGCAAAATTACTTCTTTGAATCCGAAATTAATCCGGCCTGTGTAATCAGTAAATCTAGAATCTGCATTCAATAGGTTACGTTTAATCTAACTGACTTCGGATTAGACCTGGATTAATTCCGGATTCACTAACTACACAAATTGATCAAATTTTTGATTTAGCCAGACTAATTCCGGTTGACAAAAAACCTGGCCATATCAATCAAACTGTTTCGGAATAATTCCAGATTAATCCAGAAACAGTCAGGGATTTTTACCAGGAAAGGCATTCGTATTGTCTGGGGTCTACCACTACTGTTCTACAATCCGAAATAATATTCACATTCTATGATTCCTTGTAATCTTGCGGACATAAAAATATCTATATTATTTCTGACAGCAAGGTAGATAGTTATGCTTTTTGAAACGTTATGTAACGTTGGTTTGAAGGATGCTATATACGGCACTTAACAGACTAGCTGTAAATAACCGTGTTACCCTTCTTTGGGTCCCAGGACACAGCTGAATTAAAGGTAACAACGTAGCTGATAAACTAGCCAAAATAGGAGCTAGGGAACAATTTATCGGATCTATTGGTATCTCTCTGACAAATGTCTAGTCCCGGAATTTAGGCGATGGAGAGATACAGAGCATCAGAAAGAGTGTCAGGCAACTACAGGTTATAGACAAGCCAAGGCGCACTCATTGGAAATAATATAGACCTAAATAGAGCAACGGAATTTCGCAGACTCAAAGAGGCGAAAACTGTAACAAGCCTTTTAACTGGTTACGGAGACTTACGCTATCATAGACAGCGGGAATTGCGTTAATCTGAAACATCGTTATCGTAAAAGAAATTAGATGGGGTCTGTTGTTTCTGGCCTATCGGCTTAACAACGGTATGACTCCTATGGACAATAAACCTCGTTCAACTTATCTCTTTCGCAAATTGATTCGTAACTCTTACTGTATATCGTCGTTCAAACATACGTTCAACATAGTCATCGTTCTACCTGACTCTCACTTTGTAAAATAAAGTAGTCGTTTTCCGATCGAATCCCTAAGAACTATGCAGATTTCTGTCCGAGTTATGCTGCAACTCACACGTCGACAATTTTGAAGAAATCTTATCACTTTTGAAACAGCTTCCTCTCCATTATCTCGCTCTAAGCGATGCGAGCTTTCTTTCTCCAACTGCCCCCACGAGTTAAACACCAGATGACCGGCCAACGACAAGTATTTTGCCAGAGCAAATACAAATCTTATCGGTACTCAAAAAATGGTTTGGTATAGCTAACTAAAAAGTTCGGTTTTCCCAACTGAACTTTTCGTTTATTGACCTGACCGAACTCACCAATTGTGATGACCAAACGAGTTAGGTTGTCCTTAATTTAGTTGAGATAACAAAAAAGTTGGTTGTAACAACCGATCTATTCGGTTGACATTACTATCATTAGAATTAGAATTAGAATCAACTATCAAATTTTTTTTTAATAACTTTAAAAGAAGGAACAATACACTCTTCACACAAGTCTCCAATAACGCACATTTCTTCTCTACATTAAATACTTTTGAATGTAATGCATTTTACACTAACACATATACATGATTTAGAAAAAAATCAGGCATAGTAAAACTAAACTGTTCACCTCTGAATTTTCTACATATTTGTATTCACTAAGAAGTCGAAAGTAATTAATTTTTTCACTTTATCACTTCTCACTAATATTTTAAACAATTAGTCTTTAAAATAAAGAAATGAATTAATTAAAATTAAATTAATTAATCAATTCACAAAAAATACAAGCTTTTTTGTATTGACGAACGAATTAAAAAAATTTACCGTTACTCCAGGAGTAAATCCTTGCAAACTGAAGCGTTTTCATACCTAAAAGGCAAAATGAAAACTTTTAGATTTGACAACATTGAAAAAAAGTATTTGGCAACGTCGCATTTCGAATTTTTCAATGTTTGAAGAAAAGCATTGATTTATGAAACCCTTGCAAAAAAAATGTCTTAAAAATCAAACATCGGCCGGTCAGGCGATCCCCGGCGTGCTAAGGATAAAGTCTAAATTGCTTCCAGATGGTGACGGTCCGATTTCAAGTTAAGGAGTACCATAAAAATTTTCTAAGTCCCACTTTTAAAGTAGTGGGGATGACATAAATCGTTTTGTTGGAAAGTGTTTGTTTGTTATAACCACTTAGGTTAAGACAACTATTCATTTGGTTTCAACAACTGCTCTACAGTCAACCGAACTCATTTTACTTATATTTACCAAACCTCTTTTTTCCGATAGGCACCCGATCCCCGTGGTACCTGTAGGCTCAGGTGCGAGTATCAGTCTGAGGATTCTATCCAATCCTCAATTATTTAATAGTATCTTGTAAACCTCTAGAATAGTTAAATAAATTAATTGTACTACATATCTTTGCTAAATAATTTTAGAGGGACTATTTCGTTCGTCTGTCCGTCCCTCCGTTATTCAAATGGTTTGGCAATAGTATAGGTATATTTCAGTTCAGATAAAGTGTCGAGTCATCAAATGCAAATTCCAATAAGTGTTAAAAAAGAAAATTCCTATTCGTCATAGTATTTTTTTCACCTCAATTTCTCGATTGTTCCAATTAGATTTTTCCAATAAGTTGCCGCGCGTCGCGTCATCGTTCGTGCAGATAAACTGTTAAAATTACTGGGTTTCCACTTCATGTGCAAATATAAAGAGAAAAAAATTATGTTTAATTTTCGTTAAAATGCTTGTTAGTCGAATTATAAAAAATAATTCATTTAAAGCCCACTTATAAAGTACTGACGGATGATATAATAAAACCTCGTTATAATACGATTTTGCAAATTACGTGATTGCGCGAGGTCGTAATTAAAAAGATATAATTCATATTTACAAATATACAATTTTCAACTAAAATCACCACTATGGCTATATGTATTAAAACGTGTATTTTATGTTTTTTGATTAAAACTGCAAAATTTTCTATTTAATTATTTTTTTTAATTTACGAGAAATGTCTGAACATTCTTTTTTTAAAAAATATTACAGAAAAAAAATTTATTTGGTTCAAATAATCGGTTACTTAATTAAAGTAACTTACTTGATAAGTAAGTATTTATTTGTATTAAATAATTATTATTTAAGTCTGCAATTACATGATATTTGTTTCGAATACAAAAATTATTGGTCCAAATACAGGTTATTTAATTAAAACAAAAATTATTTGGTTCAACTAAACATTTATTTGTTAATAGTCAAGTAACCGGTTATTAAGATTAAATAAATTTTTTTTCAATGTATATAAAAAAAACTGAACCTATTTAATATCAAAAAATTTTCCCTAAATTAAATATTTTAGATCTTTTTTATTCAAAGTTTTATATTTATTAAAAATATTGCAATAGTTTCATTTAATACTGAAAATATAAAAAAAAGCTTATAAAATTATTCTCCTAATTTATATACAAAAAAAGAAAATATGCTAATCTTGTTGTCTTAATTAGAACGATACTTTATTTAAGTTAAGGAAATAAAATTAGCTTTTCTTTTATTGTAGAAATTACGGGAAAAAATTATATATACTTCCGTGCATATTTAGAGGATTTTCTAGAGTTAAATTAAGAAAAAAAACAACAAATAAAATAAAAAGTCCTGAATGAGAAAAAAAGAAGAAGAAGAAGAAGGTTCAATAGCAGACTGCGCTCGCGGCTTATTTGTCCTTCTAGAAATACTCCTCTATAAATTTTGCATCTCATCTATGTGTATATTCTATTATTGTTGTTTGTAAGTTTACCGTAGAGAAATTCACTTACAAAATGAATATAACTATATGAAGTTTCCTTTAAAACTCTAACAATCAAAACTTTCTATTTTCCTTTAACTATTTCAAGATGTCACTTCCAGCTTAATTCTTGTTTATATATTGCTCATTGTAAAATATAATTTTGCCATTCGACATATGTGTTTGTGCGCGCGTAACTTTCGTCTTCAAAAAAGAGAATGGAAAATTACTTTCTTTGATATATTTAAATGCGTCTTAAAATTAAATTATATTATACATTAAAAACTTCAAAATTGTATTTTATTCATAATTATATATCAAAAGATGATAATAATAATAATTTTGCTCATGTTCTTTTGACCATTTTTTTAAAAATCAATTATATGTTTTATTTATAGTTATATATTATTTTATTTATTTAATGTCTAATTTATCATTCACAGTTTTGAAAGTTTTAGAGAACCTAATACAGCCCAAATAGCACGTAAGCTTGCAGCAACTTTGCGACAAGCTTGCCGCGCAATATTGCCAACCTTTCACGGCAAACTTGCCGCAAGCTTTAAATGACCCACCTGACCAAAAACTTGCATGGTAAGCTTACCGAAAGATTGCAGTGTAAGGTTGGCAATATTGCACAATAAGATTATCGCAAGATGACTCAGTAAGCTTGCACGGTAAGCTTGGTGCAAGATTGGTGCAAGATTGCCAAATAACCTTGCATTTAACCTAAAAAATATTTTTGTGTTTCATTTAATTCATATAATTTTATTATATAAATTTTATTACACAAATTTGACAAAACATTTTAAAAAAAAAATTTTTTAGGTTTAAAGCAAGGTTATTTGATAACCTTGCCCCACTCTTTAAATTTGAATCAGCGAACTCTCGCTGATTCTCAGCTATAAGTATACCACTTATTCCAATCAGCGTATATGCACTGATAAATTAGTGAAAATTCACTGATTTTTCAGCGTATATACGCTAATTGGTAACAGTGGTATACTTATCGCTGATTCAACTTAAGAGAGCAACCTTGCACCAAGCTTACCGTTCAAGCTTACTGAGCAATCTTGCGATAATCTTATTGTGCAATCTTCGAGTAATGTTGCACTGCAATTTTTTGATAAGCTTTGCGTGCAAACTTTCGGTCAGGTAGGACATTTGGAGCTTGCAGAAAGCTTGAGGCAAGTTTACCGTGCAAGGTTGGAAATATTGCGCGTCAAGCTTACCGCAAGGTTGCTGCAAGCTTACGTGCTATCTGGGTTCATTTTATAGGGTTAAAAACGAAATAAAAAGAAGATTTTTTTTTTAAATTCAAAAATATTTTTGATTTTCAAAAAAAAAAAACATTTATGCTATAGGATCACTTCAGAAATTTTGCCCCACATAAATATACATAAAATTTTGAAAGAATTTTCGGAAAAAATCAAGGTTATAGAATTACTAAAATAATCACTGAAGTTATATACTGTGTGGAGAACTTTTGTTATTGTTTCTCTGCCAATTGGAATAGAAATTATATCGTTGCGGCTGCAGCATTTTGCCAAAAGTTTCAATTTGTTGCAGAATATGTGAAAAGAATTTGAGTGATGTATATATATATATATATATAAGGACAATCTGTATTGTTCTATTTTATCATAATTTCACTGCGAGTGTTCCATAATTATTATTGCAATTCACATCAGTTTTCTTGATGAATTAATTATTATAATATATTTAAAAATATTTTTAAAAAAAAGTAAAAAATTTCTTAAAACAACAAAATCTAGATTTGTTAAATTATGTATTTTTTTCTCGTATAATAACATTTCTCACTATTTCAATTATTCTACATTGTATGTTTATATAGTACCTACCGTCAGAAAGTAAAACTTTAAATTGTCTATTTAAACACTCAAGTTTTGATGTAAAATAGAAGTTTAGTGTATACACAAAGTACGTCAACAATACGAGCAAAATTTACTGTAAAAGTTACTGATTCTCGCAATTGAACTTTAAAAATTTCAAAAACAACAAATTTAAAAATAAATATAAATAAACTTTTATAAAACTGACAAAATATTTTAAGAAAATCTTTCTTTGAATTTAGATGTTCCTTTAAATTATTTTAAACGAAAAAAATTTGTATTTTATTTTCCGAAAAGAATAATTTCATTTCAAAAAGGAAAATGAATTAAAATTTCTTTTTGACAACTAATTTTAAATATTTATATTGGGCGTGATATTTCCTTTCCAACTTTTTTACTGGAACATTTTTTTCTAAATTTTTATGAAAAATAAGAAAATACGTATTTTTTAATTTTTTTATTTGATAAAAATTGAGGAAGTTATGATTTTTTAAAATTTAACATCGTCAGGAGCCGAATACTTTTGAAATGCGTTTTTCTCTGTTCTTCTAACGAATAATATTAATATTATATATATAAAATTTGTTCGATTTTTTTTTCGGTATTTTTAATTTGTAGTAAAAAAATTAACGTAACTAAAACGGAAGCATCTTTTTTTATCCGTTAGTATAACAGAGAAAAACGTATTTCAAAAGTTTTCGGCTTCTGCGACGACGTTAAATTTAAAAAAATCATAACTTCCATAATTTTTATCAAATAAAAAAATAAAAAAATGCGTATATTCTTATTTTTCATAAAAATTTAGAAAAAAAATGTTCCAGTCAAAAAAAATTAAATTAAAATCTCACGTGAAATACCCCATATATTCAGTTTTACTAATTCATAATAAATGCTCTTTTCTGTCCTTTTTAATATATATATTCTCATATAAATTGCTCATTCAAATGGATTAAAAATTTGTCCATATTTGAAAAAATGTTATTTTCTATATATATATATATATATTGATATTTATATCCACGTCTTATTTTCAACAGAGAGCATTTTCCTTAAAAAAAATGAAATTACATTTTCAAACCATGATCCTTTAGCTGCATTCAAAATAGAAAAATATAGCTCCATAGAATTCACGATTTCCATTAGTTACAATTTGATTTTCTATATATGCATGAAAAATTTTCAATTGAAGATTCACCTACTGCATATGAAACAGAAAAGAACATTAAACGTACTTGTACTTTATCTTCCGTTCAAAACTATTTTCAATCGATCATATCCTCCGCAGTTTTCTTGTATCCGAAGAGGAAAATATAGTTATGAAAATATGGTTACGATTTCGCTTTTTCTGTATGAAAAATGTTCAATTCTTTCGGTTGCATACAATGTGAGTGCATCTTATATATTTTTTATCATCAAAATTCAAAAAAGTACACATTTGTTTTTAGAAACATTTTTTTTTTTTACTAAAATCTATATTTATTAAAAAAGGTACAATTTTTTTTATAATTAACATACTTTTCAGGTTAAGTAAATAACTCAATAATAATATAGCTATTTTAATCAGTAAACGTTTAGTGCCCTCTGAGGTGCGATTCTGTAACTTGACATCACCTTCACTTCATTTTCACACGATGTTCACTTCAATTTCACTCGATGTTAACTTCACTTTCATTTCACTTTACTTTCCTCGTCGTTCACTCAATTTTCACTTCACTTTCACTTCACTTTCTTTCAATTTTCAGTCGATTTTTACTTCACTTTCACTTTCACACGGTGTTCACTTCACCTTAATACACTTTTACTCCATTTTCACTCAATTTTCACTTTCCTTTCATTCTATTTTTACTCAATTTCACTTCACATTTACTCGAAAATCGAGCAAAAATAAAAGTGAAGTGAAAGTGAATTGAAAGTGTAGTGAAAGTAAATAGAAAGTGAAGTGAATATCAAGTGAAAGTGAAAGTAAAGAGAAAATGGAGTGAAAATCGAGTAAAAATGAAGTGAACATCGAGTGAAAGTGAAGTGAAGTGAACATCGTGTGAAAGTGAAGTGAAGATGGAGTGAAAGTGAAGTGAAGGTGACATGAAGGTGTTGTGAACATCGTGTGAAAGTATAGTGAAAATGAAGTGAAAGTAAAGTGAAATTAGTAGTGAAAGTGGAGTGAAAGTGAAGTGAAAGTGAATGTGATGTGAGGGTGAAGTCAAGTTACATAATTGCACTCCTATAATAAAACTATTAAACAATAATTACACCAAGCGTCAAGTTTCAACATATCAATATAAATATTTTATTAATTAAAAATTAGCTCTGAGTTTAATAGCCCCCGGGTGAATAAAATAGCCCCAATTGACTGTATAGTGATTATTAAATGAGTTCTGAAATAAATTTAAAAAAAACAAATAGATCTTATTTAACAACAAAATTGTAAGTTTTTCTTCATTAAATTTGTAAAAAAAATAAGATTAAAAAAAATTGCATTACAATATAATTATAGAAATTGAATTATATTTAATTATATCTGCGATGAACACGGAAATAAGTTCTTAACATAAGAAATTATCTAAAATTCTCGAAGAATTAGAACAGGATGCTAAATCGAGAAACAGCTTCCTAAAATAATTCGTTATATTCTTGGTATGGCCTACTATTTGAAATTGATTTTCAGATCAAACTCATTCGTCTTCTTTATTTGCTCTCTCTCTCTCTCTCTCTCTCTCTCTCTCTCTCCTTTTCTCATCAGAGCTTGCATATTAAATTCTAAAAGTTTCTATTTTCGAAACGTCCAATAATTTTTCCCTAAGTAATCAAATTTTCCAACAAATTATAAGAATGCCACATTTTTTTTTCTTTTCAAACTGTAAAATTAATAATATTACTAATTAAACTAATTAAATTTAATAAAATTGACGATTGATTATATGATGATCATTTTTAATTAAATAATAAATTATTAACTAAATCTTATAAAACGAAAATAAAGTTATATTCTTTCAGGAAATGTTGATTAATATTAATTGAATAAGCATTTTAAAATTTAATTATTATATTTTCGAAGAAAAAATTCTATTATTTCAAATTATGTTTAAACTTTAAATTAAAATTTATTTAAATATTATTATTTAATTTTTTTTATAAAAAATTTTGTTATTATATATTTTAAAGAAATTTTTAAAAATAGAACATTTTTTTAAATTTTGTTAATTAAATTTAAAAACAAACTTTTTTTCCAAAAATCATGAATTAACATTCTGTATTGAATTTATCTTTCTTTAATTAGAAAAAAAATTAACCAAAGTGATTAAATGGCAAAAAATTTTTTGAAAATTGATCAATTTTGCTTGAAAATTGTCACTGGGATGCTTTTGGGATCGCAGATTACGAATCTAGCATTAGATATTAAAATTATAAAATGGCGTATCAAATATGGCGGCCATTTATTTAAGTTCATCAGATTTGCTAGAAACTTGTTACTCGGTTTTTTTTTTTTTTTTTTTTTTAAGTTACTCTGTTCTTCTCTGAAAAAGTATTTTTTTGTAAAATAAACAAAATGAAGCAAGAAAACTGTGGTTTTGTTTCATTAAAAATTAATTCAGAACCGCCGCAAAAAAGTAACAATCAATTTTTCAAACGTCCGATATCCCTACTTTCCGTAGATTCATTTTTATACATTATTTTTAAGTGTAAAAAATACAAGAACTAAATAGCGACGCACCACGAGAAAAGGGACCTTATGATAAAAAAAATTTCTAGGATATTATGTTTCTGATTTTTAAATTGAAAATACACGAAAAAATCAACTCTCAATAAAAAATATTTATATGTTCAAGTCTTCATTACATTCAAAAAATTCAATAAAAACTATTTTTGATTTTATTTAATTAAATTTAGAAACTTTTTATCAATGAAAAACTATCACTGAACATAACCTTCATTTTTTCTTTACCGCAAGGTCCCTTTTCTCGTGGAGCGTCACAATTTTTCATTTTTTGAAATAAATACGTTTAAAAATAATAATAATAATAATATGGGACGCATGATTATATTCTAAAAATCATTAATTAGAATTTTCATTTTATGAAATTTCATTTATCATATAATTATTTTTAAGCCGAATTTTTATTTGTTCGAATTTTTATTTGTCAGAATTTTTATTTTCCCGAATTTTCATTTAACGGCTAGAATTTTATTGCATAAAATTTTCATTTGTTCGAATTATTATTTGATATAAATTCCATAAAACCGATTTTTCTGCAGAATTTTTACTTAAACCGAAAAATCATTTAACAAAATTTCTAATTGATAGAATTTTCATTTGTCCGAAATTGCAAATGACCGAACAAACAATCGATTTTGGCGCGATTTTTAAAATCAACCAATAACAATTTTATGGATAATTTTTGATTGGTTAATTTTAAAAATCACGCTGAAATCGACTGTTTGTTCGGTCATTTGCAACTTCCGACAAATGAAAATTCTATATCAATTAGAAATTCTGTTCTGTTCTATAGCGAATAAAAATTCTTTAAAATGCTTATTATGTTTAATGAAAATTCGAGAAAATAAAAATTCTGACAAATAAAAATTCGAACAAATAAAAATTGCGTGAATTGAATTTTCAGTTATATAAAAATTCTGTAATGTAGAAAATCGTTATGATGAAAATTCTGCAAAATACTAATTCGAACAAATAAAAATTCGGCTTAAAAATAATTATATATGACAAATGAAATTCGATAAAATGAAAATTCTAACTAATAATTTTTAGAACATAATCATGCTTTCCCAAAATTAAAGGATTGTTATTCCAAATTTGTAGTTTTCTGTTTTCTTTCTTTTTTTTTTCTTTTAAATCATCAATGATCGGGGATTGTGCCAACTTGGCAGTAAAACATATACATATATATATATATATATATATGTATAAAATTGGGTCACGATGGACACTCGATTTATGTATATACATATAGCTATAGGTCTAGTTTAGATATACCAAGAGCATATCACTGAGCCGGAAATGGCAATTAACCGCAGATTGATTTTGTCCCACAGAGATGTAAGAGGTTTCGAGTTGGGGAGAGATGCTGTGAATTTGAGTGCCTTGATGGAGTAGATGGAATAGATTGGACTGGTCCAGATTTGATCATTGCTGCTGGATCATCTAGACTTCAAGATCGAGGACTTTTGGGACTTTTTCTCATCATCTCTGTTTTAATGGCGCTTTAATAAAAATAATTTGCGTAATATGCCAAAAGTTAAGAGTATATATTACATTATATATATATATACCTCAATCTCAAATAGCACAAAAAAAGCTCATATTGGAGCAATAATTTTTTTTTCTCATTTTAGAAATATCGTTTAACAATTTTTTTTACAGTTACATATATTTATAAATTACAAATTGAGTAATTTAAATTTCATTTTTTTCTACAAAAATAATTTTTCAACAACTTTTTTTATTTTTAAATTTGATATTGTTTGATATAAAAACACAATAATTCAAATTTTTTATTTTGTGTTTATAAAATTCATAATTTTCAATTTCTTTTTTCATTTCTTTTGAATTTTTAAAATATTATTTCGAAAAAACTTTTTTTGGAAATTTTTTTTTTAATTTTTGTATTTTATACTTTTATATTAAATGGTGATATTAATTTATTTATATATTTTTGTAGTTTTAATTTATTTTCTAGTTTAATATTTTAAATTACAATTTGTAATTTTGTTAAACAAAATTTATTAATATAAATTTTTTGTTACAATAAACTAAAATTTATTTTAAATAAATAAATAATAATTTTTTTTCTTGATTTTTTTTTTTTGCAATTTTACTCAATTTTAATTTTATTAATTTTTAATTGATTGAGATCATCAATAGTAAATCATCAAAAGAAAATTAAAACATCCAAGAAACTTATTCTTCTTTTTTGAATTAAATATTTTAAAAAAATTTTCAAACGAAAAATTATTTACGAATTTAATAATCGAGAAACTAATTTTTTGCCTGACTCCTTGAATTTTTACTATATAGTTTTATTTTAATTAAAATTTTTATAAAATTTATAAATTTTAAAAAATTTTTCAAAAACTTTTGAAAAATCAAGGTACATTTATATTTTTTAAAATATTTATTTATTATATTTTATTATTACTATTATTTTATTTATTTATCTTTTTTTTTTTTTTTTTTTGAAAGAATATTGTTATCAATTGTAGATATTGTGAAAAATATTCATGATCTCTGTATAATCTTTCAACTTACTCGTAAAATATACTTCTATCCTAAAAAATTAGCTTTTTACAAAATAAAGCTTTTACCGTATTTTTGAACATTTAATATAATTATTCACTCTGGTATACAATTTATCTAGGCGTATTTAATTTAATAGAAACAAATTCAAGTTACCCAACTCTGATTTTGTAAACATTAAGACGAAAAAATGTTCATACAACATACGCTTAAATGCAAAAATGTCCATGAGAAAAAGGATGTACTCTTAATTTTAGAAAAAAAAAAGATTAGTGAAATTTATTATATAAGCAAATCTAGTTTAACAACAGAGAATAATTAACTTTTAGATAGAAATTTTGATGAAAGCTATAAAAAATCAGAAAATGATAAATTATTTTTATTATTTTTTTTTTTATTTAAATTAAAAATTATAATTTTTTTTTAAGGTAAAATAACTAATTTAATATATTTTTAAAAAAATTATTTATTAATAAATTATTTAAAATCGAGTAAATTAAAATTTAAAATAAAAATAATATTAAAAAATTAAAAAAAAAAATTTTTTAAATTAAAAAATTTCATTAAAATAAAAAAAAAATGCTATTGAAATATTTTTAACAATTATTAATTACAAGTAAAAACACGACTAAAGGACAATAAAACATTATTATTATGATAATGCGAATTTCATTTAAATAATTTTTTTTTTAAAAACATTTAATCAATTGATTATTGAAAAATAAAAATATATTATAAACTTCTGCATATTAATTAAATTAAATTAAATATATAATCAAAGGTGAAAAAAATTAATTAACAATTAAAAATAAAAATCGAAAAAAATAAAATTTTTAAACAATTTTAGATTCAATTTTTGCCTTAAATTTATAATATTACTTATCGTTGTATTTTTGTCGAGTTTTTACTTGTCAAACTATTATTTTATAAAGTTATTATTTAATAACGTTATAATATTTTATAAATATCGATGTAATATATTTTTAAATATTTTAATATATATTAGACACACATGATATTTAAATTTTTATTCTAAAATTTAATTTAAAAGAAAAAAAAATTACACGGCCTTGTTATTAAAATTTAGAAATTAAAAAGTTTATATTTTGAAAATTTACATTGTAAAAAAAATTTCGAAAAAAAATCTAGTTAATGAAATCAATATCCAATTTAATTTCTCCAAAGAAAAATTTTGTTTGGAAAAAAAAATGTTTTTAAAATATGTGATTGCGAAAAAAATAGATGAGCTGAAAATTTAGAAGAAAAGCATTGAAATTTTTTTGCTATATTTAAATTCTCATTCAATGGGACCCATTTTTAGTGCTTAAAAGTGATGGTGTGATAAAAAAAAAAAAAATACTGATATAGGTGCTGCGAAAGCTAAACATATATTAAATTAATTAAGTAACAAAAAAGCATTGTAATAAAATATAATTGGCTCGTCATGATAATGTAAAATATAAAATTAATATATATAACGATGCAAATATATTTATCTTTGTCGAGAATATAATAATAATTATTATTATTATAATAATATATCTTTCAATTGTTTCAATTTTATTCAAAGTATATTATATATAATATAAATCGCAAATATAAACTTGATATTTTCCATAAATTATATTACAGAGTTAGAAATTATGAGAACCAAATATTGTTATATAGAAATATAGAATTAATAATTCCATATCATATGTAAATTAGTGCCGAACATAAATTTTTTTTATTGTAAATTTTTCTTTCTTACAAAATATTTTCTAATAATAATAATAATAATAATAATAATAATAATAATAATAATAATAATAATAATAATATTAATTTTTTTTTTCTTTAAAAACAGATTTTATTAAAACTGCGTGTGATACATTATTATCGACATATTAAAAACGTTACTTTAAAAATTTTGTATTCAATGTTTTCTATATTTTACGAAATAATAAAAAAAAAGTGTGTGAAATTTTTATTATTTTTTTTTTTGTTTGAAATAAAATACTTTTTTTTATTTAGGAGAATAGAAAAACTGATTTATTGGAGTTTTTTAACTGTCTTCTAAATTATTCAAAATAAATTTTAAAAAAAGGGTAAATAAATTCAAAGAATAGAAAATATATTAAATGTATCACATGCTTTTAAAAGTAATATTACTTTTTTCTCAATCTCAAAAAAGGGTTTAAAATTTTAATTAATTTTTTTTTTTTTGAAATTAAAACAAAAAATAAATCTAATTGTATGTGAAACTTTGCTAACTTTTTCGAAGATCTTGAGCATCGATTTAAATTGCAAAGAAAGTGGTTTGTAATATTATATATATATATAAATACATATGTATATTGATAATTGCAGCGCTATATATAATATATATATATTTTATAATCGCAAAAAATCGTAATCGACCAAATTAATTGAGTTTCACTCGCCAAAAAAAAAGAATATTATATATATATATAAATATATTTATGAATAGTATAAATAATTTTGTGTTATTAAATTTGTAATATATTTCTGTGTTCTTCAACGTTAACACATATATATCATGAAAATTAGATAAAAAAAAAATCATTATTATCATCGAGGGGCCTTTTATGCATTAAAAAAAAGAAAGATCATTCAGTTGATTGTACATTAAAAAAAAAAAAATCTGTGTACAGAAACATTTAAAGAAAAAATATATATGTTATGATTGACATTGTCTTTTTAATTCTTTTTTTTTATTAACCTATCGCAGAGAAATATTTTGTAAAAAAATTTTTTAGTTTCTAATTTTTCTTTTATTATTTTTTTAAATTATTTTTTTGAAAATTTATTAGTATTTTAAAAATACAAAAATTTATTTACATATTTATATTGAATAAATTTTCCTTATTCACTAATTTATAATAACGAATATAAATATTGTTTTTATTAAAAAAATATGTGAAATTCTTTTTGTAGATTTTAAGAGAGTATTTCTGTTTAAAATTCGATAACCCTGAATTAATTTATTTAAAAATTTTTTTTTATGATTTTTTCCAAACAGTGTCATACAAGTCGGTGCGCCTTTGACGAGAAACTGGAATTTGTGATCTCACCTCTTCAATGACATTTAAATCTGTAAGTTTACAAATTGAAAATAAAATTCAATTAAAATTATTGGTGTTTTTAAATTTCTTATTTTGCATTCGTATATTTGTTAGAATTTTGTTCTACATAATTAAAATTTTGAAAATTTGCCTTAATTCGATTCTGGAATATTTAAAATAAATTTTCTTGACAATATTCTTATATGGAATTATTCTTATATTAAGAAATTAATAAAATGAATTCAATGTCTAAAAATATTAGTTATTTAAAATAAAATATTCATCAACTAATTAAATTTAAAAAAAAATAAATAAAAATTTTTTATTGTAATTAAAATAAAAAAAACCCGAGGCTTGTCTTTATTTTTTAACTCCCTTTTTTTAAATTAAATTATTGAGAAGGTATATTTATTTTTTTTTAATTTTTTAAAAATTAAAATGTTTTTTTTTTATGTTCTTACCTATGTCTTCAACTATCATGTCTTCTTTTTCCTCTAATTCTCGTAAAATAGTACCCCATGGATTAGTAAGTTGGGTATGTCCATAGGCAATGTATCCATCGCCTGTTCCTCTTGCTGGCGAAACACAAGCAACGTATAATTGATTATCATTTGCTCGTGAACGTTGCAGAAGTGTCCAATGTAGTACACCAGTTGTTAAATTAAAAGCTCCAGGATATATTAGCATTTGACAACCTGGGGAATTTTTTAAAAATATTACTCTGTTTACAATAATTATTAATATTTATATAAAATCAAAATGAACTTTTGAAGAATTTTACCATTTAAATATTATACAAAAAAAAAAAATTGTATTAAAAATTTCTATTATTTTCTTTTTTCTTTATTAAAAAAAGAATTTTCTTCAATTTTAACTCGAAATTTTTTGTATTAATATTAATTAATTATAATTTTGTACTATTTTTTTTTTTGGTTTAATAAAAACAAATTTTTTTGAATAATAAATTTTTTAAATAATAAAAATCAAAAAATAAAAGAAAATTAAATAAAAAGAGAAAAAAGTCTCAATGAAATTATGAAAAGTGAAATTTTCTAACAAATTTTAGATTTTTTTATTATGATAAAAAATGTTTAAATTATGGAAAAAAATCTATTTTTCTAAATTATTATCTGTAAATTTTTTTCTTTATATAAATACCTTGATTTCTATATACACGAGCTAATTCCTCAAATCTAAGGTCGTAACAAATACCAATTCCAATTTTACATCCTTTTGCCTCAAAAGTTGCTAAAGAATCACCAGGACTCAAGGTATCACTTTCTCGGAATGTTATTTTACCTTTGATATCAATATCGAATAAGTGGATCTAAAACATTATTTTATGGTTTTTAGAAAAATAATTAAATGTTTTTTTTTTAAATCATTTTTACGCCTTTTTGAAATTTGTAGAAAAAATTAATTTTAATTTTAATAATTTTCTATTAATTTTAATTACTTTAAAATCTACAATTTCAATTCAATGATATTTGTATTTTTATCTACAAATATAGTGAATTTTAGAAAGAAGAAGAAGAACATTTTAATTTAAAAAGCATATTTTAAATGTGTCGATATAATTAATTAGTTACATGCGCCTTTGTTTAAAATAAAAAATTTTCAGTACGAAAGTATTTTATTTTTTTTTTTATTTCTTTAACACACCTTTCTGTACTTTGCAATTAATTTTCCCTGTGGATTCCAAACAGTGGCAGTATTATACAATTTATCACCATCTCTTTCAGGAATTGTACCGCCAATAACATAAATTTCATTTCTTTTCGCAGCTTCTGATAATGCATTACATGTTTCGCCATTGGGAATTGTCTCCGCATATTTTGGAAAGTGTGCTAAATTATTTAAAAGAAAAAAAAGCAGACTATTATTTTTTTTTCTCTATTTAATTAAATATACGAGATATAAAAAAAAATAATAAACAGAAAAAAAAAGAAATGAAAATTATATTTAAATAAATAAAATTCTGTTTACTTTTTTTTTGTTGTAAATTATTACAAAAAATAAATTAAATAAATAAATAATAATTTATTTATTTAATAAATTTATTATATTATTATTTATTATTTTTTTATTTAATAAAAAAAAAAATTCCCATATGATGAGAATGTAAAACTATAATTTAATAATTTATAATATAATCAAGAACTTAATTTTAGAGTAAAACTTTTTTTTTTATAAGTAGATAATTTAATTTTATATACATGTTCCGTATGGAGAATTAAAACATTCTGGCAGAGTAACAATGTCAGCTCCCTTTTTTTTTGCTTCCTCGATAAATGAAATTGCTCTCCTTACATTTTCAGGTTTTTCATTTCCAACTGCAAGTTGAACCAATGCTAAGCGTAAATCTGTAAAAAGAACAATTATTATTATTAGTATTATTATTATTATTATTATTATTATTATTATTATTATTAATATTATTATTCAAATTAAATAATATTAAAGGCCAGTAAAATTTCAACCTATCGAAATTAATGTTCTTAAGAGGTGTCAAATTTTTTTTTCTCTGTTATTTTATTTAGGATCTAAAATTATTATATTATTATTAAAATTAAAAAAAAATAATTTTTGCCTATTTTGGAAATTTTATTTTTTGTAAAAATTAACAATTTTTAAAATCCATACGATTGATTGTTCAGAAAAATCATGAAAAAAGCGTATAAAAAATTCGGCGATGAAAAATAAGAGAAATTGTGAGAAAAATTCTTTAAATTTTCGATTTTTTTTAGTTTTATTTGAAAAAGTATTAACAAATTAATTGTTTTTTAATTTTTCATTATCAGGGTGTCTACTAAAAATCTGAATTAATATTCCAGGACTTTTCCAGGACTTTCCAGGACAAATTTCTTATTTTTCCAGGACATTAAATTGGACGACCATAAGGAATAAAAAAATTTTTTAGTTTAACTATTGTTTTCAGAAATTTAATTAAAAAAAACAATTTTAATAAATATTACAGAAACATTAATATACATTACATTACGTAACTTAAGTAAATTTTCATTTTATTTATTTAATTAATTTTTTTTTCAACTTAATTGACAAAATTATAAATATTTGAAAATTTAAAAGTAAAATATAAAAAATTCAAGGACAAAAATTAAAATTCCAGGACTTCCCCAGGACTAGTAGACACTTTGATTATAATTTTAAATACTCAATATTGTCAGAAAAAAAATTGACAATCCTAAGGAAAATTAATTTCAAAATAATTTAAAATAAAATATAAAAGAATGTCGAATATTCAAAGGTGATAACAATATTTTTATTTTTTCAACATTTTTAAATTGTTTTCCTTTTGTTTTTTTTTTTAGTCAAAATAGAAAGTAGAAGTAAGTATAAAATTTTTGAGTTATAACACCATTGAACTTGTCAGGAGATTGGACAAATTCAATTTTCGAATTTTCAATGAATTAATTTTTGAATCAAATCAGAAACTTTTTTTTTATTATTGAACATTATTATTAAAAATTCTATTCTATTATTCAAAATTCTATTTTAATATGAAATTTTAATTGAAATCTTTTAATAATTATTACAGATCTTGTATATTATCTGTTTATGTATACATATATATATTAGTCAAAATTCGTATTAATTTAAAATCAAATATCTGATGAGGGCTGAATTAATTACCGAAACATTTAGTAAAATTAATCTAAATGAATAAACGAAGACCTTGAAATGTTTATTATCAATAATATATTACTTAATTAATTATTCATGGCTCGAGTAATTAAAAGACTATTTTAAAATCGAAAAAATCATTTAAAATCACAAAAATCCGATTGAATTTTTTTTTTACTCTTTTTTTTAAATAAATGTCTGTTTTAGTAAAAAAAACAATAAATTTTTGTAATTTAGTAATTACAGACTCAATATTTTGGAGTAATTATAAAAATTGGAAATTTATGTTTTACATATAATGTCATGAATATAAAAACCAAAAGAAGAGTTTTTTTTTAAATAAACAAATTTTAGTTAATAATAAATTACGTACTTGACATTATTCGTTTTGTGATATTATTTTG
Organism: Leptopilina boulardi; assembly: GCF_019393585.1. NCBI lineage: Eukaryota > Metazoa > Arthropoda > Insecta > Hymenoptera > Figitidae > Leptopilina > Leptopilina boulardi. The sequence goes on along the minus strand of NW_026137881.1, from coordinate 1,329,047 downwards.
CAGCATATCACTGAGGTTATGTTAGTTTTTATATACTCGAACTCAGAGCAACGTTTGCCACGTTTTTATATACCATTCTGTAATCGCATGGTCTGTGGTCAGGAAACAAATCTCGTGACTTTCTTGTCTAAATATATAACAATGATAACGATTTTTTAATGCAAATAATTTAAACAGTTTTTAAGAGTTCAATATTTAACAAGCAATAAAATCTTTTATTATATTTAACATGTTTATAAATTTCTCTTTTTTTTAGTGAAAAACTAAATAAAAAATAAAGAATACAATTTTTTTATGATTCTTATTTTTTATTTAATTTTTCACAAAAAAATGATTCGGAGAAATTGATAATTTTATATTAAAAATAATTAATAACATCGAGTGATAAATTTTTCAAAATTTAAAAAAATGTTTAATATTTACAATTAATTCAATTTTACAAAATTTTAAAGAAACTTTTTTTCAACTACAATTTAAATTTATAATTTAAATTTTTATTTAAATTATAGTTTTCATTATAATTATAATTTTTCATAGTTAAAAGTATTTTCAAATTATTTTCATTTTTTTTTCCTACGAAAAATTTAAATAAAATAAATTTGGATATTTTATGAAAAAAAAAAAATTCATGTATAAAAAATAAGGTTTATTAAAAAAGAAAAATAAAACGCATAACAAAATTTTAAATTTACACCATTTTTGGAAAAATTACACTTTTCTTATGTCTTAATAAATTTAAAACTTGATAAGTATTCGAAAATTTTTCAAAAATTGTAAATTACAGGCACGTATTTTTCGAATTTACATAGAAAAAAAATTATTGCGTTTATTTTGTTCGGAAACACAAAAATATTTTGTGAAAATGAACTTGTAGATTCTTATAAAAAATAAGAAGATAGAAATAATTTATTAATATTATCAATTATCCAATTGTCAACGATATTAAATAAATTTCATTATGAAATTTTTCTTATTTTTAAAGAATATTGATTTAAATTTAATTTGTCAAAGAACTAAAATTCCAATTTTCTGTTTTATCAAAATTGATTTTCAAAAAAATTTAAGAACTTAATGCCAAAATAAATATATAGTACAATTATCGCCTTCTAGGTGAACGCGATCGAGATCTTCTATGTTTGTATTTATCAATTTTTGGTGAATCTCTATTTCTTTCTTTATGTTTTCTTTTATTTCTATTCGATTTTTCTGAAGAATTATCTCGCGATTTGTGTTTTTTTGTTTTCTTTGATTTCCTTCGTCTATGATCGGAATCACTGTCATCTGAATATTTTCTTCTTCGTGATCTTCTATCCGATTCTGAATCATCATTATCATCATTGTCATCACTTGAGTATCGTTTATGTTTCTTTGATTTCTTTCGATCACGTGATTTTTCATATTTTTCTCTTCCTCGTTTTCTATTGTCATCGCCACTACTTTCACTATTCATTCGATTCTCAGTGATAGAATTTTCATTTTTTTTCTCTTTATTTTTAAATTCCTCATATTTTTTTGAATCTAAAATCATTTTATTAAAATATTAAACGCTACGCCTGCGAGGTAATTAAAATTTCTTAAATATCTCAAGGGACCTTTAAATAGAAATGAAATTTTCTAACAAATGTCGACAAGATGTTTTTTTTTCAGAATTGCCATAAAATTTTTATTTTAATTTTCCCTGACTACCAGACAATATTTTTTGTTTTTCCCTGACATTTTCAAATCTTGTGGCAATTCCGTTTTTTTTTTTTTGTAATCGGACTGGTTAGATAATTTTCTCTACTTTTTCAATTAAATTCAATTTCATGATTGATTGATCTAATTAAAAGTCCCTGGATTGTGTATGATTATTAATCTGAAAATACTCACTTAGCACTTTTGAATATTTATCGAATTCATTTTTCGTAACTGGATGAACTAATGATTCGTTGATTGAAATAATATTTCCTCCCAGTGCCAATTTAATCATTAATCGTCCACCGTCATCGTCAAGTCCTTCGATTTGTCCATAGTTACCCGATTGTTTGCCAGTAATTATTTTAACGAAAGCCCCTTTAACTAGTTTCAAATTTCCTTCTTCAGCCAATTTTGATGCGGCTATTTGTTTTTGTATTTGCATTTTATCCGCTCCTAAACCCATTCCTCGTGGTCTTAATTCTGGAATTACTGCTGATACAATTCTGTAAAATAGAAATTATTTTATTTACAATTACAATTTTTTTTCTTTTTAAAATATTTCTAAGTGTAAAAAAAGACATACTTTTCATTTTTACCAATTCCCTTTCCTGGTTGCCATCCCATTCCTCGTAACATTGCTTCCCCAAATTTGTCAATTGGTATTTGTTCATAGTCCTCAAGTGTTGACTGTAAAATGTAAATATGTATTTATAATAATAACAATTTCATTCTAATTTATTAATTAATTACAATTATTCCTTTTTTTTAATATTTTCTATTTTTATATTTTTAAAAAATATATTTTTTTCTTTCTATAATTGAAAAAAAAGACTCACTTCTTGTTTTCCCACTAAAGAATCATCAGCGGGTAAAGGAACAGCGGAAATTTCTTTTGTTGTTTCTTGTTCTTGTTTTAGATCCTGTAGAATTTCGGCTGCTGCTTGTTCCTCTAAAGTTTTAACAGATTCATCATCGGGTTTTTCTTGTTTTACAATTACAATTTCCATTGGTTGAGAAATATTTGTTTCAAGTACAGCACTATTCTCATTAACATTGTCAATAATTTCTTGTTTAATATTCTCATTAATTGCATTTCCATTTGTAACTGTTTCAACTTTTGGCTCGTAAATATCGGCGTTAACTTTATTTAAAATTCGATCGTGCCATGTTTTTGATCCCAACATAGGAATTACAAGAGGTTCATCTTTTTTCTCCTCTCCACTATTGCAAAAAATAAAAATTTATTTAAAAACTATATTTTATAATTTTTATCATTTAATTATTAAAAAGAATATTTTAAATTTAATCGCTTTTTATTTAATCAAAAGTGAAACAAATTTTTAAAAGTTACATTATATTTTATATGTTAGAAAAAAAAAACTATTCCTATAGTAAAGAAAATGATTTAAAATGAAAATTTTTTAATTGCGTTATAGAATTTTAATTCTCTAGACCTTATATTTTATTTAGTCTATTATTTTGTTTTTTTTTTAAAAATTTTATTTTAATAAACGTTCTATTAAAGTAATTAGATTCCTAATAATATATAAAATTCTAATCTTTTCGAAATAAAAATTGCGACTACGTTATTTGCGTCAATATTATTATTATGTTCTTTTTTTTATTCAATTTAAAATTATTTTTTCTATTACTGCATAAATTTTGAATTGAATTCTTAGTTTTTATTTTTGTTTTTATTTTTTTAAAAATTTAATGAAATAAAATACCTATTTTCCTCGTTTTCTAATAAATACAAATGAAATCATCAGAGTATTTATAGGTTAGAACCCGATTGAGGTTATGTTTTGCCAAACATTAATTATATTATATGCATATAAATATTTTTAAATACTTACCCGACAACTTTAATTGATTTTTCATCCAAGCATTCAATGTAATCAACTTTTTTCTCTGGTTGAGGATTTTTATTTAAAACAGGCTTTTTTATTGACTTTGAAAAGCCAAATGAAATTTTCTTTTCTACGCCTTCTCCACTTGCCATTGTTGTGTTTTTCTTTAAAATTACAGTAAATTAAGAATTGACACTTTATTTATATATCATTTACAAAATAAAAAAAAACATTATTAAATTAGATAATATTTCAATATTATAAAGTCGTATTATAAACGTTTTTCAAACACTTGAGCAATGTAAACACCTACACAAACGAACTCACACATCTATGTTTGACAGCTCATGAACACTTAGTTCTTTAAATTCTCGCTAGAGTGCGCACTGAAAATTTGGCGCTAAATTAAAAATATGAATAGTAAACACAACATAGTTTTTTGTTCTATGCTTTAAGAGTGATGTTTGTTATTGTTTGTATTGTTTATGTAATTTATTAAAAATAGTGAATTATTAGAAAAGTGAGACAATAGAATGATTTATTGAAACATTGAAAGTTTCATGTAACGTTGGAGCAGACGAAAATTTCACAATAACGCACTTTTCTTGTAATAAAATAAATATGAATAAATATTGAGGTTATGTTATTGTTTTTGTATATTATTTAATAAACAATGGGCATATTAAGTTTGAAGAAGAAAGGTCCAAGACCGCATTCAAGAAAAAACATTTTTGTTAAGAAGTAAGTCACTGTCTTGTAAACAATTATAAAAATTGATATTCTCACTTTTTATTTATTTATTTACATATATACGGGTAATTATTATTTTATTTCCTTAAATTTAATAATTAATAACAATAAATTCCTATAGTCAGGCCTCGGATTAGACGTATTTTTCGATTTTTTTTTCTCGAAAATACCGTGGATATCCCAGTTACCGTCCACCTAAGACCTAGTTTCCGTCCAGTTTAATTTTCAAAATAACATTTATAAAAAAATTATTTTCTTTTATTTGTTTACTTTAACTAATAAGTCGATTGCGTGCCAAAAGGAATAAATTATTGTTAAAAAATAATTTAAATTACTATACGAGATATTTGTAAAATGGACGGAAACATGGACATGGACGGTAACTGGTACATCCACGGTACAACTTTTTTCTACTTATTTTAATAAGATGCGACTTTTATTCATTTTTTTTTACAAAATTTTTAAACAAAAATGTATTTTTTAGTAAAAAATGCAGATATTTATTATAATTAATTTAAAAAATTTTTAACTAAAATTCTTCTCTAAATTAATTATTTTCAATAATTGTAATGAAATTCTTCCCAAATTCAATTATCTTAAACTGTTTGTTAATTAAAAAATGTTCAGAAATGCAAATAGGGTCAGCTGGGGTAAATGGGGGCCAAATCGCTATTTTTCACAAATTACGTAAGTTTCTTCCTTTGAAAAGTAATATTTGCGGGTTTATTTTTTTTAAGTTGTTATTTAAGTTCCCAGGATTAATTTTATGCATCAGAAAAAAATTTAGATAAGCTTTAAAGCTTTAAACGCATGAAACTGACTGTACCCATTTACCCCAAAATTTAGAAAATTTCATAAAATTTGGGGTAAATGGGGACAGCATAGTTTCTAAGAAAACTTTAAGAAAAAAGTTTTCTTAAGTATATATTACTGTATTAAGGGATGAAAAAACTTGAAAAAAATTTCTAGAAGATATATAATAGTTGAACCAAATAAAAAAAAATTACAACAAATTTTAATTTAGAATCACTCGAAATTCTTATATTTTTAAAAATTTCAATTTTAAACCTTCTAAAATTTAATTATTTTCTAAACATTTTTGATCTTTTTCATATTTCAGTCCATATTTTCCATATTTTCAAAAACATGGATTGTGAAATCTTAAAAATTCAATTACGTTTAAAAAAGGTCCTTAAAAATTTTTTGATAAATAAAACATTATAATTAATAAAAAAAATATTAAGTTTAACCCCAAATTAATTAGAAAAACACACCTAGTATAATCCCCTCCCTACTGAAAATTCTCATGTAGGATCTTATATAAGATCACACATAAATTCAATTTTTCTTAGGCAGACTATTTTATTGCAATTTCTTGCACAAAATACACCTAAAAGTGTAGAAAAAAATTACCAGCCCGATCCGAGTAGAGGAAGACCAAAATTAAGACCAAAAACGCTACCCACGTCATAAAAAGTTTCCAAAAAAATTCAATTTTTCTTAGGCAGACTATTTTATTGCAATTTCTTGCACAAAGTACACCTAAAAGTGTAGGATATAATTGACACATCGATACAAGTTGTAGAAAGCTTTTATTCCCACTCTTATGTCAATTTTTTATTTATATTTTTGATTTAATTTTTGTTTTAGGGGTGTTTCCCCTACTTGTATCGGGGTTTCAATTTTTTCTACATTTTTATTTTTAGTTTTGTACGATAGTTTGCTATAAAATAGTGTGTTTAATGAAATTTTAATTTTTTTGAAAATTTTCAATTTGTTTTGTTTGTTTTAGAGATATTCCTATCGGCACAACTTACCTCTGGCACGTTCAGCCCCAGTTGCCCCTGTTTGGGGTTGAACTTAATTTTTTTTTGTAATTTTTTGTTGTGTTTATGCAGTATTTTGGTTTTTAAAATTTTGATGATCGTGATCTTTGTGAACTGCGCCGATCTTTTTTCTGTTTAATAAAATCTTTTGAATTGAAATTATTTTTCAAAATTTGTAACTGTAACTCGTCTAAAATTTAATTAACTGTATTAATAATTTCTTCTATAGGCGTAGAGAAAAGAAGAGAAAGAAAGAAGAAGAAGAGAAATTGAAAAAACAAAATTCATTTGTTATAAAAAATGAGGCATTAGATGAAGACTATTCGATATTTATGACAGCTATTAAATCTGAACAATGTTTAAATTTAAATAGTGATTCATTAATATTCGATTTTCCCGAATTTACGTTTGTTGATGTTAAACAAAAATCGGAAGAATATAAAAAAATTAATGACATTCATATTAAGGAGGAAATTGAAATTAAAACTGAATTGTCTGACACTGACAATTTTTACGATGAAATTATTGAAGAGACTATTGAAATTCCTGTAATAGTGGATTCAAAAAATTCTTCTTTCTTCGAATAATTATTCAGAATGGTGAATATTTATTGAAATAAAAATTATTGTAATAAACAAAGCTACTTATTATTTATTAATAAATTTATTACAATAAATAGTATATAATTATCATAATTATATTAATTATAATTTCCTTGGTTATAGAAAATGTATTGAGATATGAAGAAATTGATTAATCAGATGTCGAAGAAGCACGACGAAAAGAAAAAATACCGCTGCACGGTAATATCGGAAGATGTGATGCTTCGAATTGCAGAAAAGGGCTGAAGCGAGGGTCAGAGATTTTCTGTAATAATTTTTATTTTTATAAATTATGTTAAATTTGTACAGCGTTTTGTAAAAAAAAATAAATTATATTTTATACTAGTAATATATAATTCTATCATTCCTTTAATTAATAAATATTATAATTAATTATCTATTAAAAGTAGTTAATTAAGAAATAAATTTACAATTAAAAATTAATGTAATTAATTACCTGATAACTTATCAAAACTTGTTAATTAATAATTACTAATTAGTGGGCATATTACAGTATTTTTAAAAAAATATTTTTTACAAAGCTTTGCAAATCTTATTTAGAGGTAGGATTTGAAAAAATAATTTAAGAAAACAAAAATTATGTTTCGTTCTGCATGAGATGGAATGACAGAATTACAAATTCAATGTTCACATGACAATTTTTTTTATCGTAGAAAACAACGGTTCTTGTAATGTAGAAAGGTATAAGTGTGTTATAAACGAATCAAATACTCCTATGTAAATGTAATAGTTTGAATGACTAAAGCTTCAGTTGTCCCGAGTACTTTGAAGAGTGAAGATGGTTAGAAATTTGTTAATAATAAGGTAAATTGTTAATTTCATGTTATAATAATGTAAAACCCTATTTTTTTTAGCAAATTAAAATTTTTTCTACACAATTTGATTTTGAAATTACACAAATTAATTTTGAATTCTACAAAATAAATAAAAAAATTTCTTAAATCAAGTTTTTTGAAAATTAATTATTGCCTATCACTGATATAAAACTTTTCTACGAATTATTTTAATTATTTATTTAATAAAAATAATAAAAAAAATATATTAATAAAAAATAAGAATAAAAATAATAATTATGTATTAATATAATTTATATAATATAATATATATAGTAATTATTTAATTATTACGTTCTTTCAAATAATTATTTACATTTAATGTTTACTTTACAGTAAAGTTAGAAAATTTTTATTAACATTTTCAAAATATTTGTATTAGTTATTTAGTTATTAAATTAAAAATTAAATTAAATTTCAATTTATTATTAAATTTATCAAATAAAAGATTTACATTTTTCAAGTTGTAATGTATAATAATAATAAAAAAACAGAAAATTATTTAATCATCTCATTGTAAGACGAAAAAGTACAAAAATTCTTCAAACGAAAATAGAAAAAAAAATAAAATTTGTCGGTTTGAAAATAAATAAATAAAAAAATTTAGAATTTAAAAATTTATAAATTTAAGGGAAATTTAAAAGTGACGATTAAATTTGAAATTTCATTTTTTCCAAAAAAAAGAGATAATAATCTTTTACGAAAAATTTGTTAAAAATAAACTGATATTTAATTTTTATTATTTAAAGAAAAAAATTAATTTATTTTTTTTTTTTAAATAAAGCAGTTTTCAAAAAAAATGTATTTGTTAACTTAGAAAATTATCAAGAAGCAGTTTCTAACTGTAAAGACGTGGACATAACTGTGTGAGCGATCCAGATAACGACAGGACATCGAATCCTGCGAGGATTCGTTCCGCTATCGTGATAACCAGTCAGACTACAATCATGTCTTTCACATTGCATACAATGTGAGTAACCTCTTGATGACTATGTAATTCATGTATATGAACGATCATTGAACCATTTTCAAATATTTTTCAGGTGCACTGTATTTTTTCTTGCCCTCTTAAAAATGGAATAAAAAAAAAAAAAATTTCTATAAAAAAAATGTCATGTTAAAATTTACACAAAAAACTAATGCAATAGAAAATTTAATACTTTTAAGCAATTTGTTTATAATTTTAAGATATTTTCGTAATTTTTTTTTAACAAATTTTTTAAGATCTATAGTAAACTAGGACGAAAAAAAATTAATTGAAAAGAAAATTTAAAAAAATAGCTAAATATAGTAAAGAAAAATTATTTTCGTTTTTTTTCGGTGATTTGTAATATGAAATATGAATTAAGAAAAAAAAATTTTAGAATTGATTTATATTTGAGTTAATTTTTTGTGATACATGTAAATGACCAAACAAATAATAATTGCGGAAAGACCGGATTCAGGGTAGGGCGGAACTGAATATAATAGTACGGAAGCGACGGGGAAATTATATTTGTTATGGAGAATTGGAGTGCTGTCCACACGGGTCGGATATTCGTATGACCAGATGTCCAAAGCCGATGAGATCTAACACCGGAAGGAATACACCAGAATAATTATTCTTTTACGAATTTCTCTATATTCTATGTTGAATATAATATATAGTTTTCGATGAAAATTTTAACATGACATATTTCAATATCAAATAATTCTCCATTTTAACATATAGTGAAATTAATATTAAAATATTAATCATTTGAATCAATTTTTTTTTATCATATTTCCAAGTAACAAAACCCTTCAATTAATTTTATAATAATTGTTATTTCGTACGAATTTTTATTTTTTCGAAATTACAAATGACCGAATAAACAATCGATAGAAAGATTTCGACGTAATTTTCAAAAATTGAGCAATTAAAAATTATCAAGAAAATCATGATTGGTCAATTTTACAAAACAGCTTCGAAATCTTTCTGTCGATTGTTTGCTCGGTCATTTGTAATTTCGGACAAATGAAAATACGGCGTCTTAAAATTTCGGAAAAATATTAAATTCGATGAATTGGAATTTCTACCATTTAAATAAAATTGAATCACATAAAATTCAATTGAATGAGAATTATGTTAAATTAATTTTTTTTTTAAATAAAAAGTTATGTTAATTTAATAACTATAAAATAAAAATTCAACCGAACAAAAAATGGTAGCTAAAAATCTTCTATTATATTAAGTTAACAAATTTCCAAAAACGACACCGACCCCGTGACCTCGACACCGTCCTTGGAAAATCTATTTTCACTTATTTTTAAATAAATCAAAATCAACTTTGCCATATGCTTTTAGAAAATTTTACATACTTTTTTTTGTAACATGTTTTTTCAATTTTAACCCGAAAAAGGGTTATTTTGCATTTTCATCCCAAAAAAGGGTTATTTTGCAATTTTTTACGAATTTTTGGATATTACCTTTAAAATTCCTCTATTTTTAAAAATTTACATATAAACAATTTTTTTCAATTTTTTATGGTTTTTTAAAATTATTTATTGTTGTTTTTTAAATTTTTAGTTAGGAACCTATAATATTGTGCTTAATTTTGTAAAATTAAGATAAATTTTATACAATATTAATAAGATATTAATTTAAAATATAAATTATATATAATATACATAAACTACAATAAGTAAACAACAATAAGTACAACTATAACCGAGCGAGCGAGAAATACATCGCTAGTTTTGTATAAAAATAAAGTCTGTTAAATGCTAATTCGAATAATGAAAATTCATCTGAAATATAGTTATTTGTTATTTCTAATAAAATAGGAAATAATAGGAAAAGAAGAAATCCAATATGGCAGAAGAATTTTTTTTAAATTGATCGGATTTGCTTGAAAATCGTCACTTGGGGTTTTTTCTTTTGGGTCGCTGATTACGAATCTAATGTCAGTTTTTAAAAATTCAAAAAAACGGATCCAACATAGAAGAATTTTTTATTGAATCAACAGATTCAAAAGTAATAGTAAAACTGATAATAAAATTCATAAGAGAAATTATATTGTACTTATTCATTAGCAACATTATTTTCTTATTTTTTCGTCTTTCAATCCTGCAACTACCCCAATCGTCAGAATGTATAAAAATTTATCCTTCTGCAGCAATAATTTTTGTTTTTTTTTTAATATTTCTCTTTACATGCCGTTGATTTGAAGGGAATAATTATACTTGAAAAACTAAATAAATTAATAATAATCAATAACATATTAAATATTGTTACCTTCAATAAGATTACAACAATTTGTTCTATTAAATAATTTTTGTGACGGTCTTTGGTTGACAAAATTTGTCGAAAAATTTTTTTCAAGTCAGTTCTCAAATACTAACAAAGAAATATAGTTCAAAAATCCGTATAGTAATTCTTGACACAATCGTGTGTGGTAAATTGAAAATTAAAATTTTTTTTCATTCATTGTTCATTTTATAGATTGCACATGATTGTGCTATCAAGGTTAACGATGACCTTGACGTTGACGATTGAAGCAAGAGGATCCGGTGTTGGTAAAGCGTGGGATGTTTCACCATCGCTACAGCCTAATTCTCATCGACTTCCCTGGCCTCGTACGGAAACCTCTCCCTTGGAAATTCGCACAATCAGTGGAGTGGGACGATTACCTCAACAATTCAAGGACAATTTTCCAATTAAACAGGAAACAGAGGACACGGATTTAATGAATCGACCGCTAATGAAAGATGACGATGTTGATGAAATTAATTTTGAAAGACAAGAACGGAAGCTTTCTCCCTATCTTCGAAGAATGGACAATATAAAACTCGAAGAACTTCTTTCCGATGAGGATAAATTCGAATACAGTGTATTTACAGAAGCAGGTATGTTCTTTTTGTCGAAAATTATTTTTTTTTAAATAATATACGAAAAAAAAAAAATTTCAGTGCCTCGTGTTCGTCGTGATCTAGAACCAAAAATGGAACAAATATCAGCGTCAAAAAGTGTTCGTGAAGCACGTCTTAATTCACCAGAATCATGGTCAAAACAACCAATTGCCATTGAATTTCGTCATCGTACACCATTACATCAAGTATTGCCTGAAAATCAAGAGATTCCTATTTCAACAAGAAGAAGTCATATGCCACAAACCGATTTTATCACCAGTAATCGAAGATATTTTGCCGAAAGTCGAGAATCCCGTGAAATGCCAGTTGCAAGAACCTATGACGACTATGATGTACCAATTTATTCAAATCATGACAGAAACTATGATTCATATTCACATGGCTATTATTATCCAAATCGTTATAGAACCGAGAGAGACTATCGATATCGTGGAGAATCAATGCCACCACCACAACAACCACCGTCACCATACTACGATCAATATCCAATGAATAATTTTGAATCCTACGAGAGAAATAGAATTCCCACAAAACAAAAAAGAATTATTTATTATGCAACATTACCGGAAATTGTGAGAAAACCCGAAATTAACAACAATTATCCAAGACCCTATGATGGACCACCGAGAATTCCACCGGGTTTATCGGTTTCTCGAAATTCATTAGGTGGTCAAAAATATCATCGAGAACAAAGTATGCGACCTTTCTTTAGATATCCTTATGATAATTATGATTTTGATGGTTACAAGAGGCCAGCGTTTTATGATAGAAATGATCCATATCATAAGGATAGTGGACATCGAAATGATCATTATAATAAGGAAAATGGACATCGAACACCATCTGATCGAGATTTAGTGCCAACACATAAGGAAAATTTAAGAAGAGATGATGATTTGAATATTGGTCAAGAGAGAAAGACAAGGGACAATCAGGATCTACCATGGCCCGTTCAAATTGGAACTGAAGTTAATGTTAAGGAACACGAGAGGATACCGGGAAGAAAGATTTTTGGACAGTCACAAAATTTTGATAGGTATGAAAGTGCTCCACTGAAACAGGCTCCAAATGAACCTGATAAAATTGTAGAACATAGTTCTTAGAATAATTTTTGCCAAATTAGGGGAACATGGGACAGAATAGGAATAGTAACGTTCAATGAAATTTTTCCAATTTAAATTAGTACCAAATTTGCCTAAAATGATAAAATACACCCATTCTGATCTCCAAAAGAATCTTTGTAATGAAATAAATTTTGTTTAGTTACAGTTTAACATTTTCTAACCTATAATAGCTCAGTTTGTTTGTAAAAGAATACACTTCCGCAAGGTTAAATTACTTTTTACATTAAACTAAGATTTACAAGGTTTACTTCGTTTTTAAAATCAGCAAAACATTTGAATTAGGATTCAATCTGAACTGAATGTGTGAAATTTTTGTTGTGAGTTGTCAGAATCAGCTGCTTTGATCAAAATTACACCACCTTATTTTATTAACACTGTAGACTGTAGCAAGAAGACTAGAACCAGGAGGGGAAACTCCGTTGTAAAGATGCGGCGTGACAAACAAGCCACTAGAAGGCGTGGCTTATCGTTCGTGCATTGCTATTCAGACGAATTTCAGTGTTCTGCGCATACTTTCTTGACACTGATATTTGAAATGTAGCAGACGCTGTTTTTAAGTTTCTGTTTATGCGGTTATGGCAAATGGTTTACCCATAAATTTTTTGATGCGATTATATTTAATTAATTATATGTAACTAGCAAAATTAAACGCGCGCAAGCGCGCCAAATTGAGTGTTTAATTGTTTGTTATAAAGAAATTAAAGATTAATATTATCAATAATAATTTAATTTATTAGAATATTATTACATATTAAATGATAATAATGAAAATTATATGTTTACAAGCCTCGGATTATACGACTTTTTCTGACTTTTTTCAAAAATAAGACTTTTATCGACTTCTTTTAATAAAATGCGACATTTTTTTTAACATTTGAAAGAAATGTAAATAAAATACATTTTTCTAGTATAAAATGTAGATCTTCATCATATCTTCTTCAATTAAATTATTTAACAAATTTTAAACTAAAATGATTCTTCACTACATTAATTAATTTTAATAATTTTAATGAAATACATCACAAATTCAATTATATCAAAATTATTTTTCAATTAAAATTTTTATGAAATTTAACAATTGTTTATAATTTTTAAAAAAAAATATCACAATAAAATTTAATTATTTTTTAAAAATTTCAATTCAAAATAAACTAAAATTCAATTATTACCCAAAATTTTTATTCAAAATCAATTAAAAATCCAATAATTATACAAAATTTTCAATTTAAAATTTAATTATTTACCAAGTTTTCAATTTAAAATGAAATAAAATTCAATTATTTTCTAAAATTTCTATTCAAAATTAATTAACCAAATTTTCAATCAAAAATGAACTTAAATTAAATTATTATCCAAAATTTCAATTAAAATTTAATTATTTACCAAGTTTTCAATTTAAAATGAAATAAAGTTCAATTATTTTCTAAAATTTCTATTCAAAATTAATTATCCAAATTTTCAATCAAAAATGAACTTCAATTAAATTATTATCCAAAATTTCAATTAAAATTCAATTATTTCCCAAAAATTTTCAATTTAAAATCAAATATAATTTCATTATTCTCAAAAATTGGAATTCAAAATTAATTGAATTTTCAATAATTTGAATTTAAAAGCATCTAAAATTTAATTATTTCTAAAATTTTACATCGAAATTTTTTTTTTTTTGAAATTTCATAATTTCAATTATAACTCTAAGGAAATTCAATTATTTTTAACTATTTTAATAATATTCTTTGAAAATTCAACTATCTGAAACCATTTTTCAAATTATTGTATTTTGTCCGCATTTTCTAATAAATTTTTAGTGAAATCATCTAAAATTTTAATTACAAAACACTTAAAGTTTCAATTAATTTCAAAAATCTCAATTTTAAATATTTGAAAATTCAATTAAATTTAAAAAATGTTTTCCAAAAATTGTTTGATAAATTATTTTCAGTTCTGGAAAATTTAATAATTGTTTGAAAATTAACAATATCTTTGAAATTTAATTATTTCTAAAAATTTCAATTTTAACCCTTCGAAAAGGATTATTATTAAAAAAAAAAAAAATTTTATTTAAAAATCTGTAAAATATTTTTGTTAAAATAAAAAACAAATCCACTTTTTTTTGGAATATAAATCGACTAAAACGACTTTTTTGTGTCTTTAAGTTGATTCGAGGCCTGTGTTTTTATAATTATTATTTAATAGGTATTCGTTGGCACCTGGTACCTTAAAAATTAATTTTTAAAAATAAATGTTTTTCAAATTACTATCTTATACGAAATTTCCTGGCGCATCTTTTTTCTCATCATACATTTTTTGTACAATTTTTGAATCAATATACAACTTTAAAAAGAATTTCGTTGGTAAACGTTGTGTACTTCAGCTTCGTGAATTGAATTTTCGAATTTGGAATTTTAAAGAAACTTATTCCGAAATTTGGAAACACAATTATACAACTTTGGCAAAAATGAGAAAAAGAATTGTCAAAATTTGACACGTCATAAGATTACTATTCAAAAAAACACGTGAAATCAGAAAAGGCCAACTTCAAGTTAGGACAGAAGGACAGACCAAGCATTTTATTATTATATAATTTACCTAACCAAGCAGACGCAAACATTTGCAGCTGCTTGCTACGAAATTTCCCCTTCAAAACCTACATGGATAGTATGCGCAGAATTCGTAAATTCGTTCTATTAGCAGTGCACGAACTTAAACGACACGCCCACCGTGTGCACGCTTACCATGCCACTACTCACTGCGGTAAAGCGTGGAAGTTTCACCTCCTGGTTCTAGTCTTCTTGGACTGTAGCTATTTTATTCGCTGCAGACACGGAAACACGGTGGCGCCTCTAGTGGCAAAGTGGCGCATTTTTCGTTGGATACTTGTCAAATGTTTACATTAGAAAAAAGTGACATTTAATTGTTTCTGACGATTAAATCTATTTGTGATATACTACGGCGACCAAATTTATAAACTATTAAGATGTACATGAAACATAAGTAACTTTTCGATTTGAGTCAAGCTGGAAAAAATATTTTAGGTTGCATTTTTTATGGAGGGTGGTGAAAATGGCTATTAACATAAACAAAAAAAATTATTAAAAATTAATTTCAAGTAATTTTGAAAGATCAAGTTATATGCACTTTTTGGAAAAAATTATTTTCAATTAAAATCTTTTATTAGATAATTATTTCTTTACAAATTTGAACTTTTTTCTGAACTGAAAAAATTGCAGTGTTTATCAAACTTTAGAACCAAAAGTTTTTGTTATTTAGTGAAACAATTCTCTTCAATCGTAATTTTTTTTAAAGTGTTAAAAATATGTTGTAAAAAAATTAATTATGAAGTAAAATTTGAATTGTTTACAATTTTTTAATATAATTAAAAAAATATTTCGATTTTAAAGAAAGTTTTTCTAAATTTAAACTATTTATAAAAAAAAAATAGATAAAAAATTCGACTTTTGTTTATTCTGAAAAAATAGCAAATGTTAAAAAATAATTACTTAACATAATTTTATCCGAAATATTTCTAACTAAATCTTTAAAAATAGGTTATATTTAGTTTAGGTTTGCATTAAAAATTATTTTTTAATTTTGAGGTTATGTTATATCCTACATTCTCTTTAATTATTTGTTTTAATAAATTATTTTGGTTCATATGTGTAAATGGAATTTTAAAAATCAATATATATATTTTTTAAAATAAAAAAACTACCATTAAATTAACTGAATAAGGAGGAGAATTGACAGACGTTTGACGAATCACACTTGCTTTAATTGCTTCACTGATTCCATTAACTCTAAATTCTTCCACCCTGACAATGTGAATCATCGCTAAAGCCATCCCTTTTTTAATTGTTTCTGGGCGAAATTCAATTTCATGGTTTATTGAAGCAAACCCCGTTTTTATTATAACATTCATATTATTTACATTGATTACTATTGATCTGTCATTATCGTTGTCCAACGAAAATTGCCTAATTTCGCCACATGGAGCGCTGATAGTCATATGTTCCCCGCGTAAAATAATATTGTTCATCAAAGAATATGTAAAACGCATGAATTATCTCAAAAAAGATTTGTAAAATGTAAAATTTTTTTATTAATTTTCCGTAAATATTTAGAAATTTACCCATAATGCATTGGAAAAAATAGTACTTAATCAAAAAAAAAAAAAAAAACCATGTGCTTATTTGTTTCATGTTTTTCTGATCCAAAAAATTTTACTAGTTTGAAAAAAGAATTTTTTTTGGGCTAAGAAAATTAGTAAGTCAAATACGAACATGGGTTTCTTTACACTATGATTCTAAATAATAATTATTAGTTATCTAAATCGGAATTTAAAAAAAAAATAGAAACTTTAATTCCGAGACTTAAAAATTATAAAGGAACAAATAAAAATTTCTGATAAAAACTAAACGAACACTAATTATACAATATATGAATTTAAGTATCGAAAAGAAAAATTACGATTTTAGAGATTATTATTTATGCGATCCTTGTGTGTCAGCGATTGTGAAAAATTTTCGAAAATATTTCGAAAGCTGCAATGATAATTTTTTATTACTTTTTTTGAGAATTTCGAAATATTTAAGAAAAAATTTTTCTTTAATATTTCTTTTTAGTAAAAAATTTTAAATTATTATCAGAGATTAAAACCTAAATTAAATATATTTTGACAAAAATTCTGATGATAATTTTTCGATTATCAATATTTAGTAATTTATCTAATTTAAAATTTGTCAAAACTGATATGTTTGAATAATAAATATTTAACAAAAAAAAGTACCAAAATTAGAAATCGAGAAAATGAAAAAATTGTACACCTTCAAAAACTATAGTTTTAATATTGAAAAGACTCAGATGACTGGTACATATATATATTTGATGTAGTAATTAAATAATTTACGTGATTTTAGTTTTTAGTACATATTAAGGTTTAGTCTCGAATTTTAATGTTATCGTTGGTTTTATTTATAATATACTATATAGATCTGCTATTGCAGAAAATTGTAACATTTTTTCTATGAATCATCCTTTTTTATAACTTTTTCAAATAAAAATTTCGCCAACGAGACCGAAAATTGTTTCTTAGAGGTAATTTTACATAAATCAGTTAGCCAGCAATTTACCTGAAATATATATTTATATACAATAAGTGAATTATTTTGATTGAAATGAAAATGTTGGCGCAATATCTAGATATTTTATAAGTAAATTTAAAATGAATAAATAAATTAAATAAATAAACAAAAATTAAATAATCTTTTTATTTATAACTTTTTATGTAATTCTGTATAGGGGAATGTAGTCATGAGTGGACAACGTTTTGTTTTTCCTTTATAACTTTTTTTTGAAGTAAATAATTAGTGATTTGTATTTATACAAACATCAAATGTATGCAATTGCGAAAAACTTAAGTGGTGAAGATCAACAGAGTGATCAACTTATGAAAATACTGGTCCAATCATAACTATATTCCCCTAAATAAAAGATTTTTATTGTTGTTTTATGTGCATGTTGCCGCACTCAATGTTTAGATTGAGAACCCATGCACGAGGGAAGGGAGAAGCGCGCAATGATTGGTCGCTCTCCATCGTTAGCAGAGTTCTCAACTTGAACATCAAGGAATGTGTAATTCTTAGAATTATATCGCAAATTTCTTGAAAATATCGTTATGAAAGTTGGTTTGGTTAGTATATATGGTAATAAGAAATGTAACACAAAACAGAAGGATTATTACCGAATTTGGTTTCCCCTTTAAAAATCGTGACAATTGTCCCGGAGTGATATTTAAAATTAAACATGCAGTTTCATGAGCCTCTCTCTCGCTTTCTTCATTGTAATTTATATAGTCACTATCATTTTCACAGTAATATTTGTAAATTTGTTGTAGAAATTCCTAAAATAAGAGAAAAATCTAAAATATAAGTAATTTTTTTTAACAAATTCTAAAATCTAAAAAAAAATTAAAGATAATATTTTAACATCAGATTCTTAAATTGCAAGAAGGTTAATAATAGTTTGAGTTATTATTTAAAAATATTATTTTTACTTTAATGGCAGAATCATATTCAATTCTACAATTTTCTAAAACTTCGACTTTTAATTTCATGTCGACCAGAACTTGATCAATTTTTAATTCTATTCTTTCTGCTTCTTTTTGATTTAATTTATCATTTTGCAAAACCACTTTATATTGCTGAAAATTAATAACAATTAATGAAAATTATATACAAAAAATTCTAGGATTAACATGATAATATTTAAATGTAATTACACCGTTTGACAAAATTTAACTTTTTTTCACACACGAAAATGTCAATGATTTTTGGAAACTAGAGCCAAAAAAATACGGTCTGTCTGACGGTGTTATATTATATATATATATAAAAAAATTAGGAATATTATATTTTTAATACCTTCTCGTGAATATCAGCTTCAGATTTTTCTGATCCGGAAACTAATTTTTCCTTCTCAATATCCAACAAAGAAATCTGTAATTACGGATATAGGATTCAAAATAAAAAAAAGATTAAGGAAGAGCAAAAATATTTTTTTTTAAATTTCAATTATAAAATGTGAAAGTAATTTGGCATTTATCGTTTTTTATATACCTTTGCTTTAAGTTTCGCGTTTTTGGATCGTAGAGAATTATTTTCGCTCTCTAATACTTCACTTTTCTTTGAACATTGATCATGTTCTTTCGTAATTTCTACTAATTGATTCTTGTAACTATTTAATAAGACACCTTTATTGATGTTTGCTGACTCAGAACGATGAAGTCTAAAAAATAATTTTTTCTTTTTTTAATTTTCATTCTATTATAAAAAGGTCATACCCATAACGCATAACGCGTAACGCTTTTCCGGGATCCTAATACAAAAAGGTTTAACCAAAGCGTTCTGCGTTACGCTGATTAGTAAAACTAATAAAATCAATTAGTCGAATGTAGTATCAATATAAAATGTCATATATAAAACATCACTATACTACTGTTTTAATTATACAAAATAATTTAATGATTAAAAATAATAATTAGCGCGCTAAAGCACGCAAAAATCTGGTGCAGTAAATTATTAAATTAATAAGTTACTTTTTGAAACAAGAGGGAAGGACTTTTTTCCTTTTCCAGAAGAAAACAACAAAATTTCCTCTATATTGGTTTGCAATTTTGAATTTTTTAAATTTTACCTCAAATTTAGATTCAGCGACCCCAAAAAATCCCGAGTACAAAATTTTAAACGAAACAAATCAATTTAAAATTATTCTGCCATATTGGGTCCGCCATTTTGAAATTTTTTAATCTGAACTCAAATTCGGATTCAGCGAGTTAGTAATCGAAAACATAAGAAATTCTGGTATAAACAGCGCAATATAAACTATTTTGGAATAAAGGATTTTTTATAAAACAATTGCAATGTTTGGAAATGGATAACAGTGGTTGGATTTATAAAAAAAAAAAAAAAAAAAATTTATAATTTTATGAGTAAGTTACTGTAATTTGTGTTAATTTAAGGTGGTTTAAACAGAGATAATACATAGTTGCTCATGTTTTCTCAAAATAAAGTAATTTTGCCCTGCATTTTACCCATTTTTCATCCGTTCTTGTCTTTTTTGTACTTTTTTTAAAAAAAGAGGTATAAGTTTTTTGTTTTAATCGCTATTAAAAATTGTCAGAGGAAAAAAGTGTTTATTTTTACTCGTATTTTTCGAAAAAAAATTGAAAAATTCTTTTTTTTGCAAAATGCGAATTTTAAGAATTTTTAAAAGCTTAAAATTTGAATAATTTTGTTGATTTTTGACGAAATCATCTGGCCAACGAACTCAAGCGAGATTTTGGTACACATAAAGTGTATACCAAATTTGAAGTCGATTCATTAAAATTTGTTCCAATTATCGTCAGACCAAATTTTGTCTACAGACATAAAGACATACATACAGACAGACATTTTTTTAAAACCCATTTTTTAGGCCTCAGAAAGTCTCAAAACGTCGAGATTCACTGAATAGAGAGGGCTCAAAATCGCCTAAATGTAATACCTTCTCATTATGATGAGAATGTAATAATAGCTTCCTCCACGAGCAAGCAATAGAGTCTTGCTGATTAATTTTATTTGAATTGGTAAGGAATTTCTTCATTTTCCAGGAAAACATTCTATTCAAAAAAATGGAATAAAATTGATACATCTTAGTCTAGTGCAATTTAGGTTCAATTAGTAGGTTTTTTTGAAGGTATTACGTGTTGTTTTAAGGTAAAAAAATAATAGAGACATGCTGATTAATTTTGTTTGAATTGGTAAGGAATTTCTTCATTTTCCAGGAAAACATTCTATTCAAAAAAATGGAATAAAATTGATTATTCTTAGTCTAGTGCAATTTGGGTTCAATTGGTAGGTTTTTTTGAAGGTATTACGTGTTGTTTTAAGGTAAAAAAATAATAGAGACATGCTGATTAATTTTGTTTGAATTGGTAAGGAATTTCTTCATTTTCCAGGAAAACATTCTATTCAAAAAAATGGAATAAAATTGATTATTCTTAGTCTAGTGCAATTTGGGTTCAATTGGTAGGTTTTTTTGAAGGTATTACGTGTTGTTTTAAGGTAAAAAAATAATAGAGACATGCTGATTAATTTTGTTTGAATTGGTAAGGAATTTCTTCATTTTCCAGGAAAACATTCTATTCAAAAAAATGGAATAAAATTGATTATTCTTAGTCTAGTGCAATTTGGGTTCAATTGGTAGGTTTTTTTGAAGGTATTACGTGTTGTTTTAAGGTAAAAAAATAATAGAGACATGCTGATTAATTTTATTTGAATTGGTAAGGAATTTCTTCATTTTCCAGGAAAACATTCTATTCAAAAAAATGGAATAAAATTGATTATTCTTAGTCTAGTGCAATTTGGGTTCAATTGGTAGGTTTTTTTGAAGGTATTACGTGTTGTTTTAAGGTAAAAAAATAATAGAGACATGCTGATTAATTTTATTTGAATTGGTAAGGAATTTCTTCATTTTCCAGGAAAACATTCTATTCAAAAAAATGGAATAAAATTGATTATTCTTAGTCTAGTGCAATTTGGGTTCAATTGGTAGGTTTTTTTGAAGGTATTACGTGTTGTTTTAAGGTAAAAAAATAATAGAGACATGCTGATTAATTTCATTTGAATTGGTAAGGAATTTGTTCATTTTCCAGGAAAACATTCTATTCAAAAAAATGGAATAAAATTGATTATTCTTAGTCTAGTGCAATTTGGGTTTAATTAGTAGGTTTTTTTGAAGGTATTTCGTGTTGTTTTAAGAGCATTTGAACCTTTGTGACGTCACAAATCATGGCGCATTACACGCAAACTTCTCAGGTATGTGAAAAGCACAATTTTGAATATTTTTTAAAAAAACCTTTTGGAAAATGTTTAGAATAACATAGACTCTGTCTGTTATGTGCGGAAAATTCAAAATTTTGCGTTTAAACCTTTTTTAAACAATGTTTAAGTTGGTTGTCACAAGTAAGGAAAAATACATGAATTGCTTATATGTAGGCCATTTTTGGAATGACCAGGATAAAAATTTGAAAATTCTTATGTAATTTATCAAATATTTAAATTAATTTTTTTATAATAAATATCAATTAAAATTGTTTATTACTAATTAAGCAATAAATTGTTGTTGTTTATTTCCTTTTTTTAAAAATCACATATAAACCTTTTTTACAACATTGAGATGAGTAATTTATAAAATTCTCAAAAAATTGCTTTTTTATATGTGCTTTTTGAAAAAAGTACATAAAAAAACAATAATTTTTGATTTAAAAAATTGAAAACTAATTCAATTTTTAAATATTACGTTTCACAATTTTTAAATTGGTAAATTTCAAAATTAGAAAAAAATGTTTTTTCAGAGATTTCTTGAATAAAACATAAGAAGTATTAAGGGGACTTTCTGGTTTAGAATTTCAAAAAAATCGATTTCTTTTTTTTTTGCTTAAAAATGTTCCATAGTATCATAGAATTACTGTCCCAAAACGTTTTTTAAAAATATGTACAAAAACAAAAGTTATAACAATATTTATGACGGTATGTATTTCAACAACAATCTACAGTTATCTTATTTACATATTTGCTGTTCCTCTTTTATTGATATTAGCTTGAAACATGTTACTCGAGGGTTTTTGGGGTCGCTGACTACGAATTTGATGTCAGTTTTTGAAAATACAAAATGGCGGATCCAATATGGCGGACGAAAAAATAAAAATTCAACCGGATTTGCTTAAAACTTGTTACTCGGGGGTTTTTGGGGTCGCTGATTACGAATTTGATGTCAGTTTTTGAAAATACAAAATGGCGGATCCAATATGGCGGACGAAAAAATAAAAATTCAACCGGATTTGCTTAAAACTTGTTACTCGGGGGTTTTTGGGGTCGCTGATTACGAATTTGATGTCAGTTTTTGAAAATACAAAATGGCGGATCTAATATGGCGGACAAAGATTAAGAAATTAATTAAATTTAGTTGAAAATGGTTACTTGTGGCCTTTTGAGATTGCTAGTTATGAATATAGGCACAAAACATTATCGTTCTAGGAACATCAAATTCGTAATCAGCGACCCCAAAAACCCCCGAGTAACAAGTTTTAAGCAAATTCGGTTCAATTTTTATTTTTTTTGTCCGCCATATTAGATCCGCCATTTTGTATTTTCAAAAACTGACATCAAATTCGTAATCAGCGACCCTAAAACCCCCGAGTAGCAAGTTTTAAGCAAATCCGGTTGAATTTTTATTTTTTCGTCCGCCATATTGGATCCGCCATTTTGAATTTTCCAAAACGGACATCAAATTCGTAATCAGCGACCCTAAAAACAGCGGGATACGAAGTTCTGTTGTAATAAAAAGTTGTTTGATATTCATGACTCAATGAACTATGTTATAAAAACTTTGAACGCGTTTTTCTCGAAAACTCATTTTTCAAACTGGTACAGAGCTTTTCTCGAAATCTACCGAACCGATTTTGAAATCCCAAAAATTTTTCGATTCTTTATTTAAAAAACTGGGGCCTAAACCTCTAAAAACTCATATTTCTACCCCCTGTGTTTTTATATGGAGGTAAATTGACCCAAAAACACGGCGTTTTTGTGAGTTTTTGAGAAAAATGTACATAAAAAATAAAAAAACCTTAAAAAAAATCGTTTTTGAGGTTTAGGCCCTAGAATAAATCCTTATGAAGAGATTCCCGTTTGGAACTTGAATTTATGTATTACAGGTTGCCCGGAAACTAACGTACCAAAAAAAAGGTATCTTTTGGAAGACGCCACCTACAGCTATGAAATTGAACTAAATACACTCAAACATATTTTTTTAAATTTTCTCTACGCAATGTGCTACAATGTCCAAAAATAGTTTTTACAATTTCTTTAATACTGTTCTTACAATAAAAGTTTTAAAACCTTCCTTTTTTGTCAATTCTAAACCAGAAAGTCCCCTTAAATAATTATTTATTTAAAAAATTGAAGAATAATTTTATTTTTAAACAAATTTTTTTCACAACTTTGAAATTTGCAAATAGCAAAATTAGGAAAAAACTGCATTTTTGTATGTTTTTTTTAAAAAAAAGTAAATAAACAACAATTTATTGTTTAATTAGTAATAAACAATTTTAATTATTATTTATAATAAAATTAATTTATCCTGGTCTTTCTAAAAATGGCCTACATATAAGCAATTCGTGTCATGCGCCATGATTTGTGACGTCACGAAGGTTCAAATGCTCTTAAAGAAATGAGAAAATACATACAAGTATATACTATAACATATACCTAAAAAAGTGTTAAAATTGATTTAATTATATTATATCGCATTTACTTGTTTCGAAGTGCAATTATAGTGGAATTGTCTTTTTCAACTTTTTTCTTTAAATTATTTAATTCTCGACATTTTTGAAGATCATTAAAACGTGTATTGTTATATTGTTCATGATGATCAGCAATTTCCAAACATTTTTTTGTATCTTCGAATTTTTTTCGAAGACTTGTATTTTCACTAATAAGATTATTTAAATTTCGATCTGTAGTGGCAAGTTCTTTTTTCAATTTTGAAAAACAAATTTTTAAATTTTCATACTTGTGATTTTTGTCAACTAGTATTTTTCGATTTTTTGTTAATTCATTTTTTGCTCTGTTTAATTTGATGACGGTATTTCGAAGCTGAAATATGAATTATTATTTAATTTTAAGATTGCAATGTTTTGATTTTTTTGTTGGTGAAATTTATATTTTATTATTAAAAAATAGGATCAAAAAATAGTAAATCAGAATGAAAAGTTTTGTTTATTTTTTTTTTCGAAAATTTAGTTTTGAATAATGGTCAAGTATAATAACTTTGTTATGCAATCCCTTGGAAAATTTTCCAAAAATTCTCAGCTGTTTTTTATATTTGTCTTTCTTTTTTCCCGTTAAAGCATTTGGTCCAAATTTTTGACAAGTGAAAGCACAAATATCAATAATCCGTGCTTGAAGAAGATCATTTTTTTCTTTTGCTTCTTCTTCGATACGCTTTAAATCTCTACAAAAATATTGTACTTTTTTGTTAAATTAAATAGTAATAAAATTGAAAAAAAAATTTTTTTAATAAAAGTAAATCAATAATAATTTAAATGAATGAAAGTTACTTTTCAAATTTCTCTTTCTGATCGTATTTTTCCTTTAAAGCTTTCTCAACAGAATTTTTTGAATTTCTCAATTCATCTTTCAATTCGGAAATAATTTCTTTATATTTGGGTTTTGACGAAATATTTTTTTCTACTTTCATTGGAATAGTATAACTATCTTCTGTAAACTAAATTTATATATTTTTAAGTAATTTTTGTTTTTTTTATTAAATATATAAATATTTTATATTAAAAAAAAAAAAAAATTTATTTTAATATTAATTTCTTAGGAAATTTTTTATTTTTGAACCGTGTTATCATTTTTCAATGCCTCATCAATTAACCACTGGGGTGGATCATCTTCAACAGTAGTTGCATGTGATTCTGAATTCAAATATTTGGCTAATTTATTTTTATTGTTAATTTCATCTTCTTTTATTTCTTTAGTGCTCGTTATATTTGAAAATGGCTCACCACTTGCTTTATTAGCAATATTTCTGTTAACTAAAATTTTTTTTTTCTTATTAAAAACATCGATAAAATAGAATTCTGTTATTAAAATAATTAAAATTATATTTGAATAGTTTTATTTTTTTTTATTTTTAATTATTCTTAGATGTGCTATATTGATGACATTTCAGCAATTATTTATATAAAATTTTAAAATGTATATGTAAAAATAATCATTTATCACTGGAGACTGTATATCGTATGTCGGTAAAAGGAGAATGAAATACTGAGAGTAGTCGACGGTTTTAAGGAATAGTCGCTCTATCATCTACTGCCACCTACTTTCAATTTTTAGAATTAAAAAACAAGTTGTGAAATTTATTCTTTTAAAAGGTTAACAAAAAACATTTTTCTTTGCATATATATATTGTTTAAAAAAACATTTCAAATTTTTAAAATATTCTCCAATTTTATTTTTTGTATATTATTATCGAAATACAGAAATTTTCTAATCAAATAGTATAAAATTCATATAAAAGTCGTTACTTTTTTAATTTGAATCAGTGAAGTTCACTGCTAATCAGTAATTTGCATTGAAATTCACTGATTCAAATCTGTTTTACCGACTGCAGACATAACCTATAAATTTCTTTTTTGGCAAGGTTCAATTCGTATTTGTCGCTAAGCAAAATTCAGTGAAGCTCTTTGTATATTCAATTCAATTCGTATAAATGAGCTTTCATCGGTTGAGAATTTAAACAAAATGACCAACTCGTCTATTGAATTTGAGCTGACGAATGGAAAAAAAATTAAAGCTCAAAATTTTGTTCATTGAATTAGCACGAATAGAGAGTTTGGAAGTTGAATACACAGCTTTGTCGAATTCAGAAGAATTGCAACATAGCTCCAATTCGAATTTTTCGCTAAGCGGGATTCATTGA
Organism: Leptopilina boulardi; assembly: GCF_019393585.1. NCBI lineage: Eukaryota > Metazoa > Arthropoda > Insecta > Hymenoptera > Figitidae > Leptopilina > Leptopilina boulardi. The sequence goes on along the minus strand of NW_026137881.1, from coordinate 1,302,448 downwards.
AGCCCATAGGGTGTATTCATTTCAATTCAACTGAATTAGTTTTCATTTGCTGGGTTTACTAAAAATTGTTTTTTATTTAGCACCATTGAAAGATACGTATGGTTTTTAATTAAACCAACTGAGGTTATATTTTCCATTGTCCCTACTCACCAAAGTTCCATCTTGCCATTTGTTATAACTACCGATAATTAACAACTACCGCACCCTGCTCTAGTGAAACTTTAGTGACTTTATTGTTAAAATTAAAAATTACTAAATTTTCACTAGAGCAGGGTGAGGTAGTTGACGAGAATTTATGACAATCGGCGAGTTGAGACAATGGAAACCAACCTTGAACATGTGTCAAAAGCAAGTGAACACAGTATTGCCAACTTATGTCAGAATTCTATAAATGTCCCTATATGTAGTAATTTTAGGAAGGTTGCCAATTGTCCCCACTCGCCATTTGTCATATAATTCTCGTCAACTATCGCACTCTGTTCTAATGAAAATTTAGTGACTTTATAGTAACTTTTAATTTTAACGCAGTTACACTAAATTTTCACTAGAGCAGGGTGCGGTAGTTGACGAGAATTATAACAAATGGCAAGATATGGGACTTTGGTGAGTGGGGACAATGGCAACTTTTCTTTAGGAAATTTATTAATACCAACATTAATATGAAAATAATCACAACCGATGCAGTGTTTACAAACGGTACTTCTATACTGAATTTCAGTAGATAAATTTTACTGAACTGTTGATAAATTTCAACTATTTCGCTAGTAAAATTTCTAGAGAGCCACCCACAACACAAAAGACGAAGACGCAATCGTCAAAAAAAAAAAAAAAAAAAAAATTATCGATGAGATTGTCTGCAATCAATTTTCTGAATTATCGAGGTTGCGACCGCGCAGGTCGATATATATAGGTATCGGACATTATTGGACCATATGGAATTTGGGTCCGAAAACTAGTTCTGTACAGGAAATTGCTAACGACTTAAACGCCGGGGCGGTACCAAGGACCCTATAGGTCCCATGGACCATGTGATGGATGGACTCTGGCACTCTGTAATTTTGAGGCGTTACGTGTGTATCCCTCTAAATAACACGTATATATATATATATATGTAGGTTTGATATCTTCTCTCCTATGACGTTTTCTCGTCTTTTTCACATCCTTTTTACTCGTCATTTTGTAATTTACTTTGTTTTATAAGGGAGAAATTAATTTTTGAATTAAAAACAAAATTGCATAAATAAATTTCTTTTTCCGATGGATGAAGAAAATGTTACATAGAATTTCCGTTCAACGAAAGACTTTTTGTTGAACAGAACATTTTGGATTAGATACAAAATTTGTAAAAAAAATCTTGAAAAGACATAGTAAATTTAAGAATTCTTTTTTATACAGTGTCCAAAATATATATTTGGACTTTGATTTAATAAAGTTTCGTTAGTTAGAAATTAATTAATGGCAAATAACTTCAGTTAATTGCAAAATTTTCAACATTTGAACTGGACGCGCGCGTATAGTAATGTTTGATTTTCCAATTACCAAAATGCAGGATCAAAATGAGAAATCTCACCATTATATTTGTAGCACTTTACGGTTCATTTCATTTCAATTAATCGTTACAAACTCTGAATTTTCGAACAAACATAAAATATATATTCAATGTATATGGTTGTACAAGCTTATAAATTCCTAGTAAATTTTTACGACAAAAAAAATAACATTTTTTTTTTTTAAATATCCGATTATACATTTTTAAAAACAAGTCTTTTAAGCTGTGCCAAAAAAAAGGGAATATAGACGAAAATTTTGCGTGAAATAAAGTCAAACAAACATATTGCTTTTACGTATTGTAAATAAATGTTTTTAAAAATACAATATAGATTGAAAATAATTTTAAAATATATAGGAAGTAGAATTTATCTATTTTCTAAATACCACACAGGATTCAAATCAATCATTAATTGGAAAAAAAAATTGTTTGAAAGATCTCTAATATGAAATTTCAGTGAAGTAAATATATATCGCGGAAAGAAACACTTCTTGATTCGAGAACTTTTCTCAGGAGTGTATATATATATAAATTCGACGTAAAAGATATTTATGACTGTTATTTCTTTAAGTGCATTTGATATTGAGAATGTATATATATATATACACTAAACGCGGTTTCATATAGCCACGATCGGTCCCCTGGTAACGTGGAATTATTGTAGATAATACACGGATAGTTAGTCCGCGATTAGTCTGTCTAAAGGATGATATTCCTCTCCTTTTCATTCCCGTATGCCCTTAAGGCACCCTACTAGGACGCCGTCATGATAAATGACCGAATCCTTTAGACAGTTTTTTTTTGTTTTAACTATATACATATATATATATATATACGAATACGACGAGACCGCATGGTTCTGATCGTCTTGGGCGAAGGTCGCAGCCACAATTTTGCCGTAAATCACAGTAAACGTTGACGTAAACGCCAGGGTAATTAGATACACTTACCAGAGGTAACCTGTACTTCTTGCGCGTCCTCCTGGTCCATTTTCTTCTCAGCCTTCTGTTTCTGAAAAGAAAATAAAAAAACATTCGTTTAATAATTTTATAATTAGTCCTTTAATATAATGTTAGAATCTATATGATGTTTTTTGGTAATCATTATTTATTACATCTATTTCAATTATTATTTTTTATATGTGATCTGGATTTTTTTTTACTTTTCTGCGATTATTCTCATAGAAAAAAGTACGTTTCTTTCTAAATTTGATGAAATTTTTCAAAATTTCTCCCCCATATTGAATCAGACATTTTGAATTTTGAAAATCTGATGTCAAATTCGTAATCAGCGCCCCCAAAAACCCCTGAGTAATAAGATTCCACGTAAATTGATAAAATTTTTCAAAAAAGTGCGCCATATTGGATCCGCCATTTTAAATTTTGAAAATCTGATATCAAATTCGTAATCAGCGCCCCCGAAAACCTCTGAGTATTAAAATTCAATCCATTTTGATAAAATTTGTCAAAAATGTCCGCCATATTGGATCCGCCATTTTGAATTTTGAATATCTGATGTCAAATTCGTAATCAGCGCCCCCGAAAACCTCTGAGTATTAAAATTCAATCCATTTTGATAAAATTTGTCAAAAATGTCCGCCATATTGGATCCGCCATTTTGAATTTTAAATATCTGATGTCAAATTCGTAATCAGCGCCCCCAAAAACCCCTGAGTAATAAGATTGCACGTAAGTTGATAAAATTTTTCAAAAAAGTGCGCCATATTGGATCAGCTATTTTAAATATTGAAAATCTGATATCAAATTCGTAATCAGCGCCCCCGAAAACCTCTGAGTATTAAAATTCAATCCATTTTGATAAAATTTGTCAAAAATGTTCGCCATATTGGATCCGCCATTTTGAATTTTGAAAATCGGACATCAAATTCGTAGTCAGCGCCCCCGAAAACCCCTGGGTAAAAAAGTTTTAGCCATTTTGATAAAATTTTTCAAAAATGGCCGCCATATTATATCTGCCATTTTGAATTTTGAAAATCTCTCATTAGATTCGTAATCAGCGACACCAAAAGCCCTTGAGTGATGAGTTTCAAGTAAATCTGAACAATTTTTTAATTTTTTCTGCCATCTTGGATTTGACATTTTGAATATTGAAAATCTGATGTCAAATTCGTTATCAGCGACCCCGAAAACCCTTGAGTAACAATTTTTAAGCAAATTGCATTAGTAGTTTGCCATATTATATCCGCCATTTTGAATTTTGAAAAAACTAATATCAGATTCGTAATTATGCAATTTCATTTTGACTTTCACTTCGGGTTTGATCTTGACTTTGAATTTTACTTTCATTTTTAGGGTTTCGTTGCCCAACCCCGAAATCCTTAAATGTTAAAGAATTTTTTTTTAACTCGAAATTTTTTAATTTTCTGAATAGAAAAAAATTACCCTTTTTTTAATTCTTGAGGCATATTGATAAATTTCCATTACATTTTTTTTTATAAAAAAAAATCTCAAATAAAATTTACAAGAGGAAAATATGATAATTATCTAGGGAAAATTTGCTTGAAATACAACACCCATAAATAATTTCATTATCCTTTAACAAAATTTTCTTTTTCATATTATATATATATATATATATATATATATATATATATATATATATATATATATATATATATATATAAGGGTTTTTGATGAAGAAAACAACGTATCGATATTTAATTATATATTTAAATTAAAATTTTGTTTTCATACAGAAATTGTAAAATAAAATCATCATTAAAATTTCATTGTTAAAATAAAAAATCACTGCAATATTTTGATTTTTTAATAACGGCTTTTTATACAAGGCTAATAAAGTATATAAATTATCAAAAAAAAAGTTATGCGATTTTTCTTTTGCATCAAAAACCCCTTTTACAAATCACATAGAAAGGAAAAATGAAATAAGCTCTGCAGGTTATTATCTCATCAGTTAGTTTTTATAAATTTAAATCAATTTTCAGTAGAGGAAATTTTTTTTAATTTAAAAAACCTTAACGAAATAATATGTCTTTGACTACAGATATGAACTTCACAAAGAAATCTTTAATCCCTTTTCCTCGTTGTACCATAATATTTAATAAATGAATAACTGAATAAAGAAGTCGTTAAAGTTCCATGACGTCTTTAATATTAAAAGTAAGGGCCAAAGGGGGAACTTGCCAACATCATGAAAGAAATAAGCGAGCGCGCGGATCATCTCAACAGAGCAAATGAACTGAGAGTAAACGTCGTTAAGATAATGTCTTGGTCGCGTAAAATTAGCTTTTTTAATATCGGACAGTCGTGTACTTCCGTCCTTTTACTTATATAGATATATATATATATATATATATATATTTTTTTTTTTTGCAGGACCCTCAGAAATGTTGTTGTCTGAGGCTAAAAGGATTCGGCGATAAACAACAGTGAGTCTTGAAATTAGGTATACCAGAGGGCTTTGCAATTTACATAAAAATCCCCCGCGGTGGTATTGCGTTCACAAACCTAGGGTGGCCGATGGATTAGCAATGTTCTGTACAAGGAGAAAAAAAAAGAAAGTGAAATTTCACACGACGATTCTCTTATACATATATATATTTAATATTCGCCCCAATGCACGGTTTCTTTTAATTTTTGATATTGGTCATAAAAATAATTATTTCTGATTTTACTATTTACCCTCATAACAAAAGGATATCCCTAGGATATCCATATCAATGGTCGATATCCTAGAATGGTCCCCAGGATATATTGGGATATCTATAGGATATCCCTAGGATATCCAAACCGCCGGTATGTGGGACATCCATAGGATATCCACAGGATATCCCTAAGACATCCACAAAATATCTATTGGATATTATATCGCAGGATAGCCATGGGATATCCTCAGAATGTCCGTGGGATATTCTTAGGATATTCACGGGATATTTAATATCTCAACATATATTTTTAAAGGTTAAAATTGTTAAGCTAATATAATGAATAATAATATAATAAAAACAAAAATCTTATGAGCTTCTAATTTATTTTAAATGAAGATTTGAAACGCATTTTTCAAAGTTTTTAAATAAACTCATGCACTTAATTTATAATTAATATTAATAGTTATTCGTTATTTGCGGGGAAGAATTTATATTGTTTAAAGCCAATTTATTTTCTGACAATATTAACCATATGAATAAAGGAATGAATCACGAATGAGAAAAAAATTAGTTAATAATTTTTCAAATTAAACAACTTTTTTGAAAAACAAGTTGCATTTTATTTTATTTATATAAAATTTAATTCACAGAATATTCTCATTCGTACAGTCTCATAATGACTTTAAAAACAGTATTCTGAGAATATCTTCTTGACATCCAGAAGATATACTGAGAATATCCTGAAAATATCTGTGGGATATCTACGGGATATCTGGAGGACATTTATGAAAGTCTATAGAGATATCCAGAAGATATCCTGTGGATATCCTCAGATATCCATGGGATATCCAAAGGATATCCAAACCGCCGATTTTTTGGATATCCTTAAGAGATCCTTTTGATATCCATAGGACATCCCTAGGATATCTGCGGGATATTATCAATATATCCCAAGATATCTTGTGTTATTAGGGTATTATTTATACTGATTTCTTGTAGATATCAAATTGATATCGTAAATCATTTTTTTGAAAATAATCCATAAATTGGAAACAGTTTTTGATACTTAAATTAGTATCAAAATATATAACTGTCATGCTCTTATTGACAAATTTATTAATAAATTTCTTCCCTGCACTGAATTTTTAAGTATTAAAATTGATTTTATTATGAATTTTAAGAAAAAGAAAAGCGAAAATTACTTATGGGTGATAAATAGGGTAAAGGGTATATGGTGACAATTAAAAAACACTTTGATAAGAATTTATAATATTAATTTAAAAATGTATGCAGTATGAAAACAGTGAATGACACCCTTTAATAAAATTATAAAATTTTAAACTACTATTTAAGTATAACATGATATTTATTAATATTATCACAAATTTTATTATTCAGATTTAATGTATAAAACAAGTTGCCTTTAAAATATAATTATTTAAAAATTTCTTCATATTTATAAAATTTGTAATCAATAGAGCAAATTTTTTGAGGTTAGTTTTCTTGAAAATAAAATGATGAGAAAAATTTAAACATATAAAATTTTGTGTCAACTTTATCAGTTTCTAAATATTGTATATTAATTAATTTACTAGTGATATTTAATTCAATATTATTATTATTTTTATAGTTATTATCGTTTTTAATAGTAGATGTTCACCAATCATTTGTAAACAAACAGGTTTGGGAAGCGAGAACAAAAAATATGTTCGTCCAAAGCAAAGTTGGGTAGGATTGAAATTTTGTCCAACAATTATTTTCATTGTCCCCACTCGCCATTTGTCATAATACTCGTCGCACCCTCCTCTAGTGAAAATTTTGTAACTGTTAAAATTAAAAATTACTATAAAGTTACTAAATTTTCACTAGAGCAGTTAACGGTAGTTGACGAGAATAATGACAAATAGCGAATGGGGACAATGGCAACCAATCGAAAGTGTATTTAACTGTTTAGGCTGTGTTCACAATAATACAATACAGTTAAATACATTGAGGGACATAATCGTTTCTGTCCTTGTTTTACTCTCACGTTGCCATGGCAATACATGAATTAGAAAATAGGATATTTAAAAGAAGGCTTTTCAATAGTTGTTATTATAAATTGTCCTTAGATCAGCTGTGACTAACATAAATAATGGATAGTGCGCAGTAACTAAAGCGCATATTCCACATAACCTAAAAATTTTACAAAAACTTTCCAACAGATTTTGTCTGTTAATGGTTTATTCAACAACGAAAATTATAAAATGTAAATAAGTTTATACATAAAGGGTTAAAATTAATGAATGGAATTTGCGACGTTAAGGACGCTGTGCGACTTGAAGTATATATATAGTATAGTACTCTTATTGCGTTTCTTACGAAACAAATGGAATGCATAAGTATTTCCGGCGATATTCGCGGAGAAAGAGGGAGGATTCTTGAGGCGACTTCCGGTTGCAAGGCGAGCTAGTGTCCCTAATTACCGTGTCGGTTCATGAATACGATTGCCGCTGTGCAGCACGGAAGCTAGCGTGGCGTCACTGGTTGTTACCCGCTCATGAATTTATGTATCTGCATTCTCCAACGCAATTCGAGGCACCCCGAAGAAAAGTCACCTTTCGTCGGTTTCTTATATATATATACCATCTCTTCAAGTCGTTATATGTACCTATGTGTGACCTCCACTCTGAAATCATATCAAAAAAGGAAGCGAAATGTCTTCCTATATAATGGTCATTTATCATTTCCGCTTTCATATATTAAATATTTATTAATTTTCCTTCTTTCTCACTTCCTATAGAGCAAGTTATTATTTTCTAAAATACAAAAACTATTTTTTTAATTAGGTTATCCGGAAATGGGGGGACGGATTTATGGAATAAGATTTTTAAAACAAACTACATTTGTGAATCGTATCGGTAAAGTAGATTAAGATAAGAACAAGCCTGTGTGATTAAAATTCCGGGCTTAATTTGGATGTAAATTTGATTGTTTTGATTGATTTCTTAACTAATTTTTAAATTTAAATTTATTTTTTCGGAGTATTACTAGACTAATATGCTAATCTATGTCTTTTATATTAATCTAATATTAATTTTTGAAATCTTTTATGTAAGGCAATAAAAACTTAGGCTGCGGTGGTAATTTATTTAATTTCTGTGATTTTACCGACGGAGGTGACGTCACGTTAGACATATCTCTATGTGGATAGTAGACAACTTTGTTGCGCTTGCGCCGAATATTTATGTCTGGTTTCTAGTCATCAGCCAATGAGAGTACACTTCAAACCGCGCGCATTTTTAAAAACTCGAAATTTAAAACAAGTTTCTTTTACTGGTTAAAATATGCATTGTATACTGAATTAATTCTTAATTCACATTTCAGTTAAAATTAATGCATACGTAAATAAAATTCCTATAAGATATTACAGCAGAGACAAAATAATTGTATTTTACATATATAATTAGAGGAAGAAAGGAACAAAAAATTGAATTTATGCGCAGCGAGTAAAAAAAAGAAGTGGAACAAAGATTAACTAAAAAAAAAAAGCAATGGTCTTCCATTGTGTTATTATACCACTACCGGCAAGTGTAATTGAAAATCAACAGTGATTCTTTGAAATTTAATGGGAATCATGTCGCCGTAACTGGTGGAGTTTAATCGAAGTCGCGCAGGTGCCCGGAGACGCGGTGGCATCTTCTCTTGACGGAGGGCGATGGACAAAGGGAAACCGTCGCGATTTAACATATTAGCGTTAATTAAGGCAATTATGTCTCCACCGTGAGCATGAGAGTGTGTCCGCTTCTTGACTCATCCATATTCAGCAGCCATTTCCGACTGGGGCGTACATATGAGACTCTTCCTCTTTCTTCACCTCTCTCACTCACTTTACTTCTGCCTTCACAGTTGTCTACACACGTTGACAGTCATCGTGGGATTGTCCCGTTCACCTCCTCCATATATGAGAGAGATTGAGGACAATGTAACCAACTAACGTATTCCTGACTTTACGTGCTTATCTCAATATCTCACTCTTTTTTTTTCTCTCTCTCTCTTCTCTCTGTCTTTATGTGCGTTGACGGCACACCGCGTACTCTTGAGTAACGCGACTTTTTACAATGATGACGAATTGTCTTCTATGAGGAGTTTTTTTTTTTTAAATTCTACTTTATGACTTTCGTCTAACAATGAGTCTTCTAATATATTGTATTATGCATTTTTCCTAATTTAAATAATAGATAGTCATCAAGAAACTTACAATAATCAAACTAATTAGGTAACATTGTTTAGATAATATATATATATATATATACGCGTTGAAGTTCAATTAATAAAACAAAAGAAAAAGATTATTTTTACAAGAAGAGAAATAAATTTTCGAGGAATTTTCTTTTATAATTAAATACCAATAGAATACTTAATTAATTTCTAGGTCTTATTTTTATATTCATGCAAGTGGAATATGAAAAAAGAAAATAAACGAAATGTAAATTGATAGAAATTAACTTCTGTGATATCTGAATTACTTAATTTGCGTCATTGACTCTCATTATATAAACCATTTCCTTATGATATTGATATGAATTATATATATAGATGGATAGGAACTTAAAGCTTTTTTAGAATTAAAAAAAATTTGTTACTTTAAACGCATATTGTTATTTATAAGAGGGGAAGATTAGTTTAGAAATGAGGATATGCTAATTATAAACTTATTTTATGTTGCACTGCGTGAGCTCATGAAAGTGCATAAATTGCAATTGCAGTACATCTTGTCTTGGTCCGATTGGCGGAAGAGTTGATAAGAATTATATTGGCTGTGAAATCAAATGAAGGTACCCATAAGCAATAAGATTACCATAAAATGTTGCGTGGCAGTGGAAATTAACGCAAACGCATCTGCTTTATCTTTATCATATAAAGATATAGTCACAATTTTATATACAGATGAAAATAGATAAGCCACTCCTTCAATGTAAAATCATATCTTTCATATATATATATATAAAAATGTACATCAACATTTTTCAAATATTTCTCAGACTATATCACACGTGCAGGATTTCTCCTGATTGAATATATAAAAAATTTTTTAAAGACGGTTCCTTGGCAGTATAAAGTTTAACACATCATCAGTTAACAGGTAACAATCATGTGTTGAAAAATTATATCTACATTGTAATCGTATTTTATAATGTAGAAATGATAATTGTAATTTAATGCAGAATTAATTAATTATAATGACATTATTGTATATGTACTCTAAAAAAATTTTCTATGTCCCTTGTTCGGGAAATTAAATATTGCCTATTAATAAAAATTTGTATTTCTGAAGTTTTGTTACAGATTCAAGAAATCTCTTAATGGAGGGAGATGGGATTTGCTAAAAAGGGAAAATCGAAGGATAGTAAGCAGTCAAGTCGGTAACCTTTGGAAGGAACGACTGAAACGTGATAAAAATTCAGTTCGATGGGAAAATATATAATTTTGAAAATTAAGTATCGTGATTAATTAAAAGTCGAGTGTTTCGACAGTTATAAATATATTCATGTAGTGGGTAAATTCCTCCTGATTACTTACCTGGTGAGTTACTTAACTATAAAGAAATGAATCTGATGAGCATCGTACTAATTGAATAACATATTGAAATAATATTAATTTAAAAAAATAAAAGTTAAATAAATAATTTAATAATAAATAATTAATAAAAATTAATTTAAATAATTTATTGTGTTACATCCCGAGCGAAAGGCGAGGTTGAATTTAATTTTAATTAATAAAATCAATTCTAAAATTTTGGAGGAATTTTGGTTTGACCATTTATTTTTATGTGAGAACGTTGTTTTCTATCGATTCTACGGGGATCGTCTTTTAATTTATTTCACTATTAAATAATTGCCATTCCACTTATAGTTCTTAAATTTAAATGAATTTGGGTATAAGAGAATTTCATTGATATAAATTTTGTATAATTTATTAATATAAATTAATGAAATCAATATGTTACAATAATGTTTGATGTTCAAAAGTGTTGTTACAAAGAACTGAATTTCAAAATGTACTTACAATTACCTATGTTCAGAGGGCAGAAACAATTATAAATTGACAAGTTGGCACTTGTCCTTGATGCTGTGAGTTTTTACAATTTCAGAAAAGGAACGGTTGAGACTTACTCACAGTTATTTAGTTCGTAATCCTAGAATCCTCTGTCAGTATAGATAACGCAGGAGTTTTTTAAAGAAATTTTTTCCGTGTAGGTGTGAATTAGTAATAAATTTAAAATATCGTGATAGAAATGAATTCCTAATGTAATAAATATTTGGATGCGGAAATCGTTGAATGCCTTGGGTGATTTCTGAACTTTAAGGTATAACCATAAGAGACTCTTGAGCCATTAGCGAGTTTTGAAATATAGTCTTGGTCAAAATCTTGAGTAATGATTGAATCTTCAGTCATGATAGATATCTTAATCTTGCAGTTGTCGTCTTAGATAAGTTCTAAATCATAATCAAATTTTTAAGTTTCACTAACTGACATCACTAAATATCTGTTTAATGTTAAATTTTAATTCTGTTTATCTATAACGATGTCGAAAAAGGGTCTAAAACTATACAAAATAAGTATACATATAACATAATGTCGATTCTTTTAATAGATAACTGTGATCAAGTAAGTTCCATTTCATTTTATAACCATCCTAGCAATTTTTTAGCAAAACCTTTTTTTTAACGATATTATCTACATTTTTTTCCATTTGCAGTAAGATGCGGAACACTCTATTGTGGTCACAAAACGAAAAAGACCACTCTCGGGTCATTTAAAAGATCGTTGGTGGTGGAGTCGTTATTGGTCGTGGTCTTTGATTAACAACGACGCCTATATGTGCCAAGCACATTGCTTGAACGTAAAGATGTCTCAGCAGTCGGCTCGGTTATATCTTCATTATAAGTTAGCCAGAGTTACGTACTCTCGCGCTCTCTGAGTCCCTTTTCCTCTCACTCTCACTTACGCTTCCGATCATCATCATCGTATTTTCTCTCTTGCGCCTTTTGCTCAAAAAATTATGCGCCGCCTGGAGTTATCATTGCCTTCAGGTCAGCCGCGCAAATAATTGGCTCCCTCCCATTTATAATATAGTGTAGCTCCGCGTATCTCCTCCGCCCCGTATATGTTGTATAGCATATAGGGATATCTCCCTTTTCTCAGGATCATGAGCACGACTCACGTTATAAAGGTCCGATGACTCTTTTCTTAATCACTCGATTAAGACCTTGACATTTTTTCAATTACTATCTGTCTGCTGTAAATTTCATTACATTTTTTTTTGTCTGTCCCTCTCACTTTTCATGATAAATGTCGTTTGAGTATATAAAGTATTTTTTGACTCTAAAATAATTAATAGGAAATTTTTAGAGAGTGAAAAGACACTCAAATGAAAATTTACTTTTTTGTAAAACAGGAGATTTAGATTAGTCAAAACATTACTAGTAGTCTAGTTAGTTCAATTGATAATAAAATCTTTTTTGCTTTCAAATCAAATTTGTCGACTTCATACTGCACAGCAATCATAAACTCAGACAGCGCGCAGCTCCAGAATTAATACCTGCTTACTTGGAATATTTTTAATAGAAAAATGCTTAAAAAAAATTATGAGAGACAGCTAATTGTAAATTTTAAATAGAAATGCTTAAAAATATTATGAGAGACAGCTTAATTTATGTACAACGTAATGTCATTCTTGCATTTCATGTGAATAATTTTATCCCTTTCGAAAAAATTCCTGAATTAAGACTAAAAGTAAGCGTCCTAATGTGGTTTCCCTCATCTTTAAGAGATATGTTGAAATATCCCTATTTCAGATAATTATTATTCAGGAAATTATATGAAATACGCAGTTAACTCTTTGAGAACCAAATTTTTTCTTAAAAAATCATGAATTTTTATTTTTAAACAAGTTTTAAAATATAGTGAAACCCACGTATATCGGACCCACATTATTCGGATTCCTGCTTACAGCGAATTTTTTCAGGTCCATTGAATTTTCCTATATAAGACTGTGTGAAAATACTCGCTTACATTGGACAAGATGGTAAAAAATTTTAAAAAATAAAAATATAAAAAATTACTGACCTAGAAATCTCCCTTACCGAATGATGGTAAAGATTTTTTTTTTGGTAAATGCTAGTATAAAAATTACCAACATAGAAATCTACCTTACTGGTTGATGGTAAAACAGTTTTTTTAAAAATGAAAGCGTGAAAACTTACCGACATAAAAATCTTCATTACCGACTGCTGGTAAAGAAATTGTTTTAAAAATGAAAATATAAAATTTACCGACATAGAAATCTATCTTACCAACTGATGGTAAATTTTTTTTGGAAAAATGAAAGTGTGAAAAATCATTGACATAAAAATTTACCTTACCGACTGCTGGTAAAGAAATTGTTTTAAAAATGAAAATATAAAATTTACCGACATAGAAATCTATCTTACCAACTGATGGTAAATTTTTTTTGGAAAAATGAAAGTATGAAAAATCATTGACATAAAAATTTACCTTACCGACATAGAAATCTATCTTACCAACTGATGGTAAATTTTTTTGAAAAAATGAAAGTGTGAAAGATTACTGACATAGAAATCTATCTTACCAACTAATGGTAAAATTCTTTGAAAAAATGAAAGTGTGAAAAATCACCGACATAAAAATCTATCTTACCGAGTGATGGTAAAGAAATTTTTGAAAAATAAAAAATTTCTTTATCATCAGTCGGTAAGGTAGATTTCTGTGTCGGTAATATTTATATTTTCATTTTTCAAAAAATTTCTTTACCATCAGTCGGTAAAGTAGATTTTTGGGTTGGTGTTTTTTTATATTTCACAATTTCAAAAATTTTTACCCTAATGTGACAATCCTGATGATTACATAGCGCTCGCAAATGAAATTCGATTTTGCCTGAAAGCAGCATTGATCCATAAAATCAGATTTAAATTTTGTCAAAAATTAGTAAGATGTACATTTAAAAAAGCTTCATGACATGACGTTCTAGAAACTACATCTCTAAAAAATTGATTAATTAACAAATTTTGACTCTACACTGAATTTAGAAATAAACTAACATGTTTCAGCTATCCAATGTAATGTATATAAAACTCATGGGAATATATAATGTGAAGATACTTTTTCATTGCTGGGATTCGTTGTACATGTATACTTTGAAATAAAAAAAAAAAAAAAAAATCGCGCACCAAAAGCTCGGAAATCTCATGCTGATTTTCATCGGAGGAAGGTATGCTTTACGGCTCCTTTAGTATAAAGACTATAAAGGTAAAGTGAAGCTTCTGTAGAGTGGCGCCAAGCAAAAAGGATTTTTGAAGGGTGAGATGAGAAGGAGTAGGATGAAGAATCCGGATGGACAAGCGGATGGATGGATGCAGCAGCGGAAAGGTTTTCAAGAGGACAGGAGACGCGAGAGGAGCTGAAAAGGGTGAAGAGAGAAGACAAGCAGAGGAAAACCCTGGAGGAAAGAGAAGAGAGGACATATACCCTGTGTGAGGTAAGGTTAAAGTGAAAAAGAGATAGAGAATCGAGCACGTCTAGGCTTTTGCTATGACCAATGGCGGACGGGGACACAGCGTGCGCCGTCCGTATCGATCCCAGCAACTCCGAGGAACCTCGTCCCGGGTCACCTCATCCGTCCTCCAATCTTACTCCTATATACGTGTTTTTTCATCTTTCACGAGAAAAAAACGAAAATAAAAAATCTTATCTTTCCCGGGTCAATACTCTCATTTACAATTATTGTAAAACGTTTTTTTGATACTAATTTCCGAAAAATTATTTTTACATTTAGTATTTTGTATATATTATCCAAATCCAAATAGCCTTTCGAATTTAAGTATAATTAATCAGTTTCAAAAGGGTTCAATATTCTTTTAGTGATTTGTGACAAAAAAATTAATGTATGAGATATAATAAAGGTTGATGGCGCATGCGTTGTCTTTTCAGAGGGAAAGCCCTCCCAGGTCAGGCAAAATCGTCGCACCAGATACGAGATTCGAGTGCGTGTTGTCACCAGAGTCGTGCAATGTACGGTTGACAATCTGGAGACGGACATGCGTACTCGTTCAGCCTATCACTGGCTTGTGCTATTAAAATTTTCGAACCAATGAACATTCATGAATCTTTGGAAGGCAGTGTCAACCACACTGACATCAGTACCTCTCTTTATACACTGACATGTAATCAGAGAGGAAATCACAATGCTCACTCCCACAATGTATATGCTCATATAGTGTACGTTTCAGAACATGTACATGGAATGGAAGTATTCCATATAGTGGAGTTATTTTTAGCACTGTAGCCAAGGGAAAAATTTTTCAATTTGAATTGAATTTGTATTTCTAAATCAATCTCTAAACCATGATATTAGCCTTATTAGGATTAGCTAACATATCTTACAATTAGAAAAATCAAATTTTTGCTCTAGGTCTGGAAATATCAGCTAAATTCAAAGCTGTATATGCAGTTGTAATGTATAGTAGAAATTATTGGCTAGTAGCCAGAATCAACGCTTAAGTAATTCATCTAGTCATCCTTTATCATTCTACCAACGATTCTAATTCAATTTTTGTATTCAAAATTTCCAAAAACGGGATAAGGAATTTTAGAACATTTTATGTTGTATTTAGTATTTAATTTATTCAACGATAGATAAAAATTATGCGCAGTCATTAAGTTTCAAAATTAAACCCAACTCATAGCGAATCTATGTGTAAACTCAAGATTCTCGCAGCAATATCGATCGACAATGTAAAACCTTAGAATAAGGCGGCAAAAGAAGCTATAGAAAACTAAAACATTCTCTGTTCAAGAATAATCTGAGAATATTGCTAATACCACTAAGAGAATATTATATATCTCAGGAATTGCAGATCATTAAACGAAAATCGAGCAAAGAAAATTGTTATATTTGATTACTGTTGGGATTATTAAATATATTGGAGAAATAAATCAAGGGTTTAAAACACAGTGAAAACACATGTTACAGTTACACACTTATTCAATATGCTAGAAGAATAAAATGTTATACACGTGATTCAATAGTGTATTAATGAGTGACAATAATATACTGAATGCTTTTCGGATGTGGCTGAATTTAGTGCGTGTCCCTTAAGACGGCTAGGGCCAGACTGAGAATTGTCCTTTAGTGATTTGGAAAAGATTTTGAAGTATCAGGTATAGAAGTAAAATGTATATATAGTGGTGTAAGTGTATTTTTGTATTCCAATTACTGTTTTGGTTCTGCTCATTTTATCCTAAAATTATTAATTCCAAGATTTAAATAAAATGAAATTGTCTAAACGTGACAAATACCAAAATTTTGAAATAATCTTATTGCTAAAGGCTTCTAGGTCCTGCAATTTAGACAATCACTCTGATACGATTTGTACAACTTGCGGATCTCCGCCTTTACCTAAATGCTACATTCAAAGGCATATAGTTTGGCTACAATATAAATTGCGTTTTTTTTTTGACAGAAGTAGTTATTTACATTGTACATTTAGTTAGAAAGTATTTCTTCAAAAAGTAATAAAAAGCATCATCGCGGTACACCACAAATTGATTGGTAGTTTTGACGCGAATATAAAGAATTCTTTGTCTGTAGAGAGCAGGTTGTTAATATTTTTTTTATTGCTGATAGAGAACAGTGTCTCTCAGGGGTTTTGTTTTACCATTTCGCGAATCGGAGCACAGGACTAGTATGATTTTATGGTCGAACAAGAAAGAGAGAGAGAGAGCAGGGTCGTTGAGTGGCGGTTTTTGTTGCAGGTCTTGGTGGATTGGTATGGTCATCCAGTATCCTTCGTGCAACGCCCACTCCATTATCTCGGTGATGATGAGTGCGCGGGCGGGAATAGGCCTCGTAACACACATCAACGAGGGATTACCCTCGTATCCTCGCTGAAACTACCTTTCTCTCTCTCTCTCCCTCTTTCTATATATATATACACCCGATATCGCCATCCGTCGTCCCCGCGTGGGCTAATGGGCAAAATGATTTGCGAGCAAAAAACTTAAATTGCTTGAGAATCCGCGCCGGCGGAACCTATGTATATATATATATAGTAATCCCTCTATTTTCGTATATATAACACTCCTTTCCACCCTATTAGGAACTAATAAAATCTTTACAATCCTTTACAAAATATTGACTACTGAAACTTTGAAAATTGCACTGGTATACTCGCTATTTCAAAAGTTGTATTATATGGAAACGATTTAAATGAAACAAATTCATTTTTTGCAATTCCTTACAGATTCCAAGTAAAATGGGACAAAAAGTGAACTAAAAATTGAAGTTTGAGAATAGTATATATATAAATAAAAAAAATGTCAAGGACAAGTACCAACTTGTCAATTTATAATTGCTTCTGTCCTCTGAACATAGGTAATTGTAAGTACAACATTTTAAAATTCACAGTTCCTTATAATAATATTTTTAAACATCGAACATTATTGTAATATATTGATTTCATTAATTTATATTAATAAATTATACAAAATTTATATCAATGAAATTCTTTATTGAAATTTTCATATACGTAAATTCATTTAAATTTAACAACTATAAGGTATGGAAAGGCAATTATTTAATAGTGAAATGAAAGACGACCGTACTGTAGAATCGATAGGAAATAACGTTCTCACATAAAAATAAATGGTCAAAACTTACCAACTTGACTGTAATCAGCCCCTACCATTCTTTCAAAATTTTAGAATTGATTTTATTAATTAAAATTAAATTCGACCTCACCTTTTGCTCGGGATGTAATACAATAAATCGAATTTAATTCATTTGAATCTCTTTACAAAATCTTCATTGTTAAATGTGGGATACAAATTTCTGTTTTTTAATTATTTAACTTTAAACAATAAATATAATTTCCAAATAGTTATTTGATTGACGCTTTTATTTGTCATTGATACCTGCTTACTCGCTGCGGATATCAAAGGTTGTTAATTGGTTATTTCAATGTAATCTTCAATTAGTACGATGTTCATCAGATTTTTTTCTTTGTAATAAAGTCACTCACCACGTGAGTATTCATGACGAATTTACCCACCACGTGGGTATTCAAAAAGACTGTATGTTACTCAGATATGAGTCTACTTATAACTGTCGAAACACTCGACTTTTAATTAATCACGGCAGAATACTTAATTTTCGAAATTATATATTTTCGCATCGAACTATAAACTTTCATCAAGTTCCTGTCGTTCCATTCAAAGGACACTGACTTACCGTCTTTTCCGTCTCTTTTACTCTGCTTCGATTTTCCCCTTATTGCAAATTTCTCCATCTCCCTTCATTAAGGGATTCTGACCTTGCCAATCTTTTGGATCCGTAACAGAACTTCAGTAATTTCTATTTATTTTTATTGATAGGCAAAATCTGATGTCAAGGATAAAGAACACCAGTGAAATTTTCCTGAAAATTTTTTTCAGAGTACTACTGATAACTAAGGATTAAAATTTAAAATTGTTGGCGTATGCCATTTAATACCAGCCTATGCAAAGTAAGTAATTAATGGAAAAACAATAAAGGATAGTACAAATGATATAGTGACACCGAATTAATATTTAATAAAAATATATTTATTATAAACATCAATATAAGATTGATTACAAAAATCCGTAACAGAATACATATTATTTCGAAATATGTTTCTGGTTGAGTGGTTAGCAGGTAACTAACTAATTATGCCCAAAGTACACCCTCACTACGCTGAGCTAGACAGTACTTCATATACCTGGACTGTCCCATCTCCCATCATAGAATTGACAATGTTTAGGAACAGTACATCGTTCTATATACTTTCCATCAAAAATTAATGATAAAATTAACTGAAAAATATTCGATATATGAATTTGGACTCGAATTTTTTTTAACAGGACAGCGAAATGACAATTTTAAATTTAATATATAAAAGAATATCAAGTTTCTCTTGAAGTTGAATAAATAAATTGCTGTCAGCTTAAAATGGAAAGGGTACACGTGGTAACCATTTCTTTTACCCTTCCCGTGCGGTTTTTTTCTTTGGTCACTATTAATAAAGTGCATCATATATATATATACATACATATATATATATATATATATATATATATATATATATATATATATACATATATATACATATAGCGATATTGTACATTTCGCGGAATTGGTTTTTGCAGCTTCCTTCCATATAGTAGAAGCAGTAGCGCGCACGTCCAACGGGTACACAATCTTATCTATACTGTTAAAAAATTGAGACGTCGGTTTGGTGCCTTTGTGAGTCTCTGGACAGATATACATAACTACCGCTGTATCGGGTTTTATGCAACGCGATGTTGGTAGATATGGGGACGAGGCGAGCTTATGCGCGTAATCAGAGACCCCTGTCCAGTGTGGTACGTTAAAGCCCCTTCGCGTGCATCAGTGTGTGTATATATTATAAAGAAGGTGCATCACTGCCAACTCAAGATGCGACAAATCGGTCTGTTGTCCCAAGAAATTGCGATTAGATTATTAGATACAATTGTTTAGTGAGTATACATCAGACAATTCACAGAAGCGAAATATTTATTTCTTTCGGAGAAAATAATTTATTTTTTTTTTTTATTATAGAAACTTGTCGTTTATTTAATTGTAAAATTAATAAATAGAATGCTCGGAAAATATTAAATTTATGAGAAAACAAAAAGGCAAACCGTTTATTTATACAACTTAGAGCCTGTCTTTTTCAAAATATATAATTATTTATTAAAAGCCATTTTTAGTAAAAGAAGAGAAAAAGAGATTCTTTAATGATCCGTCAGGGAATATGGATTCGTGGAAATTAACCTAAGTTTTCAAAGATATTGACGGAATTAAGTTTGTTGGAAATATTGACAATTATTATTTAATTAATAAGGCAAAACAAATTACATAATAAATTGAAAGAAGAAAATTTAATTATCGAAATTATTTAGAATTTAGTAAACAAAAAAATAATATTTAGTCGATGACTCCGACAACAAACTATTAGTGTTTCCTTACATTTATTGAATTTAATTTTTCTTTTTATTTAACGTATAGTCAGACAAATCGAGTTACCAATTCCCCTTCGAATATTGTTTCCAATTTCATAACAAACTTTCTTAACATTTTTATGACAAAAGAAAAATAAGATTTTAACTAATTTATTAAAAGTGAGTCAAAAACGTGTCCTTCAACCTGAATGTCAGTAACGTAAATAAGCGTCACTCAGCTGCTCGTTCGCAACAGTTCCTTGGACTTTGCTCACCAGACGGCGCACTCTCATTTGCAAAAGGGCGCGTTTATTTAAATTCGCCTTTCATTTAGATAAAATAAAACAAACGGCTTGTTTTTGGGTTTCAGTCGAATATAGTATAAATTTGAAAGAAATCTAAAAGTTCAGTTTCACCTTACGCCATCCAAGTCGAGGACTATAAAAAGATGTCGCTAGTAATTTTTGACATCTTTACAATAATAAAGTAATTTCATTAATTAAATAATTAATAAATTAAATTCTGCAGCTTTCTTAGATTTCTTTTTAATAATTCTTCTTGTGAAAGAGAAAGTAACAATGGCTATTGCGATAGGTTAGGTTTGTCAATTTATATCGATTAATTGATTTTCAGCTAATGCAAAGTTAATTTTACTCATTTCGCTTTAAGCGTTTCTTTTTTATTCAAGGATTTAAAGGAGATACATTTTGTCAATAATAATTAAAATTTTTGCAATTTTTTATTCTTGTAATTTAATTGCAAAGTTAAATTAATTATTAAACAAATAAATACGACTTTAGTTTGACTCTCTGTTATATTGATTTAGGTACATATATTTTAATTTAAGTCTGCGTTGCTGTATAGCTACCATTATAAAGCGTCGAGTGAAACACACATTTTCCTCACCAAATGTAGAAAAATCAAGCGTCGGAATGCTCCAACGTCGGCGGATATATTATTCTGTGAATATTACATTTGTGACTTTGTTCTTCGCATGTGCTAGAGGTAGAAAGAGGGGCTGCTGCGCGTTTCGTGTTTACTCCGCGTTTCCTAATTTCCTTCGGGAAACGGACGAGAACAACACACCACTCACAAACTGCAATGCAATGTGCTTTTGTATATTATTTAGAAAACGCAAAATTGTCCCTGTGAGAATCTCATTTGAATCTCTTTATGTCTTAGGAGAAAAAAAAAATTTCACGAAAATATTTTTAAAAATATCTTTCTAAATTGAAATTAATCTAAAGAAAACTGTTTTGCTAATTTGCTCATAAAGGATTTTATTTTATCTTTAAAGTTTGAATCCAGTAAAATTTAATTATAACTCCAAATTTAGAGAATAGAATATATATATATATATATATATATATATATATATATATATATATATGTACGAAAATTAAAATATGTTTATGCAAAATTTAATTTATTTCTCTTGGGTATGAAAGGAAATTATTACGTGTAGAAGTTATATTTAGTCTGTATGTTAAATTGTATTTAATATAAAAATAGAAGGTATTGTTTCATGAACAATATTGAATTTAAGATTTCCGTTGAAATACTTTGAAATGTCATTAATTAATATAAAAGAAGGACGACATAATTATGTTTGAAATTCTCCTTGCTTATAATATAACAGATTTTGTATACAAATCATTTAACAAAAGAAGCTTGAAGTATTTTATTTATATTTCAAGGTTTAACTAAATCAGAGAAAGCATTTATAAAATGATATTGCGCATTGAAGTATGCTTTAAATTAATTTATCATTTTTAAGGAAATTTCCCAGAGAAATCCTTTTACTAAAAAAAAAAAAAAATTTATTGTTGCAACCACAAGTCCAATTCTAGAATAGACAAATTGTAAAAAGCTGCGCTGTAAACAAAAAAATAGTGTTTGCAACAGACAGGTTTGGACAAATCACAAAACAATTTGTATTTTTTCACAAAAAATTTTGTTTTATTCACAAGTACTGTTTTATTCATGTACAGACTACAATTGTAGCACAGTGGGTTATTTCAACGATTTAGCTGGCCAAAAGTCCATTTTGTAAAGTTTATTATTTAAAAAAACAAAAACACGTAGAAAATCTTTGTTGCCTACTCAATTCGATACCCAATTCAAAAATGAAACCAAACTTTTTCTTTTTTTCTTTTTTTCTTTTTCTCTTCAAAAACATCTATTTTTTGTCTTTTTGCCGGATATTGACACATAAAAAGGAAAATTACTCAATTATTTCTATATATAAGTATAAACGATAAATTTACAACAACGCTGCCAGCAAGAGTTTTATTATTACTTCCTATGATTTTCGATATTGATTAGCGCCCTTTGATTCGTCGTTCATGCGCAAAATACTAAGGTCCAATAACGGAAAATCTCAATAAAAAAAAAAAAAAAAAAAAAAAAAAAAAAAAAAAAAAAAAAAAAAAAAAAAAAAAAAAAAAAAAAAAAACAGAATATGACGACGTGAGGGTTAAACCTAGCTTATAAAAGGCCAAGCAACTAGAGATGGACAACTGGTATATCATGACGCCGTAATAACCGCATAAATTTCAAGTAATAAACGCGATGTTCATGCATCTTTAGAGAAAAAAAAACCAGAATGAAACTAAAAATCAATGCAACTATATAATCATTGCTTAGATGTAAATTAATGTATAAGGAAGGAGGCAGAAACGAAAATTTCTTTTACTTTTCATCAGCACTTTAATAATAATTAATAAATTATAACATTTTTTAATCATTTAATTCATTTTAAATATTTAATCATTCATAAATATAGTAAATGGAACAAAAATATTGTTTTGACTTTGCATCAAACAATATAAAAATTTTAAGTAAAGGAAATCCTTATATTTTAAATCCAATCGCAAATTGGAATACCATGGAAATGAAATAGCTGAATCCCTTGCAAAAACTGCCTGTGCCCTTGAAACCATCGACGAATCAGTAACGATTGAAACCAAAGATTTAAAAAAATTGTTCAAGAATGCAACATTGGAATCATAAAATAAAGATACCAAGTTAATTGAAACTTTCTAAATATTCACCAAAAATTTTTACGCTCTTAACAATTGAATTTTATTGCTTCCGTGACAACTGCAAAAGTTTTTCGAAAATGTTTAACAAGTTTTTGAGAATTTTTTCTGGCAAATTCCCGAAATATCCCACTTGGAAAGATTCCCCGGAAAGTGCCCTCTGGAGGTTCCATCAGAATTCCGCCGGAACTTCCAACGTAATTCCGTCGGAATTCCATCGGAGTTCCAAAGAATTTCCGATGGGATTCCGACGGGATTAGGATTCTAAAAATTTTGAAAAAAAAATTAATCGGAATTCCGTCGGAATCCCATCGGAAATTCATTGGAACTTCGATGGAATTCCGACGGAATTACGTTGGAAGTTCCGGCGGAATTCTGATAGAACCTCCAGGGGGCACTTTCCGGGGAATCTTTCCAAGTGGTATATCCGGGAACATTTTCACGTGGGTTCAATAAACAGAAGCAATAAAATTTAAGTATCAATCAGCAACTGCTGCAAGCGGAGCTTTGCTGGACCAAATCTTACTTCTCTTGCTTCACGTAAAATCAAATATGGAATTACCGTTTATTCACTCTAATAATTGTAATTTCTTATATAAATTCGTAATTTTTAAATTTATCAAAATCAGCTTATTTTAAAAAGAAAATTTTAAAAATTAAAAATTGTTTTTCAGCTTTCACTGTTTGTCTGACTCTAGCACGAACTGTACTACTGTCAGATCTTATATGCCTCTGAAAGTATAAGTATATCTTACTCGCTGTCCAACTTATCTGCATTATTATTATTATATTAAAGTTACTTATATAGAAAACTATAATTTTCAAGTATTTAATATTAAAATAACGAGTCTATATAAGCCAAAAAAAATGCACATTTCAATCTCTTAATTTTTAACAGTATTAAATTAGTAAGAGCCTTCTTTTATAATATTAAATATAAGGAAATATTTCGGAATTTATAATAGTTCTTCAAAATCAAGTCTCTAAAGATTTCAACTGATTATTATATCAGAAGCTGTCTAATTAATTTCTACGAACACAATTAATTATAAATTATATATTATTTATACACAATTAAAAGATTTGTATATAAGAATATTTAAAAAAAAAAAATTTAGAATCGTGACAGTTATAACGTGTACAAAAAGATATAAACTTATATTCACACCTACTTAGACCGTGAAACTGCTGCGAGGGTTACTTTTGCCAACACCCAGTAAAATTAAATAAAATCTACCCCCGTGGGGGTAGAGAGTTACTTGGCGGCAAAGAGCCGCGTGTATATATATATACATATATACGCGTGAAGACTTCGAAAGCCGTTTCGCTGTTACGTACTTTATTTTCCGTTAAAGCGACAAGTTTAATATCCCTGAACTCGCTTTGCGTTGGGTGGAGTGAAACGAGAAGATGCCCCTAACTCAAGCTCCATGCCACGAGGTGAAACTTTAATACAATTTCATTTGCCTCGGCCCTGACAAACTCCTATTCTCTCCTTCGTTCAAAATCCCACTCCACCATCTTTCCTGTTTCTGAAGGAAGACTATTTATAATCATAACTCTCGGGGAAATGCTTTCTTCCTCTAGTGCGACAACCACCTTGAAAGAACTATATATAAAACCCCGGCAAAGCACTATATATACTCTTACTTACAACTTGAGGTAATCTTAAAAAATTATCCAATTTTAATATAAATAAAGAAATTTATGGAAATTATAGAAATTACAGAAAATTATAAAAAAAAAAAAATTATTTAAATTTAGAAAGGATAGTATCACAGAAAATTAAAAGGCATTAAAATAAGCTGCAACGCTTATTATTTTAATCCAATTTTGTTTATTTTAATACCAAAATGGAATTCCGTCGGAATTCCATTGGAGTTCCAAAGAATATCCGATGGGATTCCGACAGGATTCTGATGAATTATTTTCAAAATTTTTAAAGCCTTAATTCCGTTGGAATTCCGTCGGAATACCATCAGAAATATTTTGGAACTCCGATGGAATTCCGACGGAATTACGTTGGAAGTTACGGCGGAATTCTGATAGAACCTCTAGGCGGCACTTTCCGGGGAATCTTTCCAAGTGGGCACTATTCAGTTTCTCTGGAAAGGCCCACTTGGAAAGATTCCCCGGAAAGTGATCCCTGGAGGTTCTATTAGAATTCCTCCGGAACTTCCAACGTAATTCCGCCGGAATTCCATCGGAGTTCCAAAGAATTTCCGATGGGATTTCGACAGGATTTCGATTAATTTTTTAAAAAATTTTTAGAGTCCTAATTCCGTCGGATGATCGTCAGAATTCCGCCGGAACTCCGTCGGAACCCCATTGGCATTTCTTTGGAACTCCGATGGAATTCCGATGGAATTCCGACGGAATTCTGATAGAACCTCCAGGGGGCACTTTCCGGGAAATCTTTCCAAGTGGGAAATACCTATAAACTTATTTTTTTTTTTTTTTTAAAACAATAGTTTCGAAAAAATATACGTGGGTGCGCTATTATTGATAGTATAATGGACTTTACGAATCGTCGCTTCGTCCCAAGCTATAATAAATATAAAGTTTTAACCCTCTCTGTATTTCTTCGCTTATAACGAAGTGTCGGCTCCAGAAACTAATAAATTTCACGTTTACTAAGCCACGTTGTAACGCCACTCGCGAACAAATTATCGTCAGTTCGAGGTGTGACGTGAATTTTTAAAAGCATCCGACACTCCAGATTTTAAGTGCTTACGTTGGAAAATTTTTTTTTTTTCTTGTCATGCAAAGACTATGTGCTTCTTTTTTCCGACTCATTCTTTTAATGATCGCAAAGAAAAAAAAACATGTATTAATCAAATACCAGCATTTATTGTATTTTTTTTTATTTAAATATTGCACTATAACAAAATTTTATTTTATAAATTATTAATTGAAAATTAAATTAACAATACGGGCAAAAAATTTCTTGTGTTATCTATACAAACTACACACAGTGGGTATTATAACGATTTAGTTAGCCAAAATTAAATTGATGATATTTATATAATCTGTAGGTGTGTACATTATAGTTTTAGGGGTCGCTTTTTTTCGAATTTAAAGTTAGATATAAAAAATTTAAAATGGCGGATTCAATATGGCGAGCTTATTTTTTAAAAATATATTGGATTCGTTTGAAAATTTTTGCTTCGGGGTTTTTTGGGGGTGCTGATTACGAATATGATGTCACTTTTTAAAAATTCAACATGGCTGATCCAATATGGCGGACCTTTTTGAAAAATGCATCGGATTCGCTTAAAACTCGTTACTCAGGGGTTTTGAGGGTCGCTGTACACGAATCCAGTGTTAGTTTTTAAAATTCAAAATGGCGGTTCCAAAATGGTTGATTTTTTTTTAATTTCATAGTTCTTGCTTGAAACTCGTTACTCCGGGGTATTTGGTGGCCTTGATTACAAATTCAGTGTTAATTTTAAACAATTCAAAATGACGGATCCAATATAGGGTAACTGCACCAGTGGTGGATCATGCACCAGTGGTGGATCAACTGCGAGAATAATGGTCATTTGTGTTTACACGTTTGTAAATAAATGGACCGCAAGTGTCGGTAATTGTTAAGAAAGTTATACAGATCAATATTACAATTTAAAAAAATTTTTAAATTCATCGCGAAGAAAGCAGGACAACAATTACTAAAGTGGTGACAGAAAACAAGAGTTTTCTTTAGCATGTAAGTTAAGAGTATATTTTGGAATAGAAAGCTTTGGAGCCATTTTAGGACAATTTTTAATTCTTTTCACAATAGGAGGCATTTCGTTTCATCCCCATAGAGCCCTGAGAACAATATTTACGTCTTTAAGTAGCGCGTGTCCATTGTTTTGGGGTGATCCACGACTGGAACCAAAAAAGTAACAAAATCTAGTGGTGGATCAGTCCTACTTTTCGCCTGTTGACGCATTGTTTTATTGAAAATTTTATGAGTTAAATTTTAGTTAACACTAATTCAAATGTTTATTAATTGTTAACACCTGGGGGTCGATTACGTAACTTTCCCACATCCCACATCTCACTTCCCACATTTTACATCCCACATCTCACTTCCCACATTTTACATCCCAAATCCCACATCTCACTTCCTACATTTTACATCCCACATTTTACATCCCATATTTCACTTCTCACTTCCCATATTTCATATCCCACTTCCCATATTTCACATCTCACTTCTTACTTCCCAATATATTTCATATCCACTTCCCATATTTCACATACCACATCCCACATCCCACTTCCCATATTTCACATTCCACATCTCACTTCCCACATTTCACATCCCACTTCTCACATTTCACTTTTCACACTTCACATCTCACATTGTACATTACACTTTTCTTATCACGCTTCCCACCTTCTATATCCCACTTCTCACATCTCTCCCATTTCCCACAAGATGTTGGATGTGGGAAGTGGTATGTAAAATGTGGGAAGTGAGAAGTGGGATGTAAAATGTGGGAAGTGAGATGTGGGAAATGGGATGTGGGAATTGAGAAGTGGGATGTAAAATGTAGGAAGTGAGATGTGGGATGTAAAATGTGGGAAGTGAGATGTGGGATGTGGGAAGTGGGATGTAAAATGTGGGAAGTGAGATGTGGGAATTGAGAAGTGGGATGTAAAATGTAGGAAGTGAGATGTGGGATGTAAAATGTGGGAAGTGAGATGTGGGAAGTTGGATGTAAAATGTGGGAAGTGAGAAGTGGGATGTAAAATGTGGGAAGTGAGATGTGGGATGTGGGAAGTGGGAAAGTTACGTAATCGACCCCCTGATTTCAAATTGTTAAATTTTTGTTGAATTAAAATACCCAGAATTAATAAATGTTATTTATCATTGAAACTGAAGCTTTAAGAGTTTCTATTTATTTATTACCAAAAATTCTAATAAAAAGATGATTAATTAATATTTAGTCACATTATACCTATAGAAATGAAAGAGGAGGGGATATGGATAGGAAAGTGAATTTGAAAATCTGTCCGTAAAGCCTTATAAAAGTTGCAAAACGTCTCAGTCTCGTAATTTTAAAATGCAATGTTTTTTAGTATGATTTTTTAAGTGATCCACCACTGGAGCAATCTATAACCATGACTGGTGCAAACAGTGATCCAGAATAGGATCATTGACAAATTATCTTTGATGGAGCATTAAAGTAAACGTAGGTGTCAAAATTAAGTCTAACCTTGAAGGAAATGTCTATTGGAACTATCTGGTCCATAATACTATAAAGAATAACCTCGAATTTGTCTAAAAACAACCTATACAGAACTTCAAAATCAAAATAAGAAAGTTAAGGGGCTTAACTGATCCACCACTGGTGCAGTTACCCTAGCGAGGTATTTTTTAAAAATTGACGAAAATTGCATAATTTTTATGATTTAGGAGTCGTACAAGAAGTAACACTCTGCACCCGGCTCCAGTGAAAATTTAGTGACTTTTTAGTAACTTTTAATTTTAACAGTTACTAAATTTTCACTAGAACAGGGTGCAGTAGTTGATGAGAATTATAACAAAATAGGGACAATATGGCAACTAACCTGATTTGTATGTCTTGTACTCATAATTAATTTCATTTTGTATTTTATATTATTAATGTTCCATGCAAATTTATAAATAAATGAACTTTAAGAAACTGTGGTTTCACATATTGAATAAACAATATATATTTTGAAACCTATAGAGAACATTATGACATGTGAACTCACACAACATTCACATATATAACCTTAAAGGATAAACTCTGACAATTATAGATCTTTATTGCATTTATTTTAAAATATTGATTTTCATAACGTGGCGACAGTTTAAGAGTGGGCGTTAAAATTGAATAATAAAATGAAAATAAATCAATAAATGGTTTATCAATCAAGATGAAATTTTTTATGAAAAACCTTTTTAATGACATAACAGTTGAGTATTACATAAGAGAAAGGAAATTATTATTAAAAGTAAAGAATATTTATAATAAAACAAAAATGGGGTAGATAAAAGATAAAGATATTTAAAATAAGGTTTTAAAATAGGAAAAAAGGTGGCAAAATACGCGTGAGGAAGAAGCTGAAAGAGAACAGGTTCACTAACGGACACCTCAGCTGCCAATTTACCGGGTGCACGCAACTAGGCAGTCATATTTTATTTACGATATAATTGAGATATATTGAAACGTGAGATACAGACGTCCAGCTGTGTTCACGTGAAAGAGAGAAAGAGAACACATATATTGCTTCTCTCGTGAAGCTTGCGAAGCTATAATTTAGTTTGTACCAAAAAAAAAAAGAAGCCTAATGCATCTTATTAGAGAAGTAAGATCAGAACAAACGAGAGAAATGTATATAAGTGTGAATTGAGTCTTTCGTCTATATAGAGTAATTCGCATTACTTCCATCATGGCTGCGCCCACTTCCTATTCTCAGCCATCAATGACAGCTTGTCTGACAAGCACACGCGATTTCATGCATGGAATTTTTTTTCTTCTTTTTATTCTCTTTTCTATTATGTCTGTTAATGTAGAATTTTTTTTCCATCTATAATGTGAAGCTCATTATCAATAATGTCAGAGGCTTGAATTGATTAAATTTCATTAAATGTGAAAAATGAGAAATACAAGATTTGTTCAACACTTGGAAATAATGACTCCTATTTAAAACATTCATTTATTCCTTCTTGTAAATTGTGGAAACCATTATTTTGATTTTAATTTTAAATTAGTTATTTTAAAATGGAGAATATGCGATATGTAACAGAAAAAAAAACATAAATGGTGACAGCGGTGGGATTTTTAGAAAATTGTTCCTATTCGAAAAAAAATAATCTATTTTTCTTAAAAAAAAATTATTAATAAAAATTCTGAGATATATAATAGAATTCACCTTCAGCAAAGAAAAGTGTTAAAATAAATATTGAAAATATTTGGAAATTATTAAAATGATTTTCATCCTAAAACATACACATATTGTTGAAAGAAATAAATTTTCACCTGTGATTCAGAAAACGAGTTAAATTTTAAAAGAATTTATTATCTAACAACGACGCTTGCTTTTCACTTGAATTCGTGCAGAAAAATAAAAAGGGGAAAGAAAAGCGAGAACGTTAAATATAACCTACTTTCAACGCCCGTCAAATTTTAATATCGTTTCACATTGATTTTCCATTTTGACGCGGGATGTTTTTGCTTTAAACGAGATTCGCAAAGACCTCGACTAAGATGATCAAATGAAAAAAAAAATACTTTCCCTTCAACATATATATATATATAAGAAAACATTAAACGTCCGTTAAAAAAATTGTTTCAAGGTTCTTTATTTTCAGTATAAAAATTTCAATATATACGAGAATTTAATATAGTATATAAAATGCTGTCAATTAATTTCTTATGATGTAAAAATTAATCCACTTAAAATAATTAAATATATAATTATGTCGTTAAAATTAATATTTTGTCAATTATCACAAAAAATTGGTTAACTTTTTATGTATAAAATTATAATTTTTTAATAATCAATAAAAATTGATGTTTTTTTGGGTAAAAAAAGGGATATTAGCACAAAAATTTAGAAAACAGGTGCACTCGTTTGTAAAATATCAAATTAAGGTTTCTTCTAATTTTTAAGTTTAAATTGAAGAGCTTCTGCGATGGGATTTATTCGTTAATTTATAATAATAAAAGGGTTAGTTTTACAAAAGTATTATTATTGGTGAATTTTAATGTGCCTGTTGAACGGGGGTGTTATTATATCTGCGCTTCGTTTGTGGTCGTGCGGCAGCAAATTAACGGTTACGTTCATTGGAACGTCGCACAATGCACAGGGTCAAATATGATGTTCTATTTAAAACTTCTGTTTGGAAAAAATAAATATAAAATTTTTTAAAATTTCAAATTTTTATACTTTTTCTCACTAATATGTTATAATTACTAACTAATGTTAATTTCTAACGTTTAAAATGGATAGAATGGTACTAAAACATTATAATTATAATTTCAATACCACGATAAAATATTATTTCGATACTGTAGTTTCTTATTTTTAATTACATATAACTATTAAAGATTATTTCGAGTTTTGATTCAAAAATAATCTGAAATTTGAAATTTTTTTGTAGATGTTAGTTTTGCAATAGGGTTGGTTCACCCTAAAGTAATTTTTTCTCATTTCTTAAAGAATTATGTTCTGCTTCTCCTAAAGTACTTAGAATTTTTTAAAATAATTTTTTCCATACACTGAGAGAAGTTAAACACAGATTTCGTACTAAACACACGTTCAGATAGTGTACCTAACCTTTCGAGCAACATCGGTTCTAAATTGTATCGCAGCTGCGCTTTTTGGTGGACAGATACTGTACTAAATCGTTTGTCCCACAAGTTAGGTCAGAATCAGTACTTAATTGGCGCTGCTGCTGTTCGATTTTAGTACTGCGTCTGCACATAATTGTGGTACAATATCTGTCCCTCAAAAGATGCAGATGTTGCGTTAAACTTCTCTCAGTGTAGTTTTTATATTTTATTAATAGAAAACAAAATTTTTTTGTTAAGGGTAATTACCCCTTCTATATTATTTTCGGCTATAATTTAGAAAACTATACACATTATTACAACGGATATAAATTGAATATTATTTGTATTTTCTTACCATTTGTTAATATTTTAAAATTTTTGGAAAATAATACATTTTTAGGGGTAGTTTACCCTCAAACTATTGCGGTCTGATTTAAATATATTCGTCTTGTTAGCATTAAATAATACAATGATTTTACCACTAAATTTTCTTAGTTTCTTAGTAAACTTTATTTTGATCTTGTCGATACACACCTCGAGTTCCTTCATTATAAGATAGTCCAGTTCTTTTTGGTACTTTATAAATTATCTAATTTATAAATCACTAACAGAAGAGAGCACTGTGTAAACAAATATATTTGATAAACATTAAAGGTACAACAGCATTAAAGATATTAAAAATATTTCAGACTGTTATAGAAAAAAACAAATTTTATTTTATACATATTAATTCGTCCATAAACAATAAAATCAAATTATGTTTTATGTATTAAATAATTACAGTTAATCTTTATTCATTAAAGTCACACTTGACATAATTTAAAATTAATCATTGTTTTATATTATCAATTGAATTATTAGTGTTTACAAAAAAATTTTTACTAGGGTAACTGCACCAGTGGTAGATCAGTTAAGCCCCTTAACTTTCTTATTTTGACTTTGAAGTTCTGTATAGGTTGCTTTTAGACAAATTCGAGGTTATTCTTTATAGTATTATGGACCAGATAGTTCCAATAGACATTTCCTTCAAGGTTGGACTTGATTTTGACACCTACGTTTACTTTAATGCTCCATCAAAGATAATTTGTCAATGATCCTATTCTGGATCACTGTTTGCACCAGTCATGGTTATAGATTGCTCCAGTGGTGGATCACTTAAAAAATCATACTAAAAAACATTGCATTTTAAAATTACGAGACTGAGACGTTTTGCAACTTTTATGAGGCTTTACGGACAGATTTTCAAATTCATTTTCCTATCCATATTCCCTCCTCTTTCATTTCTATAGGTATAATGTGACTAAATGTTAATTAATCATCTTTTTATTAGAATTTTTGGTAATAGATAAATAGAAACTCTTCAAGCTTCAGTTTCAATGATAAATAACATTTATTAATTCTGGGTATTTTAATTCAACAAAAATTTAACAATTTGAAATCAGGTGTTAACAATTAATAAACATTTGAATTAGTGTTAACTAAAATTTAACTCATAAAATTTTCAATAAAACAATGCGTCAACAGGCGAAAAGTAGGACTGATCCACCACTAGATTTTGTTACTTTTTTGGTTCCAGTCGTGGATCACTCGAAAACAATGGACACGCGCTACTTACAGACGTAAATATTGTTCTCAGGGCTCTATGGGGATGAAACGAAATGCCTCCTATTGTGAAAAGAATTAAAAATTGTCCTAAAATGGCTCCAAAGCTTTCTATTCCAAAATATACTCTTAACTTACATGCTAAGGAAAACTCTTGTTTTCTGTCACCACTTTAGTAATTGTTGTCCTGCTTTCTTCGCGATGAATTTAAAAATTTTTTTAAATTGTAATATTGATCTGTATAACTTTCTTAACAATTACCGACACTTGCGGTTCATTTACTTACAAACGTGTAAACACAAATGACCATTTTTCTCGCAGGTGATCCACCACTGGTGCATGATCCACCACTGGTGCAGTTACCCTATTCTATAAACAACTCTTTTTCATAATAATCTAAAAATGTACTACTACAAATTGTTGTATTTGGAGTCATGAACTGTCCTTCTCCATACAATTCTACATTTACTTGATTCACATATTTAGCTAATTTATCAAAATTATAATTATTACTGGTCATTAGAAGCTGCATGGACCACGTAGCAAAGGGACTTAAAACATAATCTTTTTCAAAAAAATGACGTTTTTTTCTTGATTCATAAGGATTAAATTTTACAATTTCATGTGGATCAGTTTTTATTAAATGTACTTTATCCATACATCTATAGTATGAATCACCGTTGTGTTTTAGACTTACGGCAAATTTTTTTAAGTCCTTCTTTAATTGTTCGTTTATTTGTGGATCTTCAGAAAAGAATGAAATACTTATATTTCGAAACTTTAAAGCATTATAATTGTCTTCATGAGAAATATTTGCAAATAATTTAACTTCCTTTCCTTCAAGTAAATCTTTAATTGCCAACGAATGCGTACTATTATGCCAAGTATAAAAGGGTGGAAAATCACCGCCATTTATAAAATTGGTTTGTAAAATATGATAAAATAATGTATCCTGACCTTTCTTTTTTATCAATTTTGACTGTAAATTTTTCATTTTCTCAAGTGCAATACTTGCTTTTATTAAATTGCTATCAAAATACATTTTTGGAATTGAGATAAAGAATGAATATTCTTTTATAAATGGATATGTATAGCATTTCATAGAAATGACTAATTTATTATAGTCATCGAGAACATCATTTGAGTAATAAAGCTGCTCCACTTTTGTTAAAACTTTTAATAGTTTAGAATCTTTTATATTCGTAATTTGAAATTGTGTACTTGCAATATCTTTCAAATACTGAGCATTTTCAATTTTAAAATTGTAATCTTTAATGAGAGCATGCATATTAATAATTGCTTTCATTGCCTTTTTTAGTTTTGTCATTGATTCTGAAACTTCATCAGAAATTTTTAAATTCATAGTCCACTTTTCTAATTGTGATGAAATATTCGTTAAATAATCATCCATATGGAATTTTTGATATTCAAGAAGAGCACTTGAAGAAATAGTAAATTCTTTAGATTTATTTTGAATGTTCATTCGAATCTGATCTATTTGCTGACCAAAATCTGCTTTAACCATGTTCTTGAAAGCTTCCAATTTATTTATATCGTTTTCCTCTTTATTTATTTGTTGTTGGTTTTGATTTTTTGCTGCTATTTCTACTGTAATTTTATTGTATCTCTCTATACCTGTATTTAAAACATCTGTTACAATTACCATGGAACTAAGATACTTTGCTGCTTTTCCAGATTTTGTTTTTGCATTTTCACTTTTCATTGTCCATTTATTTTTTTCTATTTCCAATTCTTCGATCATACATTTCCGTTGGCTGGATATTTCCTTTCCCTTTAAAATGCAATTTTCGTGTATTTTTTTGTTAAAATCATTTATTGGTTGCACGTCTTCACCTTCTAAAATTAAATCTTTTCTCTTTTGCTCTATAAGATCTAATTGCTTTTTAATATCTTCCTCTTCTTTCTTCCTATTATTATTATATCTTTCAAGTGAACTTTTCAGTAAACTATTTACACCTTCCGGCATTTTAATGTCTTTAAACCCTGTATTAGTGTCAGTGTTGAAAGCAATGTCTTCAAGGATGAAAATACCCGTGTTTAACATAGCAGCAACTATTGCACCAGCTGGACCCATGACAAATGCAACTCCAATAAAAGTAAATTTTAATATTGAAAAAAGTATCTTTAACGCCAGTTTCCTATTGAGTACGCTTTTTTTCTCTTCCATAGTCTTGATTGCTACTTTCTTTGTGCTTATCATTTCGTCAATTTCCTTTATTAATTCTGTAAGCTCCTTATTTACATCTTCAATTTTCTGATCCAAAAAAACTGTGAGATTTACATCAATCAATTTTACTGCCTCCTCGATTTGTATGTCAAGTTTTCTTCTAAAATTGTTGCTAAATTCTTGTAGTTTATTAAGAACTTGATATCTCCTTAATTCTTCACCATCTTGAATGGATTGCGTTAGATAGTCATCGATTACATGAATTGATGAATAATACGGATTATCAGATATTTTTTCGATCTTTCTTTCTATCATATTGTATAAATTTGTAAACACTTCGTTATATTCAATGATTTTATCAGCGTGATGTAACTCATTTGTAAATAAGTGAATTCCTTTTAATTGGACACCTTTGTGCCACCCCTTGTACAATTTGTGAAAAAAAACTTTATTTAAGTTAATGGAATAATTACCTTCAAAATCAAGTATTTCATTAACAAAGTTAAATGTGTCAATATTTTTTACAACATTTGGATTATTATTAAGTTTTTCGTATAAATGAGCCCAGCTTATTGAACCTGTTTCAATTGCTTTGGTTACAACATATTTTCTGTAATCTTTCAATGTGATAAAAAAATCTTCTATGCCGGATAGTGTACTATTAATTTTATATAGAGGATTCATTATCTTTAAATCATTATCTTTTTTTACATTATTCAAATAGTA
Organism: Leptopilina boulardi; assembly: GCF_019393585.1. Lineage (NCBI taxonomy): Eukaryota > Metazoa > Arthropoda > Insecta > Hymenoptera > Figitidae > Leptopilina > Leptopilina boulardi. Next base: position 1,266,375 of record NW_026137881.1, on the reverse strand, counting down.
ACTCAGTAAAGAATCGGTAAAATGCTTTCTTTCTTCAATCTCTTCCTTAATTTCCGGTGAATCTTTATAAGAACCATTAGGTCCATCTATACCATCATCACCCTTTTCAGCAATTATTTCGATGTTCGAAACAGTAGAATAATTAAAATTAAAAATCATACCCATACCCGGAGGACCACCTAACCCTTTTTTACCTCCTTTTCCTGGTGGATATTCATCCGATAAATAAACTATTCCATCTATACCGTGATTTCCATCACCTCCATTACCACCATTACATATAATAAACAATTTTTCTCCCCCAAGAATTGTATCAACCATTCCAAAGAATGATCCTCCAGCTCCTCCGGGTGCACCTGGTAAACCATCTATGTATTTAGTTGAACTTCCATTCGCTATTATATCTAATAGAAACCGCTGAAAAAGTTTAACCTTGAATTATCACTTATTTGATTCTAAATTATTGTATATAACTATTTTAAGAAGTTTAAACATTTTTTAAAATAAACATTTCTGTTATAACTTACCAAATTTTCTGTAATTTCTAAATTTCTTCCATCATAACCTTGTAAATTTATATTTATGTTGCTAGTAATTTCCCAAATTGGTGCAACTATAATGAGTTGTTCAATATCCATTCTAATTTCCGATTCTTCATCAAAAATAATTCTATCAAGAGCCATAATCTCTAGGATTATCACTTTTCCGTCACAATAATTTTCAGTAAAACTATTGTCAAAGACTAATGATATTCCTTTAACTTGCAGTTTGTAGCCGTATTCAGATAGTGGAAAGCACAAATATTCAGCTTGCGAATTAAGTGAATCGATAATAACGCGAAAAGCGCTAATCATTAAATGCCGCTTTATTCCATCACTTTTTGGTATTTCTTCGTACAAGTTTTGAAATTCGTTGGACAGTGTAGACACATTGTTTTTCATTAAATTTCCATATAGTGAGACTACTCTGTATAACCATACTTTTTCTTCTTGAAAATAATAATCTATAGTAAAAGATTGTAAATAACTAAACCATGTGTATGTCAATCCACTATATATCAAATTATTGCCTTCCACCATATATTTTAAAAAACAAACTAGTCTTACGTATTCAATTTGAAGATTACTGTTACAAAGTTCGTAAATAAAATAAGAAATTGAATAATTATCATTTGATTGTATTTTTATGTTTTTATCTATTATTTGTAACCAATTTGAGAAAGTAAATATAAATTTTAAATTCGTATTAATTAATGAAGCTTTATCCATACTACTATTGAATGAATAGAAAGCTTTGTCTTTTAAAAATTGAAAATTTTCTTCAGTTTCATTCCATTTTAATAATGAATGAAAAATTACTAAATGCTTCTGTCCTGTTAAGAAAGTATTAGTAAAAATTAATTGCGGTTCTTTAAATAAATAAGTAAAGAAACCAGTTATTACTGTAGAAGTATTATCTCTATCATTCTTAATATGCTGCTTTAATATATTATATTCTATTTGTTCTTTATAAGTGTTTAATTTGTTTTCACTTTGATTTATAAAATATCCTTTTTGGTAAAAGTATAGTTCTAATTTGTATAAATCGTCCATAAATTTAGTAAAGGAATTTTCTTTTATACTTAATGGAATAAAAATAACAATATTACTATCTTTTGGATGTTGAAAGTACAAAAGATTTGATGTAATTTGAAACATTGAGTCTAATGTATTATCAGAAATCTCTTCTGAACATGTTATTGCAAATTTAAATTTTTCTGCCAATTCAAATGTCTTCTTTGTCATATATGATAATAATATATTATTCAGCAAATTTTTAGAACAAACTAAGATATAAGCCGATGTTTTTAAACTGTAATATAGATAATAAACTTGCTCTATATCATTGAATAGGGATTCATGATTATTATAAAAATTTTTATCAGGTAGCACTCTATTATTGTCACTTAAAAATTTAGCTAGTATTATACCATCTTTTAAATCTTCTGATATAATGAAAACAATTTTCTCGATGTTAAAGTTTAAAAAGGTATTTATTATTTCTGAGTCGTGGTAAATATTGAAAAAATTTTGAAATGGAAATACATCTCTTCTATCTTCTTCTGTCAGAATTGTGAGTGGCTGAAAATATTAGTATTTTCTTTGTAGAGGCATTTAATATATAATTTAAAATCATTTATTAAGAGAATAGAAATTCTTATTTCTTGAAATTAACATTAAGGGGTTAGACCACTGTGAAGTTTAAGCTTTGAAGAAATTGTCAACGGTATTTTATTTTGTCCATGATTTGGAACAAATTTCACTAAAAATATGTAAGTTTTTAATTCTAAATAACAAAAAGCGCTACATATAGCGACTAGCGCTATTAGTAATCCCACTGCAGTACTCGGTCAGTATTAATTCAATACCAAATGCCAGTATCCAAAAAAATTATGAAAATTGACCTCCATGAAATTGGCGTTGACGCTCAGCGCCGAAAATTATTTTTTACAGGACCAAAAATCGGTTTTTTTTTTTAAAATCCCCTACGTACTTCTAGAGATTTTTAGTTATAAATTAAGAAAAAATTTGGTTTATTGTTCTAAGTAAAAACTAAAAAAAGATTTTTGACCGGACGTATATACCTCTGCATAAAAAAAGGAATTTTGTAGATCGACTGACACCGTCGCCATTTTAATTTTTTTACCTTTTGAATATAATTTTTAAATAGCTTAATATCTACTTAACAATAATATATAATTGATTTTTTAATTCATTTTATTGTGTTTTTGAAAAAAAGTCTTAAAAATGGGTCTGATTTTCGGTTTTCACATTGGTCTAACCCCTATTAAATTATTCCCTTACAACAATGGGATATATATTTATATCATATCCCTGGGACGCCTCAAAGCTACTTTTAATTTTTTTGCGGTTTGAATATCCATTAAACACTCCTGGGATATCCAAACCGCCAAATGTCCACCCTTAGGTTAGAGATTGTTAAATTTATTTATAAAAATGTAAAATATTTCCAATGAAGGGATTAAATGTTTTAAAAAAAGAGATTTATATTGGTTTAATTATTACTCTTATTAAAGTAGATAAATTTTTAACTATGAAAAAATAAAAAATAAAATTTGATTTATGAATTTTCATTTATATTAGGCATTGCATTAAAATAACAAATTATATACCCTTAATTTTTGTTTAAAACTTACTTTTGTCTCATTTAAAACGATAATGCCGTAATATGATAAACATAAAGTATTCATGTTTATAAGAATGATAAGAAGCAGCAATATTTCCTTATGAACTTTCATAATTCAATAAGTTAAGACTATATTAAACAAGTGTAATATTACAACTAAAAACGCTAGAAATTATAGGCTTTTTTTAAAATTTATTTCCATAAATATATGATGAAATTAATCTCATTATTATTCGTTTTAATCATTTATGTAACAATATCAATATTTAAACATGTTTTAGGTTTCAAGAAACTAGACATCAAATAGTATCATTATTGATTTGCATCGTTACATTTGCGACGTCACATGTTTACTTAATTACATGATATTTGATTTTGAAACTAATTTTTTTTCCTTATATTAAATTTTTTCAAGGTTTCTAGTATTTGTTTAATACCAACTGTTTTCATATTATTTTTCTTTTTACACTTTTAATTATTCAATATTTGCAATATTTAAATATATTGTGCGTCATAATGCAAATGTTTACTTTTTTTTGGGTATTGGGTGCTCTTACTTGAAATTCCAATAAAATGATCTAATTTCTGTTTTTCAAATATTTTTTTTTTTTATTTTGTCATCAGTTCTCGACAGATGGGCATTTTGCAAAGTATTTAAGACATAAAAAAAGATTTATAGCTTTTTTAGTATTAAAATATTCAATAATAACACATTTTAGACAATAAAACACAAATATAGATTCTTAGCATTTAAAATATGCAACAATATCAAAGGTCTCCGCATACAATGCATTAAATTTCGGGCCCGATTAAATTGTCTGAAATTAAAATACGTTGTCGTTTATCTATACTTATGACAACCATAAAACAACTAATCAATAATAAATGTTATGACTTTTGTAGTTAATTCCGAATATTTTAATGATTCTTTTATAAGTCTCGCAAGAATAGAAATGGCATTGGGATCAAGAAGACATATTTATTCGCTGCGGACACGGAAACACGGTGGCGCCTCTAGTGGCAATATGTGGCGCATTTTTCGTTGGATACTTGTCAAATGTTTACATTAGAAAAAAGTGACATTTAATTGTTTCTGACGATTAAATCTATTTGTGATATACTACGGCGACCAAATTTATAAACTATTAAGATGTACATGAAAAACATATAAGTAACTTTTCGATTTGAGTCAAACTGGAAAAAATATTTTAGGTTGCATTTTTTATGGAGGGTGGTGAAAATGGCTATTAACATAAACAAAAAAAATTATTTAAAATTAATTTCAAGTAATTTTGAAAGATCAAGTTATATGCACTTTTTGGAAAAAAGTATTTTCAATTAAAATCTTTTATTAGATGATTATTTCTTTACAAATTTGAACTTTTTTTCTGAACTGAAAAAATTGCAGTGTTTATCAAACTTTAGAACCAAAAGTTTATGTTATTTAGTAAAACAATTCTCTTCAATCGTAATTTTTTTAAAGTGTTAAAAATATGTTGTAAAAAAATTAATTATGAAATAAAATTTGATTTGTTTACAATTTTTTAACAATTATATAAAATATTTCGATTGTAAAGAAAGTTTCTCTAAATTTAAACTAATCCTTTATAAAAAATAGATGAAAAATTCGATTTTTGTTTATTCTCAAAAAATGGCAAATGTTAAAAAATAATTGCTTAACATAATTTTATCCGAAATTTTTATAACTAAATCTTTAAAAATAGGTTATATTTAGTTTTTGTTTGCATTAAAAATTATTTTTTAATTTTGAGGTTATGTTATATCCTACATTCTCTTTAATTATTTGTTTAAATAAATTATTTTGGTTCATATGTGTAAATGGAATTTTAAAAATCATTATATATATCTTTTAAAATAAAAAACTACTATTAAATTAACTGAATAAGGAGGAGAATTGACAGACGTTTGACGAATCACACTTATTGCTTTAATTGCTTCACTGATTCCATTAACTCTAAATTCTTCCACCCTGACAACGTGAATCATCGCTAAAGGCCTTCCCTTTTTTAATTGTTTCTGGGCGAAATTCAATTTCATGGTTTATTGCAGCAAACCTCGTTTTTATAATAACATTCATATTATTTACATTGATTACCATTGATCTGTCATTATCGTTGTCCAACGAAAATTGACTAATTTCGCCACATGGAGCGCTAATAGTCATATCCGGCATATGTTCAAGGCCATGTCCGTAGCAAATAGTCCTGTTTGTTAAAAACAACTACCATTCATATAAGTGCATCGCTATATTGGTAGCTACAAATGTGTATTTATATTTTCTAAATATTTTTGTGAAATATTTCAATGAAAAGTTCTTGAAATATATTGTTGCAAACAAAAAAAAAAGATGTCCGCCTTTGAGGAAATATTGATGCTATATATATATATAGTTGAGGAAATATTATTTATTATTAGGAATTTTATATGAGAATTTTCAAAAAGAGTGTCAAACATCGAATTCGATTAAAATATAATTATACAATCTGGCCCAATTAAGTCAGATTTTCTTCGTTTCCTTCCCGGTATTAGTGTGTCACGGTTAGCGCGCAATCTCAGAAATCTCTTTGGTATTGTGTGTGTGTTGGTCCGTTCGTCCACTTACATTCACGGCATGAATATTACATGCCTTCTTACCCAGCGGAAAGATAATTGTCAAGAGCTCTAAATACGGGTTGAAACGGGTGGACAGAAAATGCATAATACATAACGCGACGAGAAACGAAAATTTATGACGCGCGCGAGCACCACTCGGCGAGAAGTATATATATATATGTATGTATAAGTTCGCCGAATTATTCATTCTATACAAAATTAATGAAAGAAGTCATAATAAAGAAAATAAGTATAAATATAACGAGATAGCGTATTACAGTAATTCTCACAAAGCAGTGACTTTTTTAATTTACGAGGCGATAAAGAATTTCACATTATATATATATTTAAATCAGAAATTTTGCCACATAAAACAATTAATATTGTGCTATTTTTATTCATAACATATTTGAAATAATTGTTTGTTTTAATTAATGCCATTATTTTATGTCAAAAACCGGTTGAATTTGTTTTATAGTATACGAGCAGGAAGTTAATTACGTAATTTTCTCCGGATCCCACATTCCTTATTTTAGATTCCGGATTCCACTTTTAAAATTCCGTATTTCGGATCCCAAATTTCGTATTTAAAATTTCGGATTCCACTTTTTACATTCTGTATTCTAGATTCCGGATCCCACTTTCAAAATTCCGTATTCCAGGTTCCATATTCCGGATTTCACTTTTAACATTCCAAATTACACATTCCGGAACCCACTTTCAAAATTCCGTATTCTACTTTTCATATTCCGGATTCCAGATTCCACTTTTTACATTCTGTATTTCATATTCTGAAAGTGGAACTTGGAACGTGGAAAGTGGAATTCGGGATGTGAGATCTGGAAGGTGGGATCCGGAATGTGGAATATAGAATCCGGAATGTTGAATACGGAATTTGAAAAGTGGGATCCGGAATGTGGAACCCTGAAGGTCGGATTCGGAATCCGAAATGTGGAATATGATAAGTGGGATCCGGAATTTGGAATTAGGAATACGGATTGTGAAAAGAGGGATGAGGAATGTGGGACCCGGAAAAAGTTACGTAATTGTCCCCCCAGTATTGTCTCTTAAATTTAGTATTAGTATTTAGTATTAGTAGATTTAGTATGAATGTGCAATTATTTATTTAATTTGCAAAAGTTTATGAATTTAATGCTTATTACAATTAATTTTCACAATTAGTTGAATTAATTTAGTAAATTATTTTATTTTAATGATTATGCGTGCTCTATTATGCAACTAAGTTTTAAAACTAGTGTAAACACTAATTTAAGGTATTTCAAACGTAAATAATACATATTTCTTCACTAATTCATTTAAATAATTATTTTCGTAAATTTCCTTCTTTTTTATCGATTCAAATTTTATAATTTTATAATATATGTAAATATAAAAAAAATAGTAATAGTGCAAATGGAATATCAATTTTGACGAAACATTCGTATGCCTTATGAATTATTATTGCGTCTGAGATTTTGATGTGAAATAATAAATTCTGCATTTATGCAAATGAAATAGCTACTTCACGAATAAGATTTCCCATAAAGATGTGTTTCTACATACACGAATATTTATATGTCTAATTTTCAAGTGACACATTCGTATAAATGATTTATGTAATTTACATTTTGCTCAATTTTAAAATAAGCAGTATAATATTCTCATCGCTACTATATAGTACATATATATATATATATATATCTATTTTTTTAATATAGGTCTGAACTGTTTTCTAAAACCAGACGGTTTAGCCTCGAAGGCACGACCCATTTCCCGGACATAAATCACATTGACGTGCGGCAAGCCACGCCAATTGTTACGGCATTTTGAAGGTGGGCATTATCGACGAACTGTCTGTAATTAAGTGAGATAGCGAGACAATCACCATCTTTAATGAGAATTCAAAATTCAATTCAACCTAGATAATCTATATCTATGATGATGTGGTTAAAATGGTAAAATATAGAATTCATTATCTGCATAAATAGTTTGCCTGAAATACAACAAAATTTTTGTGTGTAGGAAAAAAAAAGTATATATATATATATATATATTTCGTCCTCGAATATGATTTATGAAATAATTCTCGTTTGTGTCTGTCCTCTGATTATAATCATTATTTACTTTAAAAGTTGATTGATGAGTTAATCGAATTAAAAAAACAATAGTGATCCTTATTTTAGAAAAATTGCAGAAAATTATAGAGGGTCCTAGAAATTTTGTTATATGGTACGACTAATAGTTACGAATGTTTAATTTCAAATTTATGGATGATCCAATTATATTAAATTTTTATTTATATATAACTAATATATTGTGACGTGGTATTTTGTACCGCAGAAATGAATTAAATTAATGAAAACTAATTGGATATTTAATAAATAATTTACCCTAACAGCATCCAGATATTTACGATATCCGGAATACAGGAAATCCATAGAATGTTCCAGGGATATCCTTAAATATCCTAACGACATCTCAGAGATATCCAAATTTCCGGATACAGCTAGATACAGCCGATATTCTAAAATATCCGTTGTTGTTAGGGAAATGTAAAATAATTAATCCATCTTGGCAAAGTCGTTAGAATTAATAGTCAGTCTTATATTAAATAAATATTGGTTCTGATTAGTCCTTGTTTTGTTATGTAAAATTCTCACGAGGCATTGAGGACTCTTGTTTATACGGAACAATGTTCAGGTTATCGCAATGGATCTTGGAAGTTCCGAAGTCTTCATGGTGAGAGCTTCCTGCTTTATATATTCGGATGTGTGTTCCGTATATTCAAGAACATCAGAAAGACGAAAATGCTGTTTTGTTAACGATCTGTCAAAATACTATACAGGTAGATATTTTCCTATGGACTTTAATCGTCAATTAACTCTACATATGATAGTTCCGGGATCTGCGTTACCGACGGTCGCGTATCGATTATCGATCGAGGATATTATATTATATTGAATATTAATTAATCTGAATAACACCAAGAAGAGAGGGCGCTGATCGGCGACGCGTTCGAGCATGGCTCGTCGGCCATTTAATCTTCATCCTCATTCTCGTGTTCGTAGAGTACAGTTAGTTGTTCTATTTTTGTTTGTGAAATAATTAAAATGTAACATATAATAATGAGACAAGGCGTCATCGTCGTCGTCAACTGAACCATGAGTCCCAATAAATTAATTAGAAGTCGTTTCCTTCTGAGTCAATTTTATTATAATAAAAATTGTAAATTTGTAAAATTAATTCAATGTCAATCTTGTATTTTCGGTCCTCAGCCACAATTTAATCACTCCACATTATTTGCTGAGTTTAAAGTAAATAATATAGGGTAAATGTCCCAATTACTTTGATGTATAACCCAAGACCGACTTTAATGATAAAATAATAAAAGTGTATAAATGAAATAATGATTTAATTCTTTTTGTTAAATCACTATTAGTGTCTATTAAAATAGAAACGATACTTTAAACTTAAAGAAATAACAAATATATTATTAAAAATATTAACTTTTTTAAAAATGGCATATGCTGGTATTACTGCAAATTTGCATGAATTACTGCGAATGGTGTGCACCAATTACTGCAACGCTAAAAGTGTTGATTTAGAGGTTAGGTTGACTGGATAGACCACAGTAATAGCAGAATGCGAAAAATATACGCATTCTCTAATTACTGTGATATGTTCAATTGTAACTTGAATAAATAATTTGATAATAGTCGAAATATGCATCATTAGTAGATATAATATCAAATATCATTTGTAATAAGTTTTAAAGTAATTTTGAAACAGTTTTATGTTCTCAATTACTAAGTTTTACTAATTTTATAAAAATCGCAGTAATTGGCGCATCAGCAGTAATTCATACACTTACCCTATGAATAATCGGAATTAAATACGATTGAAGTGATTGTTAATGAATAATCTAACTGTTGTAAATTCTGTGTAATTAATAGAGTTTCTCCTTACCACCCACTCTCCGTCATCTATTGTTGTCGTAAGGTATCAATTGAATTCCTGAGCTAGTTAATAGTAATGAAAGTATATGACATCTTGTGGCAACATTTAGTATTGTTTAAAAAGGCGCCAAAATTCAAACTATTATAAATAATAGTTTAATAATTAAAGTTATAAATTAATTCATTACAATATAATAAGTTATTTCGCTTATTTTCGAATGATTGCAAAAATTTTTTGCAAGCTGTTTTGCTGTTTGGAATTTTCAATATAAATTTCAAACCCATTAACGCCGGAATGTACAAAATTTTTACCTGAACTTTGAGGTTATTTTTTAATATTTAAACGCTACGATAAAAATTTTGCAATAAATATTTATTATGTCTCATTAACCGCTCTATCGAATAATGTGCTAAAAAACGAAAATTTTTAAATAAACAATTTATATGCACTTTTTTTTTTTAAAAAAAACACAATTTTTTTCAGTTCTTGTAATTTTTTCACAGCTTATTCAATCAGAATACCACTAAATGTTAAAAATGTTTGGGCTACAGGATAGGACTATTGAGAAAATTAAATTTCAAAATGTCGTCAAAAGTTAATATTTTTAAGTAATTTTATAAACAAGTTGTCGAAATTTTCAAAAGTTGTCAGATTCTCTTGAAACATGTTACTCGGGGGGTTTTTTTTTGGGTCTCTGATTACGAATCTGATATTAGATTTTCAAATTTCAAAATGGCGGATCGAATATGGCGGTCATTTTTTTAAAAAAATTGTTGGATTTTTATGAAACTTGGTATCTGAGGGGTTTTTTTGGTCGCTGATTACTAATCCGTTGTCAGTTTTTAAAAATTCAAAATGGCGATTCCAATATGGTGGACGAATTTTTTTAAATTCATCGGATTCTTTTGAAATTTATTACTCGGGGGTTTTCGCAGTCGCTGATTACGAATCCGACCTTGATTTTCAAAAATTCAAAATGTTGAAACCAATATAGCGATATTAAAAATTTAAATAATTTGTCTAAAACTTGTTACTCGGGGTTATTAATGCGTCATTAATTTTAAATATGAACTCTATTGCGAAATTTTTAATAGTAGCGTTTAAATATTGAAAAATGTCCTCAAAGTTTGTATAAAAATTTTTTACATTTCGGTGTTAATGAATTAGTATAGTTTCAAATGAGAAGTTTCGCATTTTTGTTACATTTTTTTTTAATTATAGGTTTTTGGTGACAATATACTGATTGTCTTTCTTAAAGCGATAATTTTCAACGATCATACAAATTATCATTATAATACAATTTATAGATGATTCATTATATATGTTGGGTGTAAAGCTTGTATAAGAACTAACGACAGGGATGTTTTTGGTGATAATTACAAAGGAGAATATTGGTTAGAAATATTTTTAGATTCGTACGTGCTTTCGTTATTGCAATCTTCCTATGTCACACACAGGAAAGCAATTATAATTCCCTCGATATTGCGGTCGTTATAATTGGACTCGAGGTTCGATAATGGGGGTCCAAAAGAAGATTAAGAATAGGATGCAACATTATAGTTGTGGGGTGAGGGAGAGAGAGAGAGAGAGAGAGAGAGAGAGAGAGAGAGAGAGAGAGAGAGAGTAGGAGAGAAAAAAAGAAGGGGAGAGTAGAAAAGGAGAGAGAGAGAGACCCCTAGGTAGACTCTCGATGACTTATGTGGCTCTGACGCTATCAGCAAGGCGTCTCTGGAGTCCGGCTTGAGCTCCGGACGCCAGTCCTCGTAAATCATTGCGTTCCACCCACGTTCTGCCTCTTTCTCTCTCTCTCTTTTTCCTTCCTTTCTTCAATTTTTTTTCTCTCTCTCTTTTCGATTTTGTTCTCTTTGAATTATCTTCTTTATTTTTTTTGCTCCCTTTTCTTTTTATAATTCTATCGCTCTTTCTCTTATATATATATATATATATATATATATATACACGTTCATAGCACGTTCAAAGATATATATGTATAATATGACAATTAACGGGGTCAAGGGAAGATTTTGCTTACAAGTTTGACCCTCGGGGTAATCGAAGTGGCTGTACGAGAATTATCCTTCGCTTCTTTCATTGTTGCCTCTGTCCTGCATTCTATTCTAACGAGATATACTTATAGAGAAAGAGAGAAAGAGAGAGAGTTGAAATAAATGTTAATGTATGCTGCCTCCGAGTCTTGTGTGTGTGTTACAAGATGGTCATTCACTTCGCGGAAGCAAAATTGCGAGATTCACTCGTCTTTACAGGCGTTTCATATATGTATAACATGATTTATTGTCAGGTGTCGAGAGTGAAATTTGCTTAAATTAAAAACCACAACAAACTGGATTCAAATATTTTATTATTGGTTCATTACAAACAATATTTAATAAATGAATTAATAAATCCACTTTCTGACATTAATTTAACAACATCTGTTTGTTAGATAATAATTATTTACTAATTAAGAGTAAAATTTTGAGAAATATACCCACTTTAAGAAGAGTGTTTGTTTCTTTCTTCTAAAGTCTGAATAATTCTTAGAAGAGGTAAATTCAGTTGCAGATATACGATGAATGAAGATGAAGAAAAAAGACAGAAAAAGAATACTTTAGAATGTATATGTGTTTGTGTAAAGGGTTAAAGTCGCTTTCGGCACTAAAGGGAAGGAGCCATTGTCATTCGTGGGTGCTCCCGCGGAGAGATACAAATGACAAAGATACCTTCAAAGAAGCTACTGTATTCGCGGTTATCTGTTAAAGCCATCGAGAAAGCTTTTTTTTCGGTTCAGCTGGTGACTCCCCCTCTCTTTTTGGTCGACTTGCCGGGAGGGAAAGAGGAAAAAAGAGAAAGGGCGAAAGAGTCTTATATATAGAAAGACGCCAAGCGGTATAACATTTTTATTAGGGCAATTCAGAAGACCCACAAGTGGTTGCGAATCTCACTTTGAATAGCTCTGTGTTCTATCACCCTAACAAATACATTCATTCTTACACACGAGTAATTGTTTCCTTCTTTTTTTTTTTCAAGAAAATTGATTTTTCTTCTTTCTTCATAAGGATCGAAATATATTAATGGATTAGAATTCAACAGAAATTTAGTTATATTTCAATGAAAATTATTAGAATTTTACTTTCCTGATTGAAACAATCAAATCTTTTTTACCGACTAACGGTAATGTAGATTTGACTGTTTCAATCGGTAATGTAGAATTCTAATAATTTTTTCAGTTAAACATGTAACGTGTTTCAGTTCATTATTTTCAAAAGTAACGATTTGAAATTTATTTTTGAATCGTATATTCTGTTAAACTAAAATCTCAATGCTAAAGCTACGGTGTGGTGAGAAAGGAATTTTCTGACGCTGAGGATTTGACTAATCGAAAACGAAATGGTAACCTGAATCGTATTGTTCGTTTCGATTACGTTATATATATATATATGTGTGTGTGTTTATACTATAAGGGCAAGGGAATAACCCGCATGCAACGATGTGTAACGTTGCGTAGATTTCACTGCTCCGCGAGCAAGATGTCCTCATGATAAACGCAGGCTTTGTTCTTCCACTTATGAATAAAACATTCGATAACGCATCTTAAACCATACCAAAATGTAATATAACCGCTGTGAAACTACGCGCTCTTCTTGATCCCCTCATTCTTGTCCTGTATACTTATGTATATTCCAAGTCACTCGCGACGTCTTATGTCACATATACATATATATATATATCACGGAAAAAAAAAATCTCGTGCGCCATCTACTGATATGAGTAGGTTTAGTAAACTATTTTTTAGGTTATGTTTTTCTCCGAAGGTTTTAAATTACAATTTTGCACTAACCCTTTTGAATCTTGAATATTTGAGGTTATATTTGTATTTTAACTCTGAATTTTGACCTAATTTTGAGGTTATGTCGAAATAATTTCGAGATCACAGTTTTCGTAAAAAACAGAGTTTTAATAGTTAGTTTAATAATCAAATTTAGTTTAGTTTTTAATAACCAAATTTTTCAAACAATGTCCTGTGTAAAAGTTATGAAAGTTTGTTTATATATATATAATATACAAATACAGTTTCTCCTCTGCTACTTGTATAAACGTGTGTATAGAAGTTGTGTTCGACGAAGCCGCACAAAAAAGAAAACTTGAAACAAGTTTCTTGAGGAAAACCAGCAGTTCATAGAAATAAGAAGGAAGACAATCTGAAAACATACCGGGGGGGTGGGAAGGAGGCGGGGGATTGGCAGGCAAAAGTCTTCTTACTGTCTCAATGTCTCCCTGAAGGCGCTCACGGCTTGGCAATTTGTGCTTTCATTCGCACAAAGCGGCGAAGAGCACCAACGGAAAATGCGGACATAAAAGAGAAGTTAAAACTAAGCCCGTCGTTCTTATTACTGCCTGAAGCTACCCTCTCCCTAAACCTCCCTCGCACAGAACCTTTCGAATACTTTGCCTTCTCCTGGTCTCTCGCGCCCTTATACCCCATATTTGCACCCCCCCCCATTACTTGCTACCATTTCTGCACACTAACATCCATATAGTCAACATGGAAGGAATGTATATATATATATGTATGTATATTTCCACTTTTATATAATGGGGCAAATATTTTCTTTTCGCAAGCTTAAAAGAACTGAGAGAGAGAGAGAGAGAGAGAGAGAGAGAGAGAGAGAGAGAGAGAGAGAGAGAGAAAGAGTCCTAAACTGTATATATAGCGTTAGCTTGATTAAATAATTTATAATCCACGCTCAAAAGTGGAATGTCATATCAGTGAGGGTTTTGCAGGACGACTAGAGAGAGAGAGAGAGAGAGAGAGAGAGAGAGACAGAGAGGGAAAAGTGGTCTACAATATATGTTTACAGTGAAATCACAGGCTTAGTTAACCCCTATAACAGAAACTGAATTTGCCTCTCCTTCAGAGAACGTACGTTCCTTCGAGAATTAAGCTTGGACGCTCAACGATGTATATAATTATCGTCGAGAGAACACAAATTATGAATAATTAATCGTTTTATATACTTTTATTATAAATTTAGACAAAAAATTTTATTTAAGGGTATGGAATATAATTTCAATTATCAAAAGTTGGTTTTGGAATATATAATTTGGTATACCTATTAAAGTATGAAATAATGAACGTTATTTGACAGAAGCAGAAAAAACAATATTTTTATTTAAATTTCTCTACGGAAAATCATTATGTACACATTAAATATAGACATATTTTGCTAAATTATAATTCTGCAACATATATAAATAACATTCTTTTTGAAAGTATTTAGTCATATATTTGAAACTGATTTTTGTTATTTTAAAATGAAAATTAATTTACTCTCATGAGGCAAAAGGCTATTCAGAATTGTGCTTTTCCCTTGAATTTTCATCATGAATGCAGCAATGCCATTTCCTATGGCATATATATATATATATATATAGAAGAGCATTAGGTTGTTTTACGGTCGAGTGGAATATAGCAATTCGTCAAAGGGAACCACATAAACCAAAGTATTTCGAAAGGGGTGGATTGTTTCTCGCTGTGGTGGAAATTTGTCAAATAACTCGAAACTAAAAATTAAGTAGAATTCGCAAACACACATGCACACACTGTAAAGTATACAGTATTCAGAATTATATGGAGAATTTTATTATATAATGTGTATTTGCAAAATTACTAAATATTTTTGATGTTATATAGAGTGGGGAACCAGGGGATCATTTGGATTTTCTGAAAAATCATTAAAAACAAAAAACTTTACCAAATTCAAATATATAAGGACTCCATTTTGAAAGACATTGATTCCCGATACAAGTATAAGTATAGTGAAATAAGATAATTTTATGAAGATGTTTATATTATATGTTTAAATATTATTACAGTAATGACACAGAAAATAAAAAGGCATTAAAATAAGCTGCAACGCTTATTATTTTAATCCAATTTTGCTTATTTTAATACCAAAATGGATTAAAATAAGCAAAATTGGATTAAAATAATAAGCGTTGCAGCTTATTTTAATGCCTTTTAATTTTCTGTGGAATTTTTAGTTACTTGATACTAAAATTTTATTCAGCAACAATCATGAGAATTACGAAACTGTAACTGTAACTGTAACTGCAACTTAGAAATCAGTTACTTATGTAGAATTTTCAGTAACATTTTGTATTTTTAGGTACAGTTTGTCAAATTTTCGTTTAAAGTAACTGACTTTAGCTTTCAGTAACATTATTTTGAAAATTATGATACTTTTGTATCTTAATTTTGACGGAAAATTCAGAACATTTCTAGCAGTGTAGGTTTACGTATCCTACAGTGCACAGGGGGGATATTTCAATGATTTAGCTGGCCAAAAGTCCATTTTGTAAAGTTTATTATTTAAAAGAAAAAACACGTAGAAAATCTTGGTTAGCTCATTAACAAAATGTAACCCTCCTAAAATCTTGAAATTATCTATAAGATTTACGCAGACACGTGAAGTTGGTGAATTGTATAAATCAAAATTCGTTATTGTTTTGTCATTGTTTTGTTTACTCGCTTAAAGTTTAAATAATTTTGTAACTAATTATTATTTATATAATTCAATCATCCCCACTTCTTAAGCAGGTAAGTGAGCATTAAATCAATATTTTTCTTTTATTATAAAACAAATTTTAACTTAAGTAATTTACGTTTTAGTTTGTAAGGTTATTTCATAATATACTTTATATGCAAACTCTGATATATAAAAGTGTCATCACCTTTTAATCTATCGAATTTAAAATAACCGCTAATTTTTAAGTTCTACTACTTCTTGTATGACTCCTAAATCATAAAAATTATGCAATTTTCGTCTATTTTTAAAAAATACCCCGCTATATTGGATCCTTCATTTTGAATTGTTTAAAATTAACACTGGATTTGTAATTAAAACCACCAAACACCCCTGAGTTTCAAGTAAATATTATGAAATTTATAAAAAATTCGGCCATTTTGGAACCGCCATTTAAAATTTTTAAAAACTAACACTGGATTCGTGTTTAGCGATCCTAAAATCCCCTGAGTAACGAGTATCAAGTGAATTCGATGTATATTTCAAAATTGGATCCGTCATGTTGAATTTTTAAAAAGTGACTCGTAATCAGCACCCCTAAAAACGTCTGAGCAAAGATTTTCAAACGAATCCATAATATATTTTTCAAAAATGAGTCCGCCATTTTGATTTTTTTATAACTGACTTCAAATTCGTGAAAAGCGATCCCAAAACTATATAAGTACACACATTCAGATTATATAAAAATCATCAATTTAATTTTGGTCATAGCTAAATCATTGAAATACCTCACTATGCAGTAGGTCAAGCAAAAAGTTGTAATTTTTTTTCTTATATAAGTTATTTGTGCACGACAAAATGCTACGTCACAATTTATACACACAGAGAGTGAGTATATACACAAGGCAGTGACTATGTCACCACAATGGATTGTATATGTACATACGGTTGTATATAAATATATATACTTACTTACCCAACTGTCTTTCGTAATTTTTTGCGTGTAACTACGAACTGCGTATCGTGTTATCCGTCACTGTGAATTGTCAAAGTAAGTGAGAATAAGAAGAAATGCGATATATACACAATCACAGCGTAGTAATAAATTTAGTATTTCGTAATAAAATGCGAATGTGTCTCTTAGCAGTATACAATGTTCAATTTGAATGTAAATACAATTTATGTATAGGGATTTTTTTCACGCAAAGGAGAGTTATAAAATGTCACTATTTTATTCATTAGACAGAAAAAGTAAATTAGCGCACGTAGCAAAAAATTTATTTAATTAAAATAATCGGTTACTTGACTATAAATATCAATTAATAAATAATTATGTGGTATCAATTAATTTATTTCAAAGACATAAATTCAAATATAATTTATTTAATTGAAATAGTTATTTGGTTCATGTAAATATTTATTTGTTAAATAATCGAGTAGGGTAAGTGTACCAATTACGGCGCGTTCATAAAAAATAACTATTTATTACTATTATATTTAATATAACTGTTGCAAAATGATAAAAAAAATAATTATTTTAATCTTTTTTTGATACAATTACTTATAAAGATGCACATTTAAACAATTACTAATTTAATTATTTGAGATCAAATTTTTTTCCGCGCCGCAATTGAAACATTTTTAAGATTTCCATTGGCTCACCGAAATTGATACACCGAAACTGGTACAAACGCTCCGCAATAGATAATTACACGGTATATCAGTTTTAATTTCTCATATATTTGTTTAAATAATCAATTTTTATAAAGTGTAACCAATGATTTTTTAATAATGATGAATGTTGAAAAAAAATCAATTAATTAAATCAAAGTTACAAAGGGAAGACTCGAATAAATTATTTGTTGGGCGCCAGTCCTTTCTTGGGACAAAAAAAAAATAAATAATTAAGGGACAAAAGAATTAAATTGATTAAATAAATTTTTCTTTAATCGTTGAATTCGTCTGGAAAAATACACAAGGCCACCAGGCAGATTATTTTTGGAGACTGTCAAATTCGACAATTAAATCAAAATTATTCTTGATTGTCAAATTAGTCTGAAGAGTACACACGGCAACCAGGTTTTTACTCAAATACTGTCAAATTCAATAATCAAGGGAAACTCAAAGCAAAGAAATGATTCAAAATTCAAATTAAAATAGTCTTCCTTTTACTCGGCCTGCCGAAGTCCCAATTCTTGGTTAACAGTAGAGAGGGCGGTTCGAAAAAGCCATATTCGAAAAGATTTAATTTTTAAATTAAATAAAACATGAGATTTTCTAAACAAAAGGTTAATAAATTTCTTTATTTAAAATTTTGAACATTATAAAAATTTGAGTCAAGACTCGATATAATGCAAGAAAAATAATTACTTATTCTTTCTTTTTAAAAGAAAAAGGATTCTTTAATTCGAGAAATGGAAAAAGATGGAAATGGATACAATAATTATGAAATTAAATGAATGACATTTCCATCAATTTTTAAATAAAAATTATAAATTAAATTTAGAGAATTAAATTCATTCTTAAATAATTCCAAAATCAATAAAGTAATCAATTAAATTCAAAAAAAATCATTTTAAATAAAATTAAAATTCTCAATTAAATTAAATTCAGATTTAAAGAAAATTCATTATTGAAAAATTCAAACAAATAAATAATTTTGCGATATCATTCATAAATGGAAAATAAAATTTTACCAGAGAATTCCAAAAAATCAATGTGTTAAAAATGGTTGACGGCAACGAATATCTCCAATGATAAATTCAAACAATTCCTCTTTTTCGATTTATAAATATATTTTCTTATTTTTAATGTTTCCTTTATTTTCCGTTTATAATAAATGATTAAAACGTATTTCATATTAATTGATCGCGCCGCAATTAGTGCATTTACCTTATTTAATTAAAATAATTTTTTTCATTGTGTAATTATATTCGAATTTTGTATGATAATTTTATTAAAGTCATAACAAAATTTACAAAGAAGAAAATATGAAGTGTAAAAAAAATATGATTTTTAACTGTATAGAGAACAATAGAATTGTTTTGATTTGCGTCTACATATAACGGATTGCTTTCATTACGTTCCTTCTTCTTTTGAAGAAGAAAAAGAAAGTAGAAACATCGATCATCGAGCCGAAAGTGTAACTGTCCTGAATGGCGACACATCTTTATGACAAAGACTGATGTCCTGACTTGTTCGACAGAAAAAGGATTACGTGTTAACGATTTATTAAAAAAGAAAACATGCGTCCATCTTAAAAAAAGCATTAGTAGTTTATTAAATAACTTATTATAACTAAAAATTTATCATTAAACACGACAAAGTGTCGTGTCAATCCGCAAATGCATTTTTATGAATTGAATTAAAAAAATTATTTTCTTATAAGAGGATTTTTTCTATGATGCAAAAACTTTTAGATACTCTCAGAATAGTTAAACACAGATTTCGTACTAAACACACGTTCAGATAGTGAACCTAACCTTTCGAGCAACATCGGTTCTAAATTGTATAGCAGCTGCGCTTTTTGGTGGACAGATACTGTACTAAATCGTTTGTCATACAAGTTAGGTCAGAATCTGTACTCAATTGGCGCTGCTGCTGTTCGATTTTAGTACTGCGTCTGCAGATAATTAAGGTACAATCATAAAGTAGTATAAAGAGCACTCACTACCGTTAGAGGGATGGCCTATTGTAGTATAGAAAAAAATGTTAGAGGCTTGAATAAGTCAACAATGACGCCTCTAGCGGAAAAGCGAAATACTGCAGAGTTTTCAATATGGCTGCGTCCATTGACGTCTGCTCGCGAATAGTAAACAATCGTGAAACAATTTCATAACGCAAAAAAAGTTTAAATTTATACAGAACATTAATATCGTGATTAATATCTGGATAGTGTGAAAGCGTAGTGCAAACGTGGTAAGTTTGTGTTTATTTATATGAATATATTTTTGAGTTAGACTGTTTGAAAATTTCTAATTACGTTTTATTAAAGAAAAGTGTATGTAGTATAAGTTATAAATTATACAAAAATTCATTGATTACCATATGTATTTAAAAAATAAATACTTTATGTCAATTGTATTGTTATATATATATTTCATATGGAGTTTCTAAAAATGTGGTTGTCATTTTTAGGTTATGTTTTCATCTACTATACACAGAATAATGGAAAAGTCACGAAATATTATGTGTACACTTAAGTATCTACAAAATAACTTGTACCAAGTAAAGACATATGTACATATATCTATGTACCACGTGGCCTGTAATATTTCGCTTTTCCGCTAGGGCTGCTAGTATCGACTTATTCTAACGTCTTTACATTTTATTCTGAAAGTTGGGGAAGGATTTCCCGAAACGGCCTATAGAGTGGGTGCTCCTTATACTACTTTGTGGGTACAATATCTGTCACTAAAAAAATGCAGATGTTGCGTTAAACTTCTTTCAGTGTAGTTGCGCCGTTTTTGTAGGGGAACAAAAGCAATTTTTAAATGGTTCCTTGTGACTTTGCATAATTAATTTTTTTCGGACAGCTGATTATAAAAGTCGAATGCTTTTTTTTCGAGTTTCAAAAATTTGATAATAGATTTTAAAAAACCTCGATTATCCTTAAATTAACTTTTATAGAAAAATGTAATATTTGAAAATAAAATTTTAAACATTTTTTACGTATGCAATTCATCTTCTTGTGAACATACTCGACTTCTTGGTATTACAGAATTGTTAGCTTTCATATTTGATGTTGGCAGTTAGCTTTTGCGTTTGCATTGACTTAACTGGGGTAAAGCAGAGCAGAATTTTGAATTACATACCCGCAGTCTTCAGTAAATACTGTATAAAATTTTGTTTGAAATCCACACACTAAACATATATGCTAGACAGTACAATTTAAACAATATTTATAAAAATTTACACATATTTATTATTAGTAGTATTTTATACCATTGTTAAGGCTTTTACTTTTAATAAATTTTCTCTGCATAATTAATTTTAGAGGGAGAAGTTTTTTTAATATTTTCGTTTTTATGATATACTTTAAAGACAGATTAGGACAAACCGAAATGCTATTTTTCAGCTGTTAAATATTTTTTGCTAAGTTTATGTAAAAAAGAAGTTTTTTAATAATGGTATCACAGTTAAGTTATCTCTAAATAATATTTTGGATAAAGTCAAGCTCTTGGTACTATTTATTCTAAATAAAAATATTTTTTTTTCCAATACTGATGAAGTCATTCACATAAAATTGAGAACAAAATTGAATAAAAAAACGATTTCCGATAAATTGTGATCATCAATAATTCTATCGCGCGTCGTCTATATTTGCTTCGATTCTTCGCGAAGCACATATATGTGCGACTTCCGGGAGTGTGGAACGTCGCATCTAACGATTGGATTATATGGCGCATTGGTATCAATGGACACATTACATTTGTACCAAGTTTACGATTGCATTCTATCGTATGGAGAAATAAATTTGTACGTGGACACTAATAAGCTTTTCACCTCAAAGAATGCTGCTTCTGAATTGCAGGAATCTTGTGAGAAACATGTACGAAAGTGCGTTTGTTCCAATTTACCTTAAAGGCGGTAGAACGACATTATAATGAGAGTCATTGTATATTGAGACTTTGCTCAAAAAGTACGAGTGCTTGTACTTACAAATTTTGTCTTTCTTTTTTTTTTTTTTGATCATCATTTAAATATTGCCTGAAGCACTATAAGTGTTTTCTAAGTGGTGATTGGTAATAATTACTTTATTGCAGTAGTATGTTATTAGTCAAAGATTAAATCACAATTTATACTGAGGAGATTATTGAAATTGAAATGTGGACTGGGTATTGGCATTTTGTGTGACGTCACTGCCATGCAAAACTGCTGAAGTCAAGTCAAGTACTGTTTAAACATTTTAATAGTAACACGTTGACTTCAGCAGTACGCTGCACGTTCGGTACATTTCGTGTTGACACGAATTATTGCGAAGCATTTTATATGTAAACATACAAGATTTAGATTAACGGTTTTATTTCAAAGCATTAAAAATTTGTGTTTAAGAAAGTTTGAAATAATCACATTGACAGTAAAAAACACAATCTGTGAATTGTCAGGATAACAAGTGATTTTATTACTGGCGATCAAAATTATTACTTTTAACATGATGTCAAATTTTAGTTGATAGCGAATGTAGGTTAGGTCACTTTTACAAGTTTTCTATTTATTTGTTTTTTTTATCACTTTTTAATGTTCATGTAACTATTATATGAAATTTGTATTATTTTCAATATTGTTTTTCCCTAAAATTTTCGTTCTTTGATATTTTCACTGTTATGGAGTAACAAAATTTCAATTTAAAAGAGAAATCTGTTTGAAATTTATTTGATTTTTTTTGTGACAAAAATTTGAGAAATATTGAAATTCTTTTGTAAATAAAATATTTTACGACTAGGTATCGATGTAGGGATGTTAAAACCAGATAGTATTTTTTGGTCTCGACAATTTTGTCAAATATGTTCAGGTTTTTGTACTTCTATATATATATATATATATATATATATATATATATATATATATATATATATATATAAAGTATAAGTATAAGTATATATATATAAATATATATATACTTGCATTATCTCCATTACCAAACCTAATGAAAACAATTTACCTAACCTTCCTCTTTTCCAAAAATCCATAGTTGCCAGATTTTTTAAATAATTTAAATACAATATTGCCAAATTTTCACGAACTACAATGTACCTACGATGTCTATCTTGTAACAGAATCAAGGTAACCTCCGGAACAGACAAATCTCGGCGATAGGTTACACTTAGCGCGATAAAGTCAAATTAACCTAATTTAACTCTGGTTGTATCAGTTTTGAGAAATATCACAATAAATAATTAAGTTTGTTAATATTTTAATTATTTTTCAAATTTATTTCTTTTCCTACACCATCATAATTCTAAACATTCACAGTGAAATTTATTAAATCTTTCATTAGAATTATATTAAAAAAAATTATGTTCAATCAAATTTTGATTAAATAAAAATCATTATTTAACTTATATCGTTAAAATCTTTATAAAAATTTTTAAAAATTTAATTATTTTCCAAATAAGCTCGATAATTTAAAAAAAATAATTTATTTCATATTACTAATTTTTATTATTGTATCATGTATATATCGTATGTGGATGATTCTCCTGAAAGTGACATTTTGTATGTCCCAATGGATTTTACAAAATCTATTCAGTAATAATTATTGTCAATTTTTACAATGAAAATTTTACCGTTTTAGACTATATTGTAAAAAATTTAAGCAATTTTATTGACCAGATTTGATATAAAAGGTAACACAATTTCATCAAGTTCAAGTTTTTTTAAACTTGTGAAATAAAAATATATTTTTATTAATTATGTTAAATTTAATAAAAACATAAAGATGAATTATTTATATTGAGAGTTGATGATCTTTGTGAATTTTCATTTCAAAAGTTGTTAACATAACCTAAAATTTGTTTCTTCGGTATCTTTCTTAGGAGCGCGACAAATCTGTTCCAAATTTTAATAATAATTTTGAATGACATTACTGTACATTTTGATATTTCCCAACCCCACCTCACATTTATAATAAAGCGACCGGAAAAACTCCTATGAAGAATGTTTGATTAAATTCCAATAAAAAAATTTCTTATCGCATTTTAGGTACTTTCTGTGAAATTATAGCCCCAGTCAAGGGGTTAATTAAATGTACTGTAACTTTTATAATTTTCAAAATAAATTTTGCGCATCTTAGATAATGATTTATCAAAACCAAAAGAAGGAAACTACAAAAAAAAATTATAAAATTCAAAGAAAAAATTAATTGACAATCCAAAATTGAAATGGTGCACTTTCATGAGAATCACCCATATCAATTACTTAATTTTTTTTGTCTGGGAATTCTAGTCAATGGCCATATTTTAAATAGGTAAAATTGTGTTAATTTTTTCAGTGGTGACAAGTATAAGTAACTTTATCAAACGATTTAAGGAATTTGTTTCACCCTCTCACTATAATTGTGAGTAATTTCAAGTCTTGGAAGGAAGATTGTCTATATATATATATATATATATATAGTGGATAAACCGATTAAAAGAAGAAGAGATCTTGCGAACAAACAAAAGAGGAAATGAGAAAGCATATGGGGTGGTGAGGTGGAAAAAGAAAGAGAGAGAGAGAGAGAGAAATTAGCCCCGGGAGGCTCCTTTGTATAGCAATGAAAACAGCTTCTCTCAAAGAACCGCGACGGATACATTTTTAATTACTTCAAATATCACTCTCTCAAGTTTCTTAATTAAATGTCATATTGAGCCTGGAGGCAACCTTTCCTTTCTACTTAGAATACTTAAGAGACAAGTCGCAAATCTTTAAAGACAATATAACAGTGAGTCAATATAACAAGAGAAATAATTATTTTATTTAATCGATTGATATTAATACAATCAAAATAGTTCAAAATAATTAAATTTAATGAATACAGTATAAACCTCTTGAAAGTGAAAAGATAAAAATTATATATAAATTGCCAAATAAATATATATATATATATATATATATATATATATATATATATATATATATATATTCAATGGAATTGTTGATGAATTTTATCAATGAAGCCTTGTGATGTTTATTTCCGCATACTATACTTTTAGAGTAATTTAAATTATCCTTTATATTGAAAATCAAAAATATAAAGCAAATAGCAATTAAATTAAAATTTAAATAAAATTTTATTAAATCAAAATTTATCAAATGTTATTGTTTTGTAATAGAATTTATACAAAAATAAAATTACTTTCAAAAAAATTGATAAAAATCATTTAGAAAGAAATTCTAAAATATCTCAGATTTTAAATCATTTTTTTGTGTTTTATTTACGCATCTTTAACTTTGGTCCAAAGAAATTTTTGTCTTCTCAAAGTAGTGGCTACCGGTGCTTGTGACAATTTAGATGATTCGGATGACCCCTTTCTGAGAACTCCGTCCGAATAGCTAAGAGACATGCAAACTAAGAAGACAGAACAAGAAGAATGAAAAAAAAGTCTGCTACAATATTCGCTAGATTTCAAACAGATGCAAAAAAAAAAAAAAAAAAAGCTTTACCTCATAAAGAATTTTGTTATTTTTTATTTAAATTAAATTCTTAAAAGAATTACATTCAATATGTTTTTTCATTAAAATTTATGGATTTTGCAAATAAAATTTAATTCTATCTATATACAATTATTATCACTGGTATGCTATCATAAAAAAAATTCTAAATTTAAATAAACACATTTGAAAATTGAATATGTATATAAAATAGTTCTTTTTGATAAAAAGATTCCCGTCCTTCTTCTAGGAAGTCAAGTCGAAGTATCAATGTTGAATAATATTTGTAAATAAATATTATCACGTGGCAATGAATCACCATAAAATGAGAAAACTCTGCAAATAATTAATGAGGAGAAAATTAATTGAATCAGATAAATAAAATAGAATCTTGCGGATTGAAATTGAATACTTAAAATATAATATTACGACGATGTACTTGTGTCAATAAATCGTTCAAAGTATATAGCAAAGCTGTTAATGAGCGGCACGTTTCGTATATATATATATATATATATATACCTCATCCTATAGCAATTTTCCACTTCTTATATGATAAGAGCGCGTCCCTAATGGTTGAGTGTGCTAAACGGGACACCCCAGGGTACAAGATTGTATTTGTGAATGCGCCCTATATGTAGGTGATATTTTAGCTCATCTGCATAACACACTGGCAAAACACAAACTCGACATGAATATTTACCGGTCATTTATAATGTTCTGCTTTCTTTATTGGACGCACATTGCCTTAGCTCCTATCAGTTCATGGAATAAACTTTTTTCTATTGACACGCAGGTGTTTATATAACAGTTAAGTATAATTTTCATTTTAATTATTTTTTTAAATGCTTTAATTTATCAATTATTTTTAAATTTCCAAAAATTTCATTCATAGAAAAAATTGTAAATTAAAAAATTTATTGAGTAGTAATTAATAAAATATAAATTATATAACTTATTAATTCTTAATCAAATTAATACTCAATTTTTTACGGGATAAAAAGAGAATTTTTGAAAGAAAGAATATGTGACTGCTGCCACCTACCGTGCAAAAATGGCGGCTTAACTCCATTATCATTGAAATGTCACAACAAAATTCTCTAAGAGTATCAAAAATACTCACGTGAACATTGTACACTTTAAAATATATTTATTTAATAATAAAACATTAATTTATCACAAATACGGCATAAATCAATCACTAAGTAGTTCACTTATTTAATTTATTAACACTTTTTCACAGTTTCCACTGTTTTTTCGCAATATTTTCACTCAAAGTGAATGTTCCACGAATGTTCTACGATTTCATAGCACATACGATTTCGTCAATCCGCCAGGAAAATAATAGCGGATTAGGAAAAGTAAGTATTTGCAAAAAATTCTCCGATATTTTGAGAATTATCTTCTTCGAACAGTTAATAGTTTAGGTTAACTGTGTTAACTGCTTGATGAATAACTTTCATGAAAATTTCGAGTCCTTAGCGAGAGTTCCACTATTCGCCGCAGTGCTTGTATGCTAATGTGGGTCTGCTTTCACTGCTTTCGACTTATCTAGAATTAGTTCGAAACAGTTTACATTATGATTACGTTTTTGTCATCCGGAATTAGAATTTCTTTATTTTGTCCTAGGAAAGCCAAAAGAACAACAAATCAAGAGGAATTAGTCCAGTTAAGTCCTAAATTTGGACGACTTGTGTAACTAGTGAATTCGGAATTAATCAGGTTTAATCTTGTTGAGTATAAGTATATACATTTATATTTTGAGATTACGTTTGTGTCATCAGATACTATCACGCTTGCTATAGTGACAAACAGTTCATCTTCACGAGTAAAGATAATTAGTCATGTCCTATCAAACGTAACGAGTTAATGCAGATTCCAGATTTACTTATTACAGAGTCCGAATTGATTTCGGATTGAATAGGAGTCATTTCGCATTTGCTATTTCTGTATGATCAAACTAATTTCTGATTAGACTCGATTAATTCCAAAACTATTCACACAAATAATACTAATTTCGGATTTAAGCGGATTACTTCCGAATGCAAGAAACCTGACTATAGACCAAAGTGTTTTGGATTAATTCCGGATTTAATCTGGTCTTACAAACAAATACGAAATGAGTCCAGACTGATGCCGAGAAGAAGAAGAAAAAGCAAGAAGATGTGTCTCTTGTTAAAAAGATTGCGAAAATGACGGTAACGCCGACTCCTAAGCAAACGAATAAGAAGAAAGCGACGAGAGGATCTACAATGGTGATAAGAGATGCAACAGGATCAACGTATGCCGACGTATTAAGTAAACTTCGGAGGGAAGTGAATCTGGACGTAAACCATCTGCAAGTCGTAGGTGCAAGGCCTACAAGATAGGAAGATCTCCTGATTAAAATCGGAGAGGACTCCAATAAGAAGGCATTCATCGCTGAGGTCACCAAAACGGTTGGAAGTATGGGGAAGGTGCAGACTGTGGATCGACTTGTCACGCTGAAGATCCTTGACCTGGATTGCCTTACACAGGAAGATGAAAGTCCTACCCAGGTGGAAAAGTTCTGGGTAGTGGCTACCGGTACCGCTACCTGTACAGTCACTTCCGGTAGCAAATATCGGTATTGCCTACCGGTAGTGATTGTAAAGGTAGCGGTACCGGTAGTTACTACCCAGAACTTTTCTACCTGGGTAGGACCCAACCGTCAAGGAATGAATCTCGCAGGTGTAGTCACTGTTCCAGAGGAGGTGGATAGGCGGTAGGCATTATACTAGGTGCGGTGAAAGAGGCCATGGAAAGATGGTCTAGGGAATGTCATGAGAGTGGGCAGAGAGTACTGTAGGTAAACAGGCCAAGGTTCTGTTGGGATTAAAACTCTTCATGGGCTTTGCCGAGTCCTTTCTAAAACTCAACAAGATCAGAGTTAGAGCAGTGGTTAGGCTGCTCACAGGAAATGGCCTCCTAAACTATCATCAGCACAGAATAGGTAGAAACGTCTCACCTAGGTGCAGATTGTGTGATGCAGAAGAGGAATCTTCGATTCATATTTTATGTCACTGTCCACCTTATGCAGTGGACAGACATCAATGCTGGGGTCATGCCTTTGTAGACCCAGATTTTATTCGCAACCTATCGGTAGAAAAGTTACTGGACTTTTGGAATAGGACAGGACTCTAGGGATTAAATTAGATTAGATGAGGAAGCGGAGGATACGAAGTCTTTAGGACGGATCTTGAGGAGTCCAAGAAGGCTTTCGCAAGAACAAAGAATAAGTAGGCTAGAAACATCAGCAAAGGCAACGATCGCAATAGTGAGATCCCAGGAACCTTCACCTACGAAGTTTAAAGCTTGACGGCAGTTCCGTAGTGTGAGGATTAGTCCAGGTAAAGATTGTGGTCTTTAGTAGGTTGACCAGAACCAGCTCTTTTCAGGTGTATATTATTTCCAATGAGTGCCTTGGTTTGTCTTTAATTTGTAGTTGCCTGACACTCTTTCTGATGCTCTGTATCCTGCCAAAGCTTAAATTCCTGCATCAGACATTTGTCAGAGACACCAATAGGTCCGATAAATTGTTCCCTAGCTCCTATTTTGGCTAGTTCATCCGCTATGTTATCAACATTAATTCCGCTGTAACCTAGGAACCAGGTGAGAGTAACGCGGTTATTTTCAGCTAGTCTGTTGAATGCCGTACAGCATCCTTAAATCAACTGTGATTAGTTACATACATATTGATGATTATTTCGAATTTCTTTCCGATTAAGATTCTTCCGCGGACTGTCTGATGCTGTTTCTGAATTTTTCTGCACTCATTTCGGATTAGAATTTTTTACCAAATTAATTTCGGATTATGCGAACTAATACCGAAATTTTCATATTCTTTTGGACTCATTCAAATTCAGTTTTTTCAGTCTTGAAACCGGATTGTTGCATAAAGTTTTGCATTTTTAAAAATTCTCCTAAAAATTTGCAGGTGAGAACAAATACGACAAATACAGGTAAAATAAAAACCTACAAGAATGTGTCTATAAAAAAAATCCTTGAATGTAATTCAAAAAATAATAATGCTACTGTTAATTCTCCATCTCTAATTTGACAATATAATTCCGATAATAACATAGCTTTTTGTTGTCTATCGCCGCAAGTAAAAACCATTGTCCTTCAAAGTTACTTATAACGTAAATACATATACATTGAAACCATTATACATTTATAATCTGCCTTCTTTTTTTCGTTTGTAATAAACAATCAATGTATACTAAAAAAATTTGTTCTCACGAGCAGTTTATATAATGTATTGCTTGCATCTAAAAAGTCATTTGTTTGAAACAATTGAAAGTAAAAATATTTTTTTCCAACGATAACAATTATATTCGCCAGAGACTTCATTACGCATTCGCCGGCAGCAGCAGCAGCAGCTTCTCTACTCTTTATTTATGGACAAGCTCATTATTTCTGTTCAGGTAAGCATATGAAAAATTTTCTCTACTCTCCACCCCCTTCTCTCATACAAATATCCTTCGCTTTCTCCACCCTGTCTCCGTTCCCTTTCTCGTTAGGCAGAAATGCAGTTTGTTATTTTCCTCTGAATTTATTTTTCATTTTTTTTTTCAACAATTTCAAGTTTGCACTAGTTACAAACCAAAGTGAACTTCTCTACCTGGCTTTTGCCCTGCGGTTTTTAACTGCATATGTAAGCGAACAAAGGGAGAGAGAGAGAGAGAGTTGCTCGAGGTATGTTCAATATTTTCCATGCAGTTGCAGATTCACTCTGTACAAATTTTTTCACACTTGAATAAATTGTTAATTTGTTGAAAAACGATATTAACGATTATTTATCTTTTGTGATGTGTGTTTATATGTAAAGGAAAAATTGTACTGAACATTACATGTAAATTGAAAACGTTCTAAATGCCTGGAGGAATATTGAAAAATTTTTAAAAATAAGAGAATTATTATTTGTCATATATGGTATTTTAGGTATTAAAACAAATTGTTTACTAAATGAATTATTATGTGATAATTGACAGAATATAGAATTTAAGATTTCTAATTGTTTAGGGAGCTTTATAATTAAATATATAATCCGACTAAAGTACTAGTTACATCATTCTCTATTTAACCCCCTTTTCGCTTTCCTTTAGTTCTGTTTCTCTTGGATGCGTTCAGAGTTCAAAGCCGCACCTCGCGAAGTCAATATCAAATACCTCGGAGCTAGACGGCTTGCTAGGAAGCATCCGCGAAGCTGCAAAGACAACTCTGATAACATCTGACAACAGAAATCTCTCTCTC
The DNA here is from genome assembly GCF_019393585.1 of Leptopilina boulardi. Classification (NCBI taxonomy): domain Eukaryota; kingdom Metazoa; phylum Arthropoda; class Insecta; order Hymenoptera; family Figitidae; genus Leptopilina; species Leptopilina boulardi. Next base: position 1,235,686 of record NW_026137881.1, on the reverse strand, counting down.
TCTCTCTCTCTCTCTCTCTCTCTGTGTATACATCCATTCACAGCAGCGTAGAATTTACTTTTCAGACATATGCTAATATGGTTTACTGAAGACTTGAGGTCCAACAAATTGCATGCAGAAAGCAATTTATTTGTTATATCAAAAGAAAAAGGAAACAATTGTTTTTTAGGATTAATTAACTTTTGATAAAATAATTCTTTTTTCAAAATATTTACTAATTTAATTAAAAAGTTTAGATGAAATTGGAATACTCTTGGTAATTCCTTGATATATTTCAGAAACCTTAATCTAATTAGAACTGTATAAAGATATGCTCTACAGATGAATAGAGAAAAGATGACTATATTGTGAAGAAAGAAAGTTTTTTTTCCTTAAATAAAGCAAATTGGTCATATTTTTCAAATGTTCGACAATTTTCTTAAAGTAGTTAGCATTGAAAAACGTTCAGAAAAGAAGATTGCCTTTCTACCACACACGACGACTATATTCTTTACTGGGCGACCTCTTAAATAAATATATATACATACATACATATGAAAGAACCGTATAACACTCTCCCAACTATGTCGAGTTTTTTGTAAACATATCGTCGTCATCATCAGTTGCAGTTGAGTTTACCACTGGTATTTTATAAATAGAAACAATAGCTCAACTTTTTGTTTCATATACTCTTGTTTTAGAAAATTATAGTCATTCACTGCATTATTGTGGAGAATGTATATTTTCATATATTTAAAATTCCAACTATAAACCTAAAACATTTTTTTTTTTAATTTTCAAAGAATAATAAATTATACCAAAAAAAAAAAATTCTCTTATATGACCAAAAACTGCCACAACGGTAAATTTATGGAAAATTTTCTAGTTTTGGTAAAAACAAAAAACGTTTCCATAGAGAAGAAGGCAAATAAATAAATCATGTCGACGTTTACAAACAAGGTTTCCCATTGATTCACATTCAACCTGGGGTATATATGACCTATGTCAACTTGGAAGACGGCCTGTAGAATTATTTTTCTACACGTGCAAAATCCAACGACAAGAACGACACATACCGCAATGTCGTAAATGCAACACACGCGAGTGTCGCAAAGACGCATTGCGTGCCGTTCACAGCATCGGTAAAAAGAGACACGTTTCCAATTGAATTTATTCACTTAACGAGTGGTGTGTAGATGCTCGCTGGCGCAAAAAGGCTATAGGACAAATAATGGTATATGTGTGAGAGTCTCTATAGCGTGAATTCCACTATACAGTGGAAAAGTATCAACTATAGAGGCGGATCTTCTTATCCTTAGATGAGAGCGTCCTCTGCAATAGTAGCGCATGCACATGCGGAAGATATACACGATTTGCCGCTAGGAAGAGAGAATCCTCAAAGTTCAAACGATCTAGAGCCGTCTATATAGGTATATATCAAGGAAACCAAGGCAATTTGCTTTGTAGTTGACTATACCTAAAAAATAGAGCTCTTTCACTAAGGAATTTCTCTTATTTAACAAAAAAAAAAAAAAAAAGAAAGAATTTTCAATAATTAGAAAAGAATAATTTATGATTTTTATCAAGGACCAAGAGGATTTGACAATAATAATTTTAAGTTTATTGCAACAATTGAAATGACGCGTTTCAACACAGAATTCTGTGTTCTCATCAGATACATTTCTGCAAAGATAAATCTTTTTAAAATTTTTTCAAACGAAGATTAAAGCTCTTTTTATGAAGAATACATACCGACATTGTCACGTCTGTTTCATTTTAGTTAATATATACATAATAATTTTTTGTTATTTTAGTTATAATAATTTTAGTCATCTGTAACAATGTAAAACTGTAAGAAGCAGCTATTACTTAAATTATTTTTTATATAATTATGAAACATGTACATTTAATTAATTTTGAAAATTAAATTGAAAAAATATTATATGTGTTAAATTATAAATTAAAAATAGAAAAAAATTTACAATTTATTTTATAAACTAAATTAATTTTTTCGTAATTTAGAAAACAGTCTTTAGGCAATTTTAGTAAATTATTTTCAAATTTATTTATTGTTTTAAAAACAACTTTAACATTAAGTTTACTAAACATTCTAACCAAAGTACTTGAAAATTTATTTATATATGGAAGTGATACAATTTTTGAAAAATCTACGTTCGTTTCAACTTTAATCGTATTATCATAATATTCTATTCTTTTATTAATATATTTATTTAAAAAAAACACTAGGATATCCATTTTCTAATAAAGTATTGTAAACAATGTTTATATTATTTAAATGATATTTTGGTTCTGATAATTTTATAGCTCTGTCAATTAATAAATAAACAATACCTATTTGAATATTAATATGATGATTTGATTTAAAATTTAAATAATTGCCAGACCAAGTTTTCTTTTGATACCAATTTGTTTCAAAAGAAACCATTGTTGAAGTCATTGATGTCATCAAATGATGTTAAAATTTTACATTTAGAAAAAAATTTACTAAAACGAAAAATTATAGAAATGTATTATATTTTAAAAGAAAATAGTTCAATTAACGTTAAAACTGATGTTGAAAAGTTAAGTTATATTTATTTACAGTTAATATCGTAACAATTTTTTTAATATACGTTTATGAACCGACCTTTATATATTCAGCACTTTTTATATGAACCTTGGCTTGATACTAAACACATATAATATTTTTTCAATTCAATTTTCAAAATTAATTAAAGGTACATGTTTTATAATTATATAAAAAATAATTTAAGTAATAGCTGCTTCTTACAGTTTTACATTTTTACAGATGACTAAAATTATTATAACTAAAATAACAAAAATTCATTATGTATATATTAACTAAAATGAAACAGACGTGACAATGTCGGTATGTATTCTTCATAAAAAGAGCTTTAATCTTCGTTTTGAAAAAATTTTTTAAAAATTTATCTTTTGCAGAAATGTATCTGATGAGGACACAGAATTCTGTGTCGAAACGCGTCATGTCAATTGGTGCAATAAACTTAAAAGCCATTTAGGCCAATAATGAAAAAAACATCTTTTAATTGAAATATATTGGCTTTAACCTAGAAATTTTAATTTAAAACAAACCGTAAACTGAATTTAATATCACATTCTTTAAGGATAAATTATATAGGATATTACGAGGATCTACGAGAAACTTATGGACAACAAGCAGTCACTTTTGTTAAAAATTAGATAAGTACATCTTATAATTTGGAAAAATATTTCAACTAAAGAAGATTTTTACTCTATAATAATTTTTAAATTTGAATTCAGGGTTCATTCCCAAAAAAAACTGGAAGTTACGTAATGTCACCAATTACAGATTTATTTACAAGAAGACTTTAAACTAACGGAAAAGTCTAAGGAAATTAAAATAATATCGATTTATTCTTGTTACATTCAATTGCAAAATATTACAGTCAAAAAAATATATATATATATATCAAAAAAGAAAACCAAAAGATTCACAAATACAGGAAATAAGAGCGAGACTTCATGAAAACTATTGTTGTAGGAGGACTGTATATAGAAACCTATATAGAGGGAATGGAATCTAATCTGATGGAGCTTGGGTCTACCTAATGGGCAACCCGTGTCGTGACACGCACCTCAGACTCCTGCCGGACCCGATATCCCGCAAAAAGCCAGTGTCGTGTTCGCCTTTTCTGTTAGTGACGCAATTGACGGTGTAATGCACTCGACGAATCGCGTGATAGGCTTTCTTTTTCTCTCTATACTCTGGTCAAATAGGGAAGTTGCTTATATACACCGTGAGGCAAAACATATACCAAGAGAAATGGATTGTTTATAAGGAATGTACAATAACACTCACGTGGACCGAAACACGAAAGTCTATTATTTATTGTTGATGATTGATGATGGTTTAGTTATTTTAGAACAACTTTCACTTATATTTATTATATATATATATATAATATATAAGACAATAACACTTGAGAATAGAATGTATGACCTGCTTTTATTAAGGGAAGAAGAATGTGCTACTGGTGTATATAATTATTGTGTGGAACAATGTATCATGTGATTTTGGTAATGATTGACACTAGAAATAGAAAATTAAGGATTTTATTTAAAATAGAAACGAAATACTACAATCATTTAAAAGATGGGTTTCAAATTAGCACCTATCTTAATGCAGGAGGATAGCTATTTGGTGCAGGAATTGCAGATTAAGGGTAAATTCATTGATATTCTTCAAAGACTAATTCTTAATTCTTCTTTTCTTAAGCATTGATTCTAGCACCATTTTATTACAAAGGTTGATAAAATTATTAACAGAAAATTGAAAAGCAACTTTTTTAAATACAAATCAGAGCAATTTTCAACCCATTTCTAAAATCTCATCCACTCAGCATCTTTTAATTATTCTGTATAACGGCATAACAATGTACCGCACGTGATTGCAAAAAAAAAAAAAAAAAAAAATGACCGTTGCCCTTGAAAGCCAACTGATATCGATCTGATGTAAGTGAAGTCTCTTATCGTTGAAAATGGCTTTGCAGATATTCTGTAAAAGAAAATAAAAATAAAAAAAAAATGTAAATTAAAGGCCTCAAAAAATATAGGAAACCGTAATCTGACTTGAATGTCGCCTTAATCTCGATACTTGGAGAATGCGTGCGTTCTGGACAACTTAGATGCAATTTACCAAGCAAGGCGGAAGAATCGAAACTGGTTGCAGAGACCAATGTCGATAAGAAACCTCTTGGCGAGCATCGACTGACAAAAGAGTACCCTTGATAAGATTAAAAGCGATGAAAAAAAAAAAAAAAAAGAAAATACTTGAGAAGTGCGAAACGTCGTTACTTTGTGCTTGAATTTTACACCAAATGAACAACATCACGATATTTTTCTTAAATTTTTTATCATTGACTTTTTAAATTCGCAAAAAAAAAAAATATTAAATTATTTTTTTCAGCATTAATTGTTCATTATATGTCAAAAATGTACTTATGTAATAAGAGACAAACTTCGAAGAAAAGAGTTTGGTGACTATATATAATATATATGTGCATCATGTCGCATTAATGTATCTCACATAAAATCGATGTCTCCTCTCAGTGTTACGATATATACGCATTTACAGCATGCAGACGATTTTTTATTTTTTTTTTTTTATTTTACGGCCCTCTGACCTGAAACAGGTTGCGAAACTTGTAGGCCATGCTCATTACAGAATTCAGAAAAAAAAGAATGAGAAAAATACAGATTTTTTACTATATAGAATTACTTGTATAGCTATCGATTTTAAATATATATATATATACATATTATTTCCATTCTGTCTTAATTAATTAATTATCTATTGTTTTATTTGAAAAATTAATACCAATTTCCTCTGTAGAGTATATATACATCCCTTTCGAAGTTAATTTAACATTATTATATGTGAAATTCTGCATCAATAATTACGGATTATAATTACAAATGAACGCATGTATGAAACTAATATTGCAAACAGAAGCTATATAAAGTAAAATTGTTTACACTTGAACAAAAAAAAAAAGGGCAGCAAGCGACATCAGTAAAATATTTACATTAATATTGAAAATAAATATTTGAAAAGCATTTTATGTTATGATTTTGATTTTATAAAAAAAAATTAATGTAGAAAAATTATTTTTTTTTAAAGGTATTTTTAAATTTCGCTTCAACCCTAGATGTTCTGGACAAATTCTGATGAATGATTATTCGAATTAAAGGTATTACACCGTCCTACAAAATTCAACTTTTTTTTTGACCCACAAAAAAATCCAACATTTTTGGAAACTAGGACCCAAAAAAAATACCCGTATCTGGCTGTTTTGTTAGATCAAGTCGTTTGTGGTTTTTAGTGGTGAAAACAACCCCTAAATGAAAAGTGACAAGATATTTTTTAAAAATTATTAATATTTTATAAAACTTGGTATCTGGGGGTATTCGGGGTCGCTGATTATTAATCTGATGTCAGATTTTCAAAATTCAAAATGGCGGATTCAATATGGCGATCAAAAATTTAAAAAGTTATTAAATTTTTTTAAAACCTTGATATCTAGGGGTTTTTTGGGTCGCTGATGACTAAGCTGATGTTAAATTGTCAAAATTCAAAATGGCGGATCCAATATGGCGATCAAATTTTTAAAAAGTAATTAATTTTTTATTTTATATCCGCAATTTTGAATTTTCAAAATTTAACATCTCATTCGACATCAGCGACCCTAAAAACCCCTAGATATAACTTTTTAAATTTTTGATCGCCATATTGAATCCGCCATTTTGAATTTTGAAAATCTGACATCGGATTAATAATCAGCGACCTCGAAAACCCCCAGATACCAAGTTTTATAAAATATTAATAATTTTTAAAAGATATCTTGTCACTTTTCATTTAGGGGTTGTTTTCACCCCTAAAAACCACAAACGACTTGATCTAGCAAAACGGCCAAATACGGGTACTTTTTGGGCCCTAGTTTCCGAAAATGTTAAATTTTTTTGTGAGTCAAAAATTGTGTCGGACGGTGTTAAAATATACATGAAAAAAAGTCTCCACATCATATCATAAAATTTCTACATGTATTTCGAAAAAAATTTTCTATAAGTTTAAGAGCACACAGGAATTTCTCAGCCTGCGTATTTTTACTTTAATTCTTTAAAGGAAACTTATAATTATATATATATATATATATATATATATATATATATATGTATCTTTGCTCGCGAGTTAATGGAGATTTCTTGGTTCTAAGACTCATTTATGCGCGATCTTAAAATAATTGAGATTATTCACTTAGAACCAATTAATTTTATTTTGTAATTAAAAACGATTTTTTTAAAGAACCTTATGACCTTAAGGATTTGTGCGATAAAAACTCGTTTACGTCAGGATAAGCAGGTGCATCCTAACCGGTCATTTAAGGAGATTTTCTTTTTTTTTCTGCAAGTGAAAATAAATAATCAAAGAGAGAGAGAGAGAGAGAGAGAAAAAAAAGTGGTAAGTGGTAGAATGCGGTTGGCGCTGCGATAAATCGGATGATTGCAGGTCACAGGTGGCGTAGGCGCGCAAACAGTCGCATTTTACTCGCGAGTCTTCGATATTGCGCTAACGAACATATACACTTAGACTATTTGCCGTGCCCTGCCCATTTATTCGACGATTGGGGCGTTATCGTAATACAATGTCAGTAAAGGATGACTTTACTCAACACAAAAACGATAAGAATAACGGGGATTATATGACCAGAAAGGTCGACTTACCATATGTTTTTCGTTGCTATTCCAATCTTCTTCGAATGGTGGATGAGTCTCTGCTATTCTGAAACAAAGAGAAAATTTTTTTTTTTTTTTTAGAGAAACATTTTACTCAATATATGCAAATATTGTTTATGTTCTTAAATTATAGGCAAAACGAAACGATTTCTAACAAATTTTATAGTAATGCTGCGCGTTAAGACCAGGTCCAAGTGAGGCAGCGCCATCTACATTGAAACTAAAATTTTGGAAAATATTCAACAGCCTTTTCTTGAAAATAAGATGGTAAAATGCTTTTTCCTTTATGGATAATTGATTATTGGCATGATATACACCAGCTAAAACTTTTTTTGAGTTAAAATAATAAAAAAAATTTCATGTCAATAAATTAAATATGAGCACTTTTTTCACAAAAACTGTAACAGTACTTTCTCAGAAATTACAATCAAAAATGCAATTTCCATTTGGAAAATTAATAAACGCTAAAAATACACCACCTAAGATTTACCAATCACGAAAATAACAAAAAAAAAATTTTATTAAATATTTAACATATTGATACTGCTTTACTGATTTTGACAGCCCTTTGGTAGATTATGTATTTCAGGTGGTTAGCAACAGCGCCAATCTCCTCCTTTCGGCAAAACTGCGAAACGTCTGGTGACATATATAACCTGCCAAACGGCTGTCATAATGAGTAAAATATGTTATGTTAAAATACTTTTTTTTTTGTTATTTTCGTGATTGGTAAATCTTAGGTCGTGTATTTTTTAGCGTTTATTAATTTTCCAAATGGAAATTGCATTTTTGATTGTAATTTCTGAGAAAGTACTGTTACAGTTTTTGTGAAAAAAGTGCTCATATTTAATTTATTGACATGAAATTTTTTTATTTTAACTCAAAAAAAGTTTTAGCTGCTGTATATCTTGCCAATAATCAATTATCCATAAAGGAAAAAGCATTTTACCTTCTTGTTTTCATGAAAAGGCTGTTGAAAATTTTCAAAAATTTTAGTTTCAATGTAGATGGCGCTGCCTCACTTGGACCTGGCCTTAAATTAATTCAAAATTTCATCTATCGTTGAGCGTTCTCGTTTTAAAAAATATATATATCATTAATGTAACAAAAATTAAAATTTAATGCAATTTTAGAAAAATTAAAAAATTTTATCGTCTGACAACAATAGAAACGGTAGGGGATTCCATTAGTAAAAAGAATTATAAATTTTTCAATTCTTTTTAATTTCTCGCTTCTTACCAATGAGAGGCTACTAACAAGAAATTTTTGTAAGAAGACGAATTATAATATGAGAATATTTTGCAAGATCGCAACCATAAAAATACAAAACCGGAAGAAAGAGGAATTTGAAAGAATAAAAAAAAAACAACTTTACCATCAAAACATTGACCGCTGTTATATTAATTAGTGAAACCAGTGTTTATGGGTATAAACAACTAAAATTAATTACGCCAATATATACATATATATGCATATATGATCTTTACTGAAGATAATTATAAAAAATTACTTTGACGAGGTCATAAAGAATAATTAGAAAATTGATCGATAAATCAGATATTTCCCTTTTTTGAGTCACTTTCTTCGTCATTCATCATTTTTTAGCGATTCCTCTTTGTATGAAACGCGAGGGAAAAGGCGCAGCAATAAATCCGCCTCTCGTTATATACACAGGTGAGCTCTCTCACTCTATGTATAAGCGCCGTGCAATTAAAGCACACGTTGCATAATTGCAACGTTGTATATATGTATATAAATATATAAGAGAATAAAAAAGTAAATCACCCGTCGCGCGCGATATTCCTCGACGCGTAATATTACTTTATTAAACAAAATGAGATAATGCCACGGTGTGTGACAAATTGGGAGCAACGCACGCTCACGACGCTATTACCTATATATATGTGTGTATTTATACGGTATCTCTTTTGGCGATACGTGCGTATAAAGCATCTGTTAAGGTGGAAGACAGGAAAAGCTTTGCATATTCATGAAACATGTTGAGTGTCGGTGGGACCAACGCTTGTAAACACGAGCGCGACGTAAGAAGTCGTTCACACGAGGTGACGAATGTATATATTTATTATGAAAACAGGTTATCACCCTACAGCAATCAGGAAATTTATTTTATTAATGACATTATAACGTTCATTATTTTCTTAAGTTTCCTTTTTAAGAAATATATATATATATATATATATATATATATATATATATATATATATATATATATATATATATACAGGGTGATGAAAAAGTCGCATTCAAAATTGCAAAATGAGTTCCAGGAAAAAATTCTAAGATAGCACTTCTTGTTCTTTTTTCAAAATTCGCAATAGTTTTTAAATTAATTGAAATTAACTATATTGAAAAGTCACGATAAATTTGAAAAATTTGATCGCCATTTCTGTCACGCGGCCAACTTCTCTATTGGAAAAAAAATCAAAAGAATGACTAACTTTAGCCTAAATGTCATGAAGTGATTTGTCAATTTGTAAAGAAAATTAATTGAAAACCACATGCTTATTTTGGTTTTTAATTATAAAAAGAGGTTCTGTTTATTCAGATACTATTTTGATTATTATTGAATCTAATAAATATAAAATAAAAAGTGATGTGCCGGAAAAAGAAACAGGAATAACATACATATTGAGAAACATTGTTCATAATTAATTGTGTAAAGGTAAGTAGAAAACAATTAAATAAAATTTGCAGGTTAAAAATTGGGTTAATTTATTTTACATACACAGAATAAATTAAATTAATAATTCTGAATTTAAATTAATTAAATATTAATAAACAATAATAATAAAAAATTATTTAACGTATAAATCATTAATCATTTAACTGATTAATATTAATATGATATTAAATTAATTTGAACATTTATTATATTAATTTATATTTTTGAAATTTTTGCATATATGAGTAGCCCAATAAAAATTGTTTTTGCCACTTCAGTTGTCAAATTTCTTTGAATTCCGGTAATATCATCAATTTCAACCCAGATATTCTGTCTTTTACATATCGCTGTATAATGACCCATCATGCCTTGTGAATCAGCGCCAACTTTAAACCTCTTATTTTTGCATGTTGGTTCTAGAAGATTATTTATATTCCTGATTACGCCTAATAGTATGAATTCATATTCTTCATTTCCGGCGAAATCAGGGAAGCTGGATGGAATTTTTTCTAAATTAATTTTTTCATCGTCCTTTTCCATTTCCATGAACACAAATGTACCTTTATTTTTAACAAGTTGCATTTAATTAGACTAACTCATACTGATATTTTATGTAAAAACTTATTATTTAATCAAACAGTTTATAGAAAATTATAAAATTTTAATCATTTTCTATTTCAGCTTTCTTAAAGGATTATAAAACAGACAAGTTCTAAATGAACATTTGAAAAGTCATCAGAAACACATAATTGACATTGAATTTCCCAATTAATATATCTCGACTACAATGAAAAACACCATGACTACGGCGAGTACCACGGCGGTCACTCATCTGAAGTACTAACCATACTCAACCATACACCACCCGAGCTATATCAACTGTTTGAAAAAATATAATGTTCTTTTTTCTAGAATGTTTTTAAAAATTTTTGACTCAATAAATTTTTGCAGAAAATTTTCCAGGCAAAAATTTATCAATTTGTTAACCTAAAAATAATTTCTTCTAGAAATCATTCTATTATTCATCATTATTATGAATTTCACCTTTATGATGGTTCTTTAATCTTACCACTAGATTCATACGTGCTTGTTACAATTCCCAAGCATTTTGAGCAGGATTTATCAGGTTCAAAAAAATTGAACAAACTTCTTTCTGAACGGGGATTTTCCAAAAAGGAGTTATTCAATAAAAACTCTCTTTTTAAGTATTTTTTCATTTGTCCACATTTCAAACATTTTCTGCATATTTGCGACTGCGGTAAGTTTTCGAATAACTTTTGCGATAAATAAAACGCATTTATCGAACACTCGACAAAAATGCTATTTTTATACGAGGTTATTTTCTTCTTATCTAAATTATTAATTAATTCCTTCAAAATTATTCCTCTTTTTAGATAAGCCTCTTTAACACCATTCTGTTTTATGAATAAAACTAAATTCATGGTTGTATTCATTGCTTGAAGCTGAGAAATTAAATTTTCAACTTTTAAATTATCAATAGTAGCAACAATTAAAATCTCCAGCAACGAATCCATTCCACAAGTGTTTGAAAATTTATGGTTCACTTTGTTTATCATTACACTCTAAAATTGAAAAGAAATTGTACTATAAAATGTAAATAATGATAATTGTAATAATATAACGGTCAAAAATTTCTAGTGTTTTAAAAAATTGTTGGATTTTAATAAAAAAATTTTTTAAGAAAGATGTTCAAATTTGACTTTTAAAGCTACGAACGTTATAAGTTAAATGATTTTTTCAAGAGATGATCAATTTGATTGGAAGAGCCATACTAATATTCAAAAATCGACAGATGAGAATATTAGTTTGTTCATATTTTTTGAATTTAAATAATTAAAAGTCTTTACATATAAATGTACTATACCTTAAGGTTTGGATCATTTCCATTTTTGAGAATTGGAATTTCATTTGAATTTTTATGCAAAAGTGCATCTATTGTATCTTCATTATTAATATTGCAACATAATGAATTTTTTTCAATTTTCTTTTTTTTGAATAGTGTAGAAAAATTATCTTCCAAACTTTCTTTTTTTATCTTTAATTTTTTGACAATTGGAATTTTCTTTGAATTTTCAGGCAAAAGTGCATCTACCTTATATTTATTATTATTGAAGGATAACAACTCATTTTTCCTTTTCGTTCCCTTCACTTTTGTAGAAAAATTATTTTTAGATTCTTCCATTACCGAATCTAAATGAAACATTTCAGTTAAATAAGCACTAAATAAGCAAAAAAATTATGATATATAAAAAAAGTAATTTTGTCATCGTGCTTCAACTAATTTTAAATACCTTCATTTAAAAGAATTTTTTTAATATTTTCTGGAACAAATGCAAAATAAAAATTATCATCTTTATCGTCTTTATAATCATTATAGTTATCACTATCATCTTTATCATCATCGTCATCATCATCATCGTCATCATCATCATCATCATCATCATCATCATCATCATCATCATCATCATCATCATCATCATCATTATTATTATTATTATCTTCGTCAACATCATTTCTTATTTTTTTTGGTTGTCCTAATATTTCTCTAATCCTATTAGAATCAGCTTCGTCGTCCTCTTCAAAGTTATAATCCTCATCCATGTCGACACGAACCTTTTGAACCCTATAACTCTGAAATTGTCCTTTAGATGACAGATATTTTTCTTTTAGTTTACTTAATCTTGCAATTTGATTCTTTTCTTCTAGTAACAACTAGTATCAAAATAAGAAAATTAGAGACAAATTAAAAGGCTGATTATCAAATAAAATAATAAATCAAATAAGCTATGGTTTTGGGATTAGATTAGGAACTAGACAAAATAAAGCATTTTTAAAAGAATTTTGGCATTATCTTGAAATCTTTTTGGTTCAGCTTTAGGACTTGATGAATCACATCTATAAGGTTCAATTTTAGGACTTGATGGATCTCATCTTTTAGGATCAGTTTTAGGACTTGATGGATCTCATCTTTTAGGATCAGTTTTAGGACTTGATGGATCACATCTATAATGTTCAATTTTAGGACTTGATGGATCTCATCTTTTAGGATCAGTTTCAGGACTTGATGGATCACATCTTTTAGGATCTGTTTTAGGACTTGATGGATAACATCTATGAGGTTCAAGGTTAGGACTTAATGGATCTCATCTTTTAGGATCAGTTTTAGGACTTGATGGATCACATCTTTTAGGATCAGTTTTAGGACTTGATGGATCTCATCTTTTAGGATCAGTTTCAGGACTTGATGGATCACATCTTTTAGGATCTGTTGTAGGACTTGATGGATAACATCTATAAGGTTCAATTTTAGGACTTGATGGATCACATCTTTTAGGATCTGTTTTAGGACTTGATGGATCACATCTTTTAGGTTTAGTTTTAGGACTTGATGGATAACAACTTTTAGGATCAATTTTAGGTCTTGATGGATCTGATCATTTAGGATCAGTTTAAGGACTTGATGGATCACATCTATAAGGTTCACTTTTAAGACTTGATGGATAACAACTTTTAGGATCAATTTTAGGACTTGATAGATCTCATCTCTTAGGATCAGTTTTAGGACTTGATGGATAACATCTATAAGGTTCAAGGTTAGGACTTGATGGATCTCATCTTTAAGGACCAGTTTTAGGACTGGATGGATCACATCTATAAGGTTCAATTTTAGGAATTGATGGATAACAACTTTTAGGATCAGTTTTAGGACTTGATGGATCTCATCTATTAGGATTTGTTATAGGACTTGATAGATCACATCTTTTAGGATCTGTTTTAGGACTAGATGGATCACATCTTTTAGGTTTAGTTTTAGGACTTGATGGATTTCTTTTTTTAGGATCAATTTTAGGACTTGATGCATCAAATATTTTAGGATCAATTTTAGGACTTGATGGATCTCATCTTTTAGGATCAGTTTTTGGACTTGATGGTTCTCATCTTTTAGGATCAATTTCAGGACTTGATGGATCTCATCTTTTAGGATCAGTTTTTGGACTTGATGTATCACATCTTTTATGATCAGTTTTAGGACTTGATGGATCACATCTATAAGGTTCAATTTTAGGACTTGATGGATCTCATCTTTTAGGATCAGTTTCAGGACTTGATGGATCACATCTTTTAGGATCTGTTTTAGGACTTGATGGATCTCATCGTTTAGGATCAGTTTTAGGACTTGATGGATAACATCTATAAGGTTCAAGGTTAGGACTTGTTGGATCTCATCTATTAGGATCAGTTTTAGGACTTGATGGATCACATCTTTTATGATTAGTTTCAAGTCACATCTATAAGGTTCAATTTTAGGACTTGATGGATCTCATCTTTTAGGATCAGTTTTAGGACTTGATGGATCACATCTATAAGGTTCACTTTTAAGACTTGATGGATAACAACTTTTAGGATCAATTTTAGGACTTGATAGATCTCATCTCTTAGGATCAGGTTAAGGACTTGATGGATCAGATATTTTAGGATCCATTTTAGGACTTGATGCATCAAATATTTTAGGATCAATTTTAGGACTTGATGGATCTTATCTTTTAGGATCAGTTTTAGGACTTGATGGATCACACGTTTTAGGATCAGTTTGAGGACTTGATAGATCTCATCTCTTAGGATCAGGTTTAGGACTTGATGGATCAAATATTTTAGGATCAATTTTAGGACTTGATGCATCAAATATTTTAGGATCAATTTTAGGACTTGATGGATCTCATCTTTTAGGATCAATTTTAGGACTTGATGGATTTCATCTTTTAGGATCAGTTTTTGGACTTGATGGATCACATCTTTTAGGATCAGTTTTATGACTTGATGGATCACATCTTTTAGGTTTAGTTTTAGGACTTGATGGATTTCTTTTTTTAGGATCAATTTTAGGACTTGATGGATCACATCTATAAGGTTCAATTTTAGGACTTAATGGATCACATCGTTTAGGATCAGTTATAGGACTTCATGGATAACATCTATAAGGTTCAAGGTTAGGACTTGATGGATCTCATCTTTAAGGATCAGTTTTAGGACTTGATGGATCACATGTTTTAGGATCAGTTTTAGGACTTGATAGATCTCATCTCTTAGGATCAGGTTTAGGACTTGATGGATCAAATATTTTAGGATCAATTTTAGGACTTGATGCATCAAATATTTTAGGTTCAATTTTAAGACTTAATGGATAACAACTTTTAGGATCAATTTTAGGACTTGATGGATCTGATCTTTTAGGATCAGTTTTAGTACTTGATGGATCACACGTTTTAGGATCAGTTTGAGGACTTGATAGATCTCATCTCTTAGGATCAGGTTTAGGACTTGATGGATCAAATATTTTAGGATCAATTTTAGGACTTGATGCATCAAATATTTTAGGATCAATGTTAGGACTTGATGGATCTCATCTTTTAGGATCAGTTTCAGGACTTGATAGATCAAATATTTTAGGATCAATTTTAGGACTTGATGGATCTCATCTTTTAGGATCAGTTTTAGGACTTGATGGATCACATGTTTTAGGATCAGTTTTAGGACTTGATGGATCACATCTATAAGGTTCAATTTTAGGACTTAATGGATCACATCGTTCAGGATCAGTCATAAGACTTGATGGATAACATCTATAAGGTTCAAGGTTAGGACTTGATGGATCTCATCTTTAAGGATCAGTTTTAGGACTTGATGGATCTCATCTTTTAGGATCAGTTTCAGGACTTGATGGATCAAATATTTTAGGATCAATTTTAGGACTTGATGGATCTCATCTTTTAGGATTAGTTTTAGGACTTGATGGATCTCATCTTTTAGGATTAGTTTTAGGACTTGATGGATCTCATCTTTTAGGATCAATTTTAGGACTTGATGGATCTCATCTTTTAGGATCAGTTTTAGGACTTGATGGATCACATCGTTTAGGATCAGTTTTAGGACTTGATGGATCTCATCTTTTAGGATCAGTTTTAGGACTTGATGGATAACATCTATAAGGTTCAAGGTTAGGACTTGATGGATCTCATCTTTTAGGATCAGTTTTAGGACTTGATGGATCACATCGTTTAGGATCAGTTTTAGGAGTTGATGGATCACATCTTTAAGATCAGTTTTAGGACTTGATGGATCAGATATTTTAGGATCCATTTTAGGACTTGATGCATCAAATATTTTAGGATCAATTTTAGGACTTGATGGATCTTATCTTTTAGGATCAGTTTTAGGACTTGATGGATCACACGTTTTAGGATCAGTTTGAGGACTTGATAGATCTCATCTCTTAGGATCAGGTTTAGGACTTGATGGATCAAATATTTTAGGATCAATTTTAGGACTTGATGCATCAAATATTTTAGGATCAATTTTAGGACTTGATGGATCTCATCTTTTAGGATCAATTTTAGGACTTGATGGATTTCATCTTTTAGGATCAGTTTTTGGACTTGATGGATCACATCTTTTAGGATCAGTTTTATGACTTGATGGATCACATCTTTTAGGTTTAGTTTTAGGACTTGATGGATTTCTTTTTTTAGGATCAATTTTAGGACTTGATGGATCACATCTATAAGGTTCAATTTTAGGACTTAATGGATCACATCGTTTAGGATCAGTTATAGGACTTCATGGATAACATCTATAAGGTTCAAGGTTAGGACTTGATGGATCTCATCTTTAAGGATCAGTTTTAGGACTTGATGGATCACATGTTTTAGGATCAGTTTTAGGACTTGATAGATCTCATCTCTTAGGATCAGGTTTAGGACTTGATGGATCAAATATTTTAGGATCAATTTTAGGACTTGATGCATCAAATATTTTAGGTTCAATTTTAAGACTTAATGGATAACAACTTTTAGGATCAATTTTAGGACTTGATGGATCTGATCTTTTAGGATCAGTTTTAGTACTTGATGGATCACACGTTTTAGGATCAGTTTGAGGACTTGATAGATCTCATCTCTTAGGATCAGGTTTAGGACTTGATGGATCAAATATTTTAGGATCAATTTTAGGACTTGATGCATCAAATATTTTAGGATCAATGTTAGGACTTGATGGATCTCATCTTTTAGGATCAGTTTCAGGACTTGATAGATCAAATATTTTAGGATCAATTTTAGGACTTGATGGATCTCATCTTTTAGGATCAGTTTTAGGACTTGATGGATCACATGTTTTAGGATCAGTTTTAGGACTTGATGGATCACATCTATAAGGTTCAATTTTAGGACTTAATGGATCACATCGTTCAGGATCAGTCATAAGACTTGATGGATAACATCTATAAGGTTCAAGGTTAGGACTTGATGGATCTCATCTTTAAGGATCAGTTTTAGGACTTGATGGATCTCATCTTTTAGGATCAGTTTCAGGACTTGATGGATCAAATATTTTAGGATCAATTTTAGGACTTGATGGATCTCATCTTTTAGGATTAGTTTTAGGACTTGATGGATCTCATCTTTTAGGATTAGTTTTAGGACTTGATGGATCTCATCTTTTAGGATCAATTTTAGGACTTGATGGATCTCATCTTTTAGGATCAGTTTTAGGACTTGATGGATCACATCGTTTAGGATCAGTTTTAGGACTTGATGGATCTCATCTTTTAGGATCAGTTTTAGGACTTGATGGATAACATCTATAAGGTTCAAGGTTAGGACTTGATGGATCTCATCTTTTAGGATCAGTTTTAGGACTTGATGGATCACATCGTTTAGGATCAGTTTTAGGAGTTGATGGATCACATCTTTAAGATCAGTTTTAGGACTTGATGGATCACATCTTTTAGGATCCATTTTAGGACTTGATGCATCAAATATTTTAGGATCAATTTTAGGACTTGATGGATCTTATCTTTTAGGATCAGTTTTAGGACTTGATGGATCACACGTTTTAGGATCAGTTTGAGGACTTGATAGATCTCATCTCTTAGGATCAGGTTTAGGACTTGATGGATCAAATATTTTAGGATCAATTTTAGGACTTGATGCATCAAATATTTTAGGATCAATTTTAGGACTTGATGGATCTCATCTTTTAGGATCAATTTTAGGACTTGATGGATTTCATCTTTTAGGATCAGTTTTTGGACTTGATGGATCACATCTTTTAGGATCAGTTTTATGACTTGATGGATCACATCTTTTAGGTTTAGTTTTAGGACTTGATGGATTTCTTTTTTTAGGATCAATTTTAGGACTTGATGGATCACATCTATAAGGTTCAATTTTAGGACTTAATGGATCACATCGTTTAGGATCAGTTATAGGACTTCATGGATAACATCTATAAGGTTCAAGGTTAGGACTTGATGGATCTCATCTTTAAGGATCAGTTTTAGGACTTGATGGATCACATGTTTTAGGATCAGTTTTAGGACTTGATAGATCTCATCTCTTAGGATCAGGTTTAGGACTTGATGGATCAAATATTTTAGGATCAATTTTAGGACTTGATGCATCAAATATTTTAGGTTCAATTTTAAGACTTAATGGATAACAACTTTTAGGATCAATTTTAGGACTTGATGGATCTGATCTTTTAGGATCAGTTTTAGTACTTGATGGATCACACGTTTTAGGATCAGTTTGAGGACTTGATAGATCTCATCTCTTAGGATCAGGTTTAGGACTTGATGGATCAAATATTTTAGGATCAATTTTAGGACTTGATGCATCAAATATTTTAGGATCAATTTTAGGACTTGATGCATCAAATATTTTAGGATCAATTTTAGGACTTGATGGATCTCATCTTTTAGGATCAATTTTAGGACTTGATGGATCTCATCTTTTAGGATCAGTTTTAGGACTTGATGGATCACATGTTTTAGGATCAGTTTTAGGACTTGATGGATCACATCTATAAGGTTCAATTTTAGGACTTAATGGATCACATCGTTCAGGATCAGTCATAAGACTTGATGGATAACATCTATAAGGTTCAAGGTTAGGACTTGATGGATCTCATCTTTAAGGATCAGTTTTAGGACTTGATGGATCTCATCTTTTAGGATCAGTTTCAGGACTTGATGGATCAAATATTTTAGGATCAATTTTAGGACTTGATGGATCTCATCTTTTAGGATTAGTTTTAGGACTTGATGGATCTCATCTTTTAGGATTAGTTTTAGGACTTGATGGATCTCATCTTTTAGGATCAATTTTAGGACTTGATGGATCTCATCTTTTAGGATCAGTTTTAGGACTTGATGGATCACATCGTTTAGGATCAGTTTTAGGACTTGATGGATCTCATCTTTTAGGATCAGTTTTAGGACTTGATGGATAACATCTATAAGGTTCAAGGTTAGGACTTGATGGATCTCATCTTTTAGGATCAGTTTTAGGACTTGATGGATCACATCGTTTAGGATCAGTTTTAGGAGTTGATGGATCACATCTTTAAGATCAGTTTTAGGACTTGATGGATCACATCTTTTAGGATCCATTTTAGGACTTGATGCATCAAATATTTTAGGATCAATTTTAGGACTTGATGGATCTTATCTTTTAGGATCAGTTTTAGGACTTGATGGATCACACGTTTTAGGATCAGTTTGAGGACTTGATAGATCTCATCTCTTAGGATCAGGTTTAGGACTTGATGGATCAAATATTTTAGGATCAATTTTAGGACTTGATGCATCAAATATTTTAGGATCAATTTTAGGACTTGATGGATCTCATCTTTTAGGATCAATTTTAGGACTTGATGGATTTCATCTTTTAGGATCAGTTTTTGGACTTGATGGATCACATCTTTTAGGTTTAGTTTTAGGACTTGATGGATTTCTTTTTTTAGGATCAATTTTAGGACTTGATGGATCACATCTATAAGGTTCAATTTTAGGACTTAATGGATCACATCGTTTAGGATCAGTTATAGGACTTCATGGATAACATCTATAAGGTTCAAGGTTAGGACTTGATGGATCTCATCTTTAAGGATCAGTTTTAGGACTTGATGGATCACATGTTTTAGGATCAGTTTTAGGACTTGATAGATCTCATCTCTTAGGATCAGGTTTAGGACTTGATGGATCAAATATTTTAGGATCAATTTTAGGACTTGATGCATCAAATATTTTAGGTTCAATTTTAAGACTTAATGGATAACAACTTTTAGGATCAATTTTAGGACTTGATGGATCTGATTTCTTAGGATTAGGTTTATGACTTGATGGATCACATCTTTTGGGATCAATTTTAGGACTTGATGGATCACATCTATAATGTTTAATTTTAGGACTTAATGGATCACATCTATAAGGTTTAATTTTAGGACTTAATGGATCGCATCTTTTAATATCAGTTTTAGGACTTGACGGATACCTCTGTTGCTACTATTTCACAATTGTTACCTTCTCAGCGTGTATTCCTTCTTCAAAGGAGGATCCATCATTTATGTCAAGTTGTTTCATTGGAGGATACTTCAATCTATACTTATTTTTTCTTTCTATAGCCTTATATTTTGTGCCTGTTTTTTTCAAGATCATGTTTGAGAAAATGTAACAAAATATGAAAATGACAGTATGTGTGTTTTTAATAAAACTGTTTGTGTATTTGATAGTTAATTTATAATTTAATCAAACTATTATTATTTTTAACCAACAATTATTTTAATCATATAGTTTAATAGTATATAGATTAATTGGTTTGAAGTCTATTAAAGTATGAATTAGACCTGTTCCACATATACATATATTCGTATAAAATAGTCATATGTGTATTTGTAAAATAGAATTTTTATATTTTTAGTTTTGCACGTTATCATTCATTTTTACGATAATTTACATTTAATTTTGAACTCAAAATTAACCTAACATAATTGTATTTATAATTTATTCATACTTTAAATATGTTAATATATACATTTGAAATGAAAATTAGTCTATAAAACATGCTTAGAGTAAATTGAAAAATAAGTTACTGTTCTTTTCGATGAACGCAATTAGTGCACGACACCATTTATTCTTATTTCGGAAACATTTTGCTAAATATGTTGTTCTAGTATTAAATTCTTCGCTTTCAATTTCTACATCGGATAATGGTAAAATGTATGATTTGTTGTTTTTGTGTCCAGGGCATTCTTCAATATATTTTATACAAACCCAATCCATTTTTTTTATTTATTTACTTTTTATGTCAACTTAAAAAAAAATAACTGAAACTCTATGTTTTATTTCGATATTATCGATAGTATTAATAAAAATATAATATTCTACAATTTTCGTTTTATTTTTATTAAACCAATTATGTCTTAAAATACATTAAAAGCTTTTAAATGAACTACTGGCAAAATGTTCGATAAAAATATTTTGAAGTTATTGCATATTTTTGGCGCTGAAAATCGATGCTTTTTAAAAATTGCTGATATTTTTTTATCAAGGAACTTCTTTTTCATCCTCGTAACATTTAAATAGTGTTTTGTTTAACCTGTTTCATATTTTCAAAAATTTACTCTTTGAGTTTTCTGAAAGTCGCTTGTCAGTTAAAAATAAAGGTTAATAAACAAAAATGTTTTATCTTGTTTATTGGGTTTCCGAAAAAACTGTAAGCATCGTTGAAGAAACGGATATTGTAAAAAGGAAAAATTCTACTGCTTTCATTTCATGGGGAAGGAAATCTTACAAAGCAAAGATAATTGCGGTTAATGGTAACTTCTATTTCGCAGATATATTTTTAATAATTCAATTTTTGATATAATTTTTAAATTCCAGAAAATTTTGACAAATATTTTTACTTAAAAATTTCAACATTCTTATTAGATGACAAAGAGTGGTTAGAAACACTGGAAGTCAATGCTGCAGGCTACATTTGCGGACAAAAAATGCTGAATGGTAATTATTTATAATAATCTATGAATTTTGGTACTTTTTTAAACAGATAAAAATTTTTAAACTGATTATGATTTTATAAAACAAAGTACCTAAAGGATTTTATGATCGCTGATTATAATTTCAATCTCTAAAAACATTTAAATACTAAAATTTATAGAATTTTAATTTTTTGGTTATATTAAATTTTCAAAAAGAAATTGGAATTCAATTCATCTAAATAAAAAAAATTTTTTTTGACATTACAAATTTTAAAAAAATTGTAAATAAATAAAATTTTCATTTTCTTAATATTCAAAACATTTGAATTTCATAACTTAAAAAACTCCTACAATTTTTTCATATTTCTTGAAATTTAATTTTTTCATTTCTTATGATTTCTTTATAAAAAATAACCGTTTCATATTGCAGCTGCGCGAAAAGCTCCAAATGAAGAACCTGCAGTTGCAGAAGGAGCTATAAATGAAGAACCAAAAGATGACAGTTCGCTTCAAGATGCTGAAAACGATGCGCAGATTCCTGAAGTTAATGAAAATAAAGTTGAAATTATTGAAGGAAGTGGTATATTTGTTACTTTGATGGAAGAAAAAAATTTAATGTCCTTGAAAAATAACCCTAAAAAAATGACGACTAAATTATTGGTGTATTTATTTGGGAAAGAAAAATTAAAATCAATGTCCCGAACGGGAAAGGGGAATCATGAGGCTATCCCTGAAAACGTTTTAAACACTGTAGAAGGTAAAGTAAGATATCCTTAAATATCTGGAACTATAAGGGATCTGAGACGTTTGATGATATGATTATAATTCTGAAATTAAAACTAATAATGTAATGACTGTTTCTTTTTGCAGTTTTCGTATTTCGACATAGCCGTGAAGAGAAAAGGCTAACAACAATCAAATTTAATAAATGCGTCACGAAATTTTGCAACAATTTGAGGAATGAAAAAATGTCCAATTAAAAAAAAAATTACATTCCGTTGTTGATTGTTTCTTTTACAATGTTTTTAAAGTATTATTGTTTTTTATGTACTTTTAAATTCTTAAAAAATAAAAAATTGACACCATTTTTATAAAAATATTTTTAAATTTTGCAAAAAAACACTTACTTTGTTTTAAAATAATTTTATTATATAAGTGAAAAAATTATCAATCAAATAATAATAATAATTAAAAATAATAATAATGTTAACAAAAGTAATAATAATAATAATTCAAAAATTTAAAGTCATTGCAAGAGCTACAGAGAGAGCTGCAGAGAGCTACAGAGAGAGAGAGAGAGAGCTGCAGAGAGCTACAGAGAGAGAGAGAGAGAGAGAGAGAGAGAGAGAGAGAGAGAGAGAGAGAGAGAGAGAGAGGGAGAGCTACAGAGAGAGATAGAGAGAGGGAGAGAGATAGAGAGAGAGCTACAGAGAGAGATTGAGAGAGAGCTACAGAGAGAGAGCGAGAGAGAGAGCGAGAGAGAGAGAGAGGGGGTCGGTACTATTTTTGTGACAGAAACATGTTTTTCGTGATGCCCCGTAGTCATCAAACCAGATATGCCTTTAATTTTCAGATAAATTGTATCTGATGTGCCTTGGAAGCAAGCTTTCAAAAGTGTCTCCTTTCGCTTCAATACAGCACCTTGCCCGTCTGATTAAATTCAAGGTGCATCTCTGCAACATTTCAGGAGTAACAGTCAAAAATGCTTCTCTAATTTTTTGGTGTAACTGTTCTTCGCTTACAATAGGGTTGGCATAAATATGAGCTTTCACATGCCCCCAAAGGAAGAAGTCGCATGGGTTTAAATCGGGCGACCTTGGGGGCCACTCTCTTCGAGTTCCTAGTGCGATCATCCTTTTTCCATATCTTTTTCGAAGGGTTTTCATTACTTTCGCACTTCTATGGGATGGTACTCCATCTTGCATCAACCAATGCTTTCTCTCTTTCTTAATTCCACTGGCTCTTAATAAACGAGGAAGATGTCTGACTAAGAAGTCATTATATCGATCACCATTTAAATATCCATTAATTTGGAAAGGACCGATCTAAAAAGAAGAAATTAAAATTTTTTAAATGAAAAATCTGAAGGACGTATGAAAATGGAAAAAAAAATTTAATTTTCAACTATGTCTTAGGGTTGTTATTATTTCTTTAATGTTTTAGAATTATTAGTTGAAATTCTGATTGAATCCCGTTTGGAATTTTGCTAATTTTTTAAATCTTAATTTTTACATAATGATATTGGATAACATCCTTTGGATTTTTCTGCTAATATTATCATATATTAATAATAACAAAAAAATCCGATATAATTATGTAAAAATTAATATTTAAAAAAATCAGAAAAATTCCAATCGGAATTTAATCAGAATCCCACCGAATTTCCCAGGAGCACTTTCCTAGAAGTCTTTCCACGTGGGGAAAATCAAGAAAACGTTGCCAATGTTTTTCTCCAAGAATTGGTGTTGTATAAGATGCTTACCAATCGGCCATCTATAATTCCTGCCCACAGATTCACAGACAATCTGTTTTGATTATTACGTGGCATCTCTAAAAACAAATTTCTATCACTCCAATAATGTTCCGTTTTATAGTTGAACGGGCCTTCTCTAGCAAAACATGACTCGTCAGTGAAAAGGATGTTATTCACAAAACTGGGGTCACGCTCGTATCGTCTTACGAGCCACTTGCAAAATTTTAACCGTCTCCGGCAATCATTTTGATGACTTAAGGTTTGGACCCTCGTAAAGCTATAATCATGCAACCTGTCGATGAAATTAGAAAATTTATTAAAATATATTATAAACAATTAATTTAATTTATTGATTATTAAAATTATTTTTTAATTGATTTTAGTTTTGATGGAAAAATATTTTCTAGCACAACAGAGGTGCTATTTTATAATTTCACTTTACTTCACTTCACTATACTTCATTTCATTTCACCTCAATACACTTCACTATACTTCATTTCATTTTACCTCAATACACTTCACTTCACAACACTTCATTTCACCTCAATACACTTCACTTCCCTATACTTAATTTCATTTCACTATACCTCAACACACTTCACTATACTTCATTTCATTTCACCTCAATACACTTCACTATACTTCATTTCATTTCACCTCAATACACTTGACTTCACAACACTTCATTTCACCTCAATACACTTCACTTCCCTATACTTAATTTCATTTCACTATACCTCAACACACGTCACTACACTTCATTTCATTTCACCTCAATACACTTCACTATACTTCATTTCATTTCACCTCAATACACTTGACTTCACAACACTTCATTTCACCTCAATACACTTCACTTCCCTATACTTAATTTTATTTCACTATACCTTAACACACTTCACTACACTTCATTTCATTTAACTTTTACCCTTCCATTATTTCTCTATTTATTATTATATTTTATATCATCGCATTAGATGATGTGAGGTAAATTGTTGATAAATTGTTCTTTATTTCTTTTTATTACTTTTGTATTTTTCTTAGATTTATTGTTTTTGTATATAAATTTATTTTATTATTTTTGTATACTGTGTCCTATGTATGATTTTTGTATTTTGTATATTTATTTGTATATTATTTGTATATTTATTATATATTTATATTATTTTTGATTATTTTGATATTTTATTTCTTTATTTAACCTATTCTAATTTAATTATTATTATAATAATTATATGTATAATTAATAAATAAATTGTAATTTATTATTATTAGTATTATTATTATTTTAACTAAACTACCTTTCTTTTTTTACCGTCGCCTGCACTATAGAATAAGACACCTTGAATTTTCTCGCGACTTGTCTTAAACCAGTTCGAGGATGTTCGCGAACATATTCTAAAATATTTTCTTCCATGACCGCTGTTCTTTTTGATCTCGGTCTGCCGGAGATATTTTTATTGTCAGGCACCATTGGCCCTCCTTCGTTAATTCGAATAATTAACCGGGTGATGACTTGGTGCCCGGGAAACCGTTGATCATCGGCGTACTTTTCCTTATACATTTCAGCTGCACGATGACAATTACCGCCCGTTAATGTATGACATTTAAGCATATTTTTATATTCTTGATGTGTATACACAACCATTTTGGATTTGTCAATGAAGACTGAATTTTTTTTAATTGACAAATCACTTCATGACATTTAGGCTAAAGTTAGCTATTCTTTTGATTTTTTTTCAATAGAGAAGTTGGCCGCGTGACAGAAATGGCGATCAAATTTTTCAAATTTATCGTGACTTTTCAATATAGTTAATTTCAATTAATTTAAAAACTATTGCGAATTTTGAAAAAAGAACAAGAAGTGCTATCTTAGAATTTTTTCCTGGAACTCATTTTGCAATTTTGAATGCGACTTTTTCATCACCCTGTATATGGGACGTTTCACGTCAACCGGCCCAGAGCTCCATCCAAAATTCAAAATGGCGTCCTTACTGTACCATGTTTTGCAAATTTTTTTTTTCTAACTCAGCAAACAAATGTATTAATTACCTTGAGAAAATAATTGCAACTTGTTGGATAATGGGTCACTCTTATGTTTTTGGGGTCGCTGATTACGAATCTGAAGTCAGATTTTAAAAATTTTCAAAATTCAAGATGGCGGATCCAATATGGCGGACATTTTTATTAAAATTTGATCAGATTCGCTTGAAACTTGCTACTCGGAGGTTTTTGGGGTCGCTGATTACGAATATAAAGTCGGATTTTAAAAATTCAAAATGGCGGATCCAATATGGCGACCAAAATTTTTTTAAATTATCAGATTTGCTGGAAACTTGTTACTCGGGGATTTTTGGGGTCGATGATTATGAATCTGAAGTCAGATTTTAAAAATTTTTTAAATTCAGAATGGCGGATCCAATATGTCGACCAAATTTTTTTTAAAATAATCAGATTTGCTTGAAACTTGTTACTCAGGGGTATTTGGAGTCGCTCATTACGAATCTAAAGTCAGATTTAAAAATGTTCAAAATTCAAAATGGTGGATCCAATATGGCGACCAAAAATTTTTTAAAAATTATCAGATTTGCTTGGAACTTGTTACTCGGGGATTTTTGGGGTCGGTGATTACGAATTTGAATCTGGATATTATAAAATAAGATTGGTGGTTCCAAAATGGCTAATAAAGTATTTAAAAATTGGATGGATTCGCCACCCTTAACAACTGAACAACTGAAACTTTCAAATATTCTCAAATTGAATTTCAAAAACTGTCCTTCACTCTAAAAACCTTAACCTCAAAAATCAGCCTCATTACATTTAAGTTTATAAATGCAAACAAATTTTACAATTTCAACCGCCATATTTGCTCCACCATTTTGAATTTTTAACAACTTTTACATCAAAATCCTGATATGTGACCTGATTTTTAAAAGTTGACGTAAGATTCGTGATCATCGTCAGTTTCCGTGTTAAATTTAAATAATATATTAAAAAATAAATAATTTTTTTTACAAAATTCTCCCATTCTAAGAGTTTTGAGCTAACAGTATTTAAATTGAAAAATTCAAATTTACCCTTTAAATTATAGGGAATTTTGAAATTGTTGTTCGGAAGATCTTCCGGAACATTATTAGTACTGTTACGTTACAAATAAGATAAAATAAATAATATTTTGCATACTTAACAATTAAGTTATTTATAAAATGATGTTGGAATAATTTATAAAATATGTTTTTATTTTTAAAAAATTATCCCGTGTGGAAAAGTCAACTGGGCCCCGATCTGGACCAGACTGGGTTTCTTATTGTCCAAAGTGGGCAACCCAGACAACGCATATTATATTATATTGAATATTAATTAATCTGAATAACACCGAGAAGAGAGGGCGCTGATCGGCGACGCGTTCGAGCATGGCTCGGCGGCCATTAAATCTTTATTCTCATCTTTATGTTCGTAGAGTACAGTCAATTGTTATATTTTTTTTGTGAAATAATTAAAATGTAACATGTAATAATGAGACAATGCGTCATCGTCAACTAAACCATGAGTCCCAATAAATTAATTAGGTGATATTTTAATCACTCGAAATTTTGCCGAATTTAATGTAAATAATAGATGAATAAACGGAATTAAATCCGACTGAAGTGATTAAACAGCCACACACAAAAATAAAAAGTTTTGTTTTGGGGGTCTGACTATGTCTACTTTATATGTTTTTTGGATCGCTGAATCCGAATTCGAGGTCCGTTTTACCCCATCAGATCAGAATTTTGAGATAAGGGAGCGTTCACAAATTACGTAACGTTTTTTTTTTTTAATTTTGACCCCCCCCCCTTCCCCATGTAACACGTTATTGCATACATTAGCGCCATTTTTTCTGCTGTCCGTAACAAACTGCCGGCCCCCCCCCTCCCCCAAAAAATGTTACGTAATTTTTGAACGCTCCCTAACCTCAAAAAACCAAAATGGCGGACACTTTTTCGAAAAATTCATCAGAATCAAAACTTTTTTTTTTTGTGTGGCTGTGTTAATAATGAATAATGTCATTGTATTGTAAATTCTATGTAAGTGCTCCTTCTTTACTCTTCCTCTCCATAGTATATATGAGGCTGTAGTCCGCAACGTTTTCAAAAACAAAAAATTAAAATAGAATTATTTTTTCATGTCAATTTATCTCTAATTTTGATTTGCACAAACTTTCAAGAAATTAATACTTTTATAAAAACCAGTTACCCCCGAATAACTTTAATTTTAAGCCAAATTAAGAGATATTGTCTAATTATTTTTTCGTTTTCGTTTATAAAAACGTTGCGGACTTCAGCATCATGTATATTGTCGTTGTAAGGTATAGCAATAGAGTTCCTGAGCTGGTTATTGGTAAAAATATAATAATTTACTTTTCGGGTTATTTAACTATTTTCTTTTGATTATCTTTTTGCAAAATAACCTGGTAGCTTGGGTCTCATAAATAAAATAATTGATAATGTAAATAATAACGACTGATTTGATTAAATAGTAAATCACATGAATTAATAATAATAATAATAATAGTAATAAGAATAGTAATCGCGAATAGTAATAGTAATTTATACTATAAATAGTATAATTAATAGTAACAATACAATAATTGTTATGTTATTAGCGAAGTTTTTTTGGCTTCATGAATTGTTTGACGCCAACTACAATTTTAATTTTTTTTTTTTTTTAAATTGTAATACAAATTAAAATCGAGACTCAATTACCGAGGTCGTTGGCAAATTAACACGATGAATTTCGTTAATTAACATTTTTCGACTTTTCAACAGATTATTGTATAGCAGTACAGATTATTCGCTTGAAAATTGAATTGCCTTCTGGCAATGAACGAGTGTAACTAACAAAATAATAATAATAATAATAATAATAATAATAATAATAATAATAACAGCAGCACTGTTTATTATCAGATAAATTGTAGACATTAGAACTTCAATATAAGAGCTATATAGAATTTTTTTTTTTTTTTTTTTTTAATATTCTTGGAATGTGAATTATAATGAAACTTGGCATTTTATAAAATATATAGGTTTCTAATTACGTGATCGGTGAAAATGAACCTAGAATATAAGAGTCCCATCGAGATTTAATGCTGAAATTCACCTAGATTCTTGCACGACTTTGAAAGAAGACTTGAAATGTTTCTCTCGCGCCATGTCAGTGGGTCATAAATTATTATTATCGTTGAGCTTTTATATCATATATATATATATAACCGTGAAATGTATCCTTGCAAATGTAATTTTACAATTCAGTCAACCGATCATGACATTTAATTAATAAATTATCGAATGCAATTTTTTTTCTCAATTCATTCTGGTGACTTTCGTTTCTGATTCGAGATGTATAGTGCAATATATAAATATATATATATAGAGGGACTCCTTTCAAATGCGTTTACACAAGAGGATTCCTCTCTTGTGACAACAAGAAGACCTCTTTCAATTCACATTGCCTTCGTGTTATTTTAGAAAGGCACATCTTGTATGGACTCGCATTTTCATGTTGACTATCCATTTCAAGATCGTAACAACGATGTCGAGCACGACGACGCGAGTCTGGGACATCCATTACCCTCTATACTTCATTGGATTCAAGATATAGACATCTTTGAATCAAGTTACACGATTTTCACACATGAAATGATGATTCAATTTTTTGAATAAATCGGAAGTACTTTGGTGTTAGTTTTTTTTTTTTGACATTATGTCAATCTTTTTCTTCTATTATAAAACAAATTTTAACTCAAGTAATTAACATTTTAGTTTGTATGGTTATATTTCATAACACCGTCCGACAAAATTCAACTTTTTTTTTGACCCACAAAAAAATCCAACATTTTTAGAAACCACCCAGATAGCAGGGAAACTTGCAGCAAGTCTGCGGCAAGCTTACCGTGCAAGCTTGTCTGAGCTAGCGAAATGTCCCACCCATGGCAAGTTTGCCGTGAAAGCTTGCTGTAAGCTTTCCAGGAAAGGTTGCTGCAATCTTGCCATGAAAGATTGCTACAAGATTGCTGCAAGCATACTAAGAATGATTGCGGCAAGCTTGCTGTGAAAGATTGCTGTAAGCTTGCTACGTAAGGTTGCAGGAGAATTTCAACAAGCTTCTGGAAAGGTTGCTGCAAGCTTGCTGCAATTTTTAAAAAATACATTTTAAATTAAAAAAAAATTTATTTGTTTTTTTTTTTAAATTTGAAAATCCTTGTGACGTTTATTATTATTAATTATGTCCTGTTTATTTTTATTTGGAAACTTAACGAGAAAATTTTCGAAACAAATTAGAGGGGACTGGGAATTGAACCCGGGTTTGACAGACACTAACCAAAGACCCTAACCAAGAACCTACTCGACCAACTATCAGAGAATAAAAAAATCTTGCTCTTAATCCACGTTTTTCAACTGTTTTTCAACTCATAAAAACAGTCGAGGGTTAAGAACAAGATTTTTTTTTATTCTCTGATAGTTGGTCGAGTAGGTTCTCGGTTAGGGTCTTTGGTTAGTGTCTGTCGAACCCGGGTTCAATTCCCAGTCCCCTCAAATTAGTTTCGAAAATTTTCTCGTTAAGTTTCCAAATAAAAATAAACAGGACATAATTAATAATAATAAACGTCACAAGGATTTTCAAATTTAAAAAAAAACAAATAAATTTTTTTTAAATTTAAAATGTATTTTTTAAAAATTGCAGCAAGCTTACAGCAATCTTTACAAAAGCTTGTTGAAATTCTCCTGCAACTTTACGTAGCAAGCTTACAGCAATCTTTCACGGCAAGCTTGCCGCAATCATTCTTAGTATGCTTGTAGCAATCTTTCATGGCAAGATTGCAGCAACCTTTCCTGGAAAGCTTACAGCAAGCTTTCACGGCAAGCTTGCCCTGGGTGGGACATTTCGCTAGCTCAGACAAGCTTGCTGCAAGCTTGTACGGTGAACTTGCCGCAAGCTTGCTGCAAGTTTCCGTGCTATCTAGGTAGGATCCAAAAAAAAAACCCGTGTCTGACCGCTTTGCTAGATCAAGTCATTTGTGGTTTTTAGGGGTGAAAACAGCCCCTAAATAAAAAGTGAATATCTTTTCAAAATTATTAATATTTTATAAAACTTGGTATCTGGGGGTTTTCGGGGTCGCTGATTATTAATCTGATGTCAGATTTTCAAAATTCAAAATGGCGGATTCAATATGTCGGTCAAAATTTTAAAAAGTTATTAAATTTTTTTTAAACCTTGATATCTAGGGGTTTTTTGGGTCGCTGATGACGAATCTGATGTTAAATTGTCAAAATTCAAAATGGCGGATATAAAATAAAAAAACTTTTTGTATGACTCACAAATCATAAAAATAATTATGCAATTTTCTTCAAATTTTTAAAAAATACTCCGCTAGATTGGATACGTAATTTTAAATTGTTTAAAATTAACACTAGATTTGTAATCAAGGCCTGCAAACATCCCTGAGTAAGGAGTTTCAAGCAAATACTATTAAATTAAAAAAAAAAATCGGCCATTTTCAAAATATTCGATAGAAAAATTTTCATTAAAAAAATTCCTAAAAAACACCTTATTTCTCAACCGTCATACTGGCATAAACCCACTGATCTTTATATACCTCTCAATAGACAATGCTAATTGATGGAACTTGATTTGTAGCGGCCATCTTGGATTGTAGTATAAGTATAAAAAATTGTGGCGCGCAAGTCAAGTGGTTAGTGACACTGAATCACTGTAATCAGTTGAAATTGATCTCAATCGATCGTGGTCTTCTATTGTCAAGTGTTTTTCATTTATTTGTTTAAAATTTTCCATTTTATGTGTAAATAAAATTTACAGACCAAAGAAAGCACTAAATATAATTTTTTGTCGCACCTATCAGTTTAAAGGTTATTTTAATATTTTTGAGAATTTTTTAAAAGAATTTATATATTATATAACGTAATTTATAAATATTTTAATTATTTTCTCTCACAAGATGACAAATATTTATAGTAATTGGAGAAATAAATTTTGTTATATCTCTTACAGGTATATATATATGCTCACATTTTCTATTTCAAGGCAAAAAGCAATGTTCAATTAAGCAATGTAAATAAGACAGAAGAGAAGATTAACGATTAACTTGGAGCAAAACAATATGTGTGAAAGGTAATATGCTTCACAATAAATTGACGGTTATGGTCAACGATGGCAACGAGAATCATAAATTGTATATGCAAGGAGTGCTATTGAACTCCAAAGGTTTCAATGTTCAATGACTTTCTAATAATTGTTGACATTATATACTTGATAAGCTCTAATTTCAATTTATGAGTAATTCAATAGATGACCCGAAACGATATCATGAGCGTTGTTACATATTATTATTATTTCATATATATATACATATATTTTTTTTTCATTATATATATACTTATATTGAATTAAAAATTACTGTAATCAATCAAGGTAGGTAATAAAAAATTCGTTTGAATTGATAAATCCTATATTCTATAAAAGAAAAATCGATTAACTTTAAGATTAGAAATAATTTTTGATTGGATATAGAAATTACATGTATTTAATTTTATTTGAGAAAATTTGAATTTAAGTTCAGTGTAGGATCAAAGTAGGTTCAACACTGGTTCAATATATGCTTAATTTAGGTTTAATGTAGGATACGTTTGGTCCAATGAAGATTCAAAATATTAGGACCTCTACAAGTCCAAACCAGGTGAAATAATGGTTTAACTTAGATCTAGAGCAGGTTTAAAGTAGGTCTAATTTCATTTAAAGTAGGTCTTATGAAGGTTTAAAGTAAGTTAAAAGTAGACAAAATGTAGGTAAAATGAATGTCTAATGTAGATTTAAAGTAGGTTCAATGAAGGTGAAAATAGGTCTGAGTTACGTTTAA